>NW_027397088.1:8740768-9040941 GCF_003265705.2 Callorhinus ursinus
TTATCTTTTTCTTTTTTTTTTTTTTCCTCGTTCTTTTTTCTTTCTTTCCCTTTCTTTTCCCCTGGTTTCAGGTCTTTCCTGATTTGTATAGAGTATATTTGCTGAGGACGTTGTTAACCTGTTAGCATTTTGTTCTTTCATTCATCTCTTTTCCTCTGGACAAAATGACGACGAAAAAATCACCTCAGCAAAAAGAACAAGAGGTAGTACCGTCTGCCAGGAACCTACTCAATACGGACATTAGTACGATGTTGGACCTAGAGTTCAGAATCACGACTTTAAAGATAGTAGCTGGGCTTGAAAAAAGCGTGGAAGTTATTAGAGAAACCCTTTCTGGAGAAATAAAAGAACTAAAATCTAACCAAGTCAAAATCAAAAAGGCTATTAATGAGGTACAATAAAAAATGGGGGCACTAACTGCTAGGATAAATGAGGCAGAAGAGATAATCAGCGATATAGAAGACCAAATGACGGAAAATAAAAAGGCTGAGAAAAAGAGAGAAACAACTACAGGATCACAAGGGCAGAATTTGAGAGATAAGCGATATGATAAGATGAAACAACATTAGAATAATTAGGATCCTGGAAGAAGAAGAAAGAGAGAGAGGGGCAGAAGGTATATTGGAGCAAATAATAGCAGAGAACTTCCCTAATGTGAGGAAGGAAACAGGCATCAAAATCCAGGAGGCATAGAGAACCCCTCTCAAAATCAATAAAAATAGGTCAACACCCCGACATCTAATAGTAAAACGTATGAGTCTCAGAGACTAAGAGAAAACCCTGAAAGCAGCTCGGGACAAGAGATATATAACCTACAATGGTAGAAATATTAGATTGGCAACAGACCTATCCACAGAGACCTGGCAAGTCCAGAAAGGACTGGCATGAGATCTTCAGAGCACTAAACGAGAAAAATATGCAGCCAAGAATACTATATCCAGCTAGGCTGTCACTGAAAATTGAAGGAGAGATAAAAAGCTTCCAGGACAAACAAAAACTAAAGGAATTTGCAAACACGAAACGAGCCCTACAAGAAATATTGAAAGGGTCCTCTAAGCAAAGAGAGAGCCTAAAAGCAGCATAGATCAGAAAGGAACACAGACAATACACAGTAACAGTCACCTTACAGGCAATACAATGGCACTAAATTCATACCTTTCAATAGTTACCCTGAATGTAAATGGTCTAAATGCCCCAATCAAAAGACACAGGCTATCAGATTGGATTAAAAAACAAGACCCATCAATATGCTGTCTGCAAGAGACTCACTTTAGACCCAAAGACACCCCAGATTGAAAGCAAGGGGGTGAAAAATCATTTACCATGCTAATGGACACCAAAAGAAAGTTGGGGTGGCAATTCTTATATCAGAAAAATTAGATTTTAAACCAAAGACTGTAATAGATGAGGAAGGACACTATATCCTACTTAAAGGGTCTATCCACCAAGAAGATCTAACAATTGTAAATATCTATGCCCCTAACGTGGGAGCAGCCAATTATATAAGGCAATTAATAACAAAAGCAAAGAAACACATTGACAACAATATAATAATAGTGGGGGACTTTAACACCCCCCTCACTGAAATGGACAGATCATCTAAGCAAAAGATCAACAAGAAAATAAAGACTTTAAATGACACACTGGACCAAATGGACTTCACAGACATATTCAGAACATTCCATCCCAAAGCAACAGAATACACATTCTTCTCTAGTGCCCATGGAACATTCTCCAGAATAGATATCATCCTAGGTCACAAATCAGGTCTCAACCGGTACCAAAAGATTGGGATCATTCCCTGCATATTTTCAGACCACAATGCTTTGAAACTAGAACTCAATCACAAGAGGAAAGTCGGAAAGAACTCAAACACATGGAGGCTAAAGAGCATCCTACTAAAGAATGAATGGGTCAACCAGGAAATTAAAGAAGAATTTAAAAAAATTCATGGAAACCAATGAAAATGAAAACACAACTGTTCAAAATCTTTGGGATGCAGCAAAGGCAGTCCTGAAAGGAAAGTATATAGCAATACAAGCCTTTCTCAAGAAACAAGAAAGGTCTCAAATACACAACCTAACCCTACACCTAAAGGAGCTGGAGAAAGAAGGGCAAATAAAGCCTGAACCCAGCAGGAGAAGAGAAATAAGAAAGATCAGAGCAGAAATCAATGAACTAGAAACCAAAAGAACAGTAGAACAGATCCACGAAACTAGGAGCTGGTTCTTTGAAAGAATTAACAAGATTGATAAACCCCTAGCCAGACTGATCAAAAAGAAAAGAGAAATGACCCAAATCAACAAAATCATGAATGAAAGAGGAGAGATCAGAACCAACACCAAAGAAATACAAAGAATTATAAGAACATATTATGAGCAACTCTATGCCAGCAAATTAGATAACCTGGAAGAAATGGGTGCATTCCTAGAGATGTATCAACTACCAAAATTGAACCAGGAAGAAATAGAAAACCTGAACAGACCTATAACCTCTAAGGAAATTGAAGCATTCATCAAAAATCTCCCAAGAAACAAAAGCCCAGGGCCAGATGGCTTCCCAGGGGAATTCTATCAGACATTTAAAGAAGAATTAATACCTATTCTGCTGAAACTGTTCCAAAAAATAGAAATGGAAGGGACACCTTCCAAACTCATTTTATGAGGCCACCATTGCCTTGATCCCAAAACCAGACAAAGACCCCATCAAAAAGGAGAATTACAGACCAATATCCTTGATGAACATGGATGCAAAAATTCTCACCAAAATACTAATCAATAGGATCCAACAGTACATTAAAAGGATTATTCACCATGACCAAGTGGGATTTATCCCTGGGCTGCAAGGTTGGTTCAACATCCACAAATCAATCAACGTGATACAATACATTAACAAAAGAAATAACAAGAATCATATGATCCTCTCAATAGATGCAGAAAAAGCATTTGACAAAGGACAGCATCCTTTCTTGATCAAAACTCTTCAGAGTATAGGGATAGAGGGTACATACCTCAATATCATAAAAGCCATCTATGAAAAACCTACAGTGAATATCATTCTCAATGGGAAAAAGTTGAGAGCTTTTCCCCTAAGGTCAGGAACACCTCAGGGATGTCCATTATCACCACTGCTATTCAACATAGTATTAGAAGTCCTAGCCACAGCAATCAGACAACAAAAAGAAATCAAAGGCATCCAAATCGGCAAAGAGGAAGTCAAACTCTCACTCTTTGCAGATATGATACTGTATGTGGAAAACCCAAAAGACTCCACCCCAAAACTGCTAGAACTCATACAGGAATTCAGTCAAGTAGCAGGATATAAAATCAATGCACAGAAATCAGTGGCATTCCTATACACCAACAACAAGACAGAAGAGAGACAAATCAAGGAGTCGATCCCATTTACAATTGCACCCAAAACCATAAGATACCTAGGAATAAATTTAACCAAAGAGGCAAAGGATCTGTACTCAGAAAACTATAAAATACTCATGAAAGAAATAGAAGAAGACACAAAGAAATGGAAAAACGTTCCATTTCTTCCGTTCTTCCATCATGGATTGGAAGAACAAACATTGTGAAGATGTCAAAGCTACCTAGAGCAATCTACACATTCAATGCAATCCCCATCAAAATACCAACCACTTTTTTCAAAGAAATGGGACAAATAATCCTAAAATTGGTATGGAACCAGAAGAGACCCCAAATATCCAGAGGAATATTGAAAAAGAAAAGCAAAGCTGGCGGCATCACAATTCCAGACTTCCAGCTCTATTACAAAGCTGTCATCAAGAAGACAGTATGGTACTGGCAAAAAAACAGACACATAGATCAATGGAACAGAATACAGAGCCCAGAAATGGACCCTCAACTCTATGGTCAACTCATCTTTCACAAAGCAGGAAAGAATGTCCAATGGAAAAAAGACAGTCTCTTCAACAAATGGTGTTGGGAAAATTGGACAGCCACATGCAGAAGAATGAAACTGGACCATTTCCTTACACCACATACAAAAATAGACTCCAAATGGTTGAAAGACCTAAGCGTGAGACAGGAGTCCATCAAAATCCTAAAGGAGAACACAGGCAGCAACCTCTTTGACCTCAGCCACAGCAACTTCTTCCTAGAAACATTGCCAAAGGCAAGGGAAGCAAGGGCAAAAATGAACTCTTGGGATTTCATCAAGATAAAAAGCTTTTGCACAGCAAAAGAAACAGTCCACAAAACCAAAAGACAACCGACAGAATGCGAGAAAATATTTGCAAATGACATATCAGAGAAAGGGCTAGTATCCAAAATCTATAAAGAACTTATCCAACTCAACACCCAAAGAACAAATGATCCAATCAAGAAATGGGCAGAAGACATGAACAGACATTTTTCCAAAGAAGACATCCAAATGGCCAACAGATACATGAAAAAGTGCTCAACATCGCTTGGCATCAGGGAAATCCAAATCAAAACCTCAATGAGATACCACGTCACACCCGTCAGAATGGCTAAAATTAACAAGTCAGGAAACGACAGATGTTGGCAGGGATGTGGAGAAAGGGGAACCCTCCTACACTGTTGGTGGGAATGCAAGTTGGTGCAACCACTCTGGAAAACAGTATGGAGGTTCCTCAAACAGTTGAAAATAGAGGTACCCTACAATCCAGCAATTGCACTACTGGGCATTTACCACAAAGATACAAATGTAGGGATCCGAAGGGGTACGTGCACCCCAATGTTTATAGCAGCAATGTCCACAATAGCCAAACTGGAAAGAGCCAAGATGTCCATCGACAGATGAATGGATAAAGATGTGCTATATATACAGAATGGAATATTACGCAGCCATCAAAAGGAATGAGATCTTGCCATTTGCAATGACATGGATGGAACTGGAGGGTGTTATGCTGAGTGAAATAAGTCAATCAGAGAAAGACCTGTATCATATGACCTCATTGATATGAGGAATTCTTAATCTCAGGAAACAAACTGAGTGTTACTGGAGTGGTGGGGGGTGGGAGGGATGGGGTGGCTGGGTGATAGACATTGGAGAGGGTATGTGCTATGGTGAGCACTGTGAATTGTGCAAGACTGTTGAATTACAGATATGTACTTCTGAAACAAATAATGCAACATATGTTAAGAAAAAAGAAAAAGAAGATAGCAGGAGGGGAAGAGTGAAGGGGAGTAAGTCGGCAGGGGAGACGAACCATGAGAGACGATGGAGTCTGAAAAACAAACTGAGGGTTCTAGAGGGGAGGGGGCTGGGGGTTGGGTTAGCCTGGTGATGGGTATTAAGGAGGGCACGTTCTGCGTGGAGCACTGGGTGTTACGCACAAACAATGAATCATGGAACACTACATCAAAAACTAATGATGTAATATATGGTGATTAACATAACAATAAAAAAGAGTCTTATGTGGCTAACAGCCACTCCACTGGATAGTGGAGATACAGCACCTTTCCATCGCCACGGAAAGTAAATGCAATGGGTCTCCTGAAAAGGTTGCAAGTGCCAATGGGTCTGGATAGCAAAAAAAAGAAATTATAATTATATGTAATGAGAGGGTTTTTTTTTAAAGTTCAGTTAGAACTTCCTAGCGTGTTATTAAGTCACACAATAATGATGGAGATACACTTATTCCTGGCTTTGGATGTTTGGATGACCCACTGTTCAAAGCATGTCTGTGGGATATGCAAGATATTGTCCCCCTGTGTCCAGCTACCAGATGGGCCAGGGGTCACTAACTCTGTTGTCTCCAGCTCATCCAGCTGCTGGTTGATGGAAAAGGCCCATCAAAGCAAAGCACTGAAATAAGGAGGCACATTCGTCCTGCACGTTTAACAAACACCCTGTTGCCTACTACTGGATTCCATAATATGAGAGAAATCCCATTTAATAAGAGGGTCCTCTTATTCATGTGATTAGACACTTAAATGGCCTGATCACATGGGAGGGACAGAATGAAGTCATTCTGCAATGGATCTTGTTAAGTCTAACTCCTCTTGCTCCCATTGACATGGTATGCTTTTCTACACTCCATTTACTTGCTCAAATCCAAGTCCACTGGGTCCATTCTACTGTTAATCTTTAAACATAAGACAGAGGTACACAGAAGGGTGCAGTGTTTCTTGAGTCATGTGGATAAACATGAGCAGTAACAACAGCAGACCTGTAACTGGGGTGAAAGGAGATGGGTAAGCCCTAGTTTATGTCTTCTGTCTACCCCCTGGTGGAGGGATTCATTACAAGTTGTAGCAGATGAAGGAAAGAGAAAGAGAAAAAAGCATGAATTATTTCCTGAATATCTATTCAGTCCCTCCCTCAACAACCTCGTGTTTGTTGTTTACAGGAGATTGCCAGCTCCACAGGAGAAGAACCGAAACCCTGTTCTTTCCCTTTGAATATGTTCTTTCCCCGGGAATGGCAGGAGCAACTCAGCAGCAGGGGGGCTGCCCTGCCAAAATGCTTACCTCTGAACTCAAGGGGCCATCACTCTGGGTGCAAAAGAAATTATGAGCTTTGCTGCCCTGTCAGGTCTAGAATCCTTCCCTTGGCCATGGATAATACCTAATGATTCAGAGGAAGTACTGTCAATTCTTCAAAGTGAACCTAGCTAATTGTGTGATGTTATTCTGAGGCATTGGGAGAAGCCAAAAAAGAAGGGAGGCTGGGGAGAAATTCCTTCCTTTCCAACGATCAGCTTACATCCTGCACCATCAGATTTGATTATCCTTATCTTTTCTTGCATAACTACAAATGTTATGACTGGACAGAAGTGACCAGACTTCCAAAAAAAAAAAAAAAAAAAGCTCCAGCCACAATATTTGACTCCATAACTGCCTGTGGTGGTAAATTCCTTAGCCTGGCCACATGCTGTGTGAACAGCTATTTCCTTTGATTTATTCATTTACCAATTCTTAATGCTATCAGGTGCCCTCTCGTTCCCACATTAGAGAATGAGGCCAAAAGAAAAGTCTGTTTATTTTGCATCATCCCTTTTTTTTTTTTAAGATTGACATATGTATTTGAGAGGGAGAGCACATGAGTGGGGGGAGGGGCAGAGGGAGAGACTCTCCAGCAGACTCCCTGCTGAGCTTGGAGCCTGACCTAATGATGCTCAATCTCACCAACCTGAGATTGTGACCTGAGCCAAAACCAGGAGTCAGACACTTAACCGACTGAGCCACCCAGGTGCCCCTCCATCCCTTTTCATTTAGGCAATTTAACCTAAATATACTCTAACCTCTTTTTCTCATACTGCATAGTAATTTTAAAAATTAATTCAATTTTTTAAGGTTACCTTAAAAAAAGGAATTAATTTTTTAAGCTACCTTTAAAAAAACTGAGTAAGTAATACAAGGATATAATTAAAGTCATTTAGGAAAAAAAATAAAATAAATAAAAAATAAAATCATTTAGGCACTGCAATAAACCAAAAAAGCAAGTATCTCTCCTGTTGCAGACCCTTGGCTTCCCAGTCCCCACCTCCAAGGCAGTATTATCAACAGCTGCTACAGTATACTCCAGAGATATCCAAATTCACAGATGTGTGCTTTTCCTTTTTTAAAAATGCATTTTCACATATCTTGGAGATCATTCCATTTTGTCATAGTGCTACTTCATCCTTTTTCATGGCTGCATTGTATGCTAATATGAATATACCATAATTTATTTAAGTAGTTCCAAACTGATGGATATTTATGTGTTTCTAATCATTTGCTCATATATGAAAAGCCCCAACAAAGATCTCTGTATACATGCCTTAACATACAAACACAAGTATCTGTGTTTTTTTCTTTTTTTTTTTTAAGATTTTATTTATTTGAGAGAGAGAGCACATGAGAGGGGGGAGGGTCAGAGGGAGAAGCAGACTCCCTGCTGAGCAGGGAGCCCGATGTGGGACTCGATCCCGGGACTCCAGGGTCATGACCTGAGCTGAAGGCAGTTGCTTAACCAACTGAGCCACCCAGGCACCCAAGTATCTGTATTTTAAATGTTGATAGATATTTCCAGATTGCCTTCTAAAGATGTTATGTTAATTTCTATTCTTACCAACTCTACATAAGAGTCCTTGTTTCCCACAATCTTCCATCAAATGCTAGTTCTACCTGAAAAACCACACACGGTGTAGGAACCTCCAAATAAACACTGAGTCCTGACACTGAACCTTCTACCCTTGTAAAACCAATCTCACCTGTGTAAGCCCTAATACCTGACAGGGAAAAAGAAGTAAGATGAAACACACAAAATGGGTTACATGAACAAACAACCAGAGCCACCTAGAGGTTCCTAGGTTTTAATATCACCAAGTTTGTGAACTGCTCAATTTATACCAATAATTGTGTATGTGCTTTTTTAGGGATGGAAGTGAGAGAAAAATCCAGAATTTTCATTAGATTCCTAAAATGTCCAATTTCTGCCAAAAAGGCTAAGAATCAGTAACCTAGATATTAAAAAAAGAGAAAGACATAGAAGTAAAACTGCACACAAATCCAAGGGCCTGGTTTTATGGCCTAATGTGGACATACTATATAACACTATGAACTTAAAACTATTAAGACATAAAATAATGAAATCACGCTAGAGTTAGAATTGCTTCTCAAATTTTGGATTAGTTTTTTTTTTTATTTAAATTCAATTTAGTTAACATATAGTGTATTACTAGTTTCAGGGGTAGAATTTAGTGATTCATCAGTTGCATGTAACATCCAGTGCTCACTACATCACATGCCCTCCTTAATGCCTATCACCCAGCGACCCCATCCCCCACTCCAGCAACCCTCAGTTCAGCATCTCCCATGGTTTGCCTCCCTCCCTGTTTTTATCTTATTTTATTTTTTCCTTCCCTTCTCCTATGTTCATCTGTTGTGTTTCTTAAATTCCACATATTAGAAAACAAAATTTGTGGCCCAAGGTGGTTTTGTTTAAGTTCTGTGACACCAGGCAGAGAGGTTAACAAAAAATAACTCACATTCTGCCATCATTTTGTAAGAATATTTGAACATCAAAAAGCAGGAAAGATGTAGCCCTAGAGTAAAAGGCAGAGTCCTTGAAGTTGAATACGATTAACTCTGTTTAAAACTCCCTACACTGACCCTCATTTTCTCACGCCAATCATCTGGCCCAAGAATCTGAATGGTGCAGACAGGAAAACTCTGTGACGTATTCTCGCTTGTCCCCGGACTGGCACTTGGAAACTGCTGCTATCAGGGACTGGCTCTTAAATCCGTGAAAGCCAGGGCTCCTTGCACAGCTGAAAAACCCAGAGGAGAGAGCACCAGAGTTTGAGTCTGGGTTTGCCGTTAACGAAATTCAGTTGTTACTTCGCCTCTCTTTGAACTTCAGTTTTCGACATCACATGAGAATAGTAACACCTTTCTTGCTACTGCACAGGACTGACAAGTTCAAATAAAATAAATAGGTGAGCAAGGTTTTTTCCGTAATGCAGGATCCACTTTAAGGACTAACATTTACTGAGCAAAAACAAAACAAAGAAACATTCACTGAGCATGGTTAAAGTGCCAGATATTGTTTTGTTTTGTTTTTTTTAAGATTTATTTTATTATTTACTGGTGGGAGGAGAGGCAGAGGGAAGGGATCTCAAGCAGACTCCCCGCTGAGCACAGAGCCCCACGCGGGACTCAATCCCAGGACCCTGAGATCATGACCTGAGCAGAAACCAAGAGTCAGACACAACCGACCAAGCCACCCAAGCACCCCTTACATGCCAGATATTGTTTTATACAAATATTACCCCATCTAGCCCTGGGAGGCCCCAGATGAGGGAAGCTGAGGCTGAGGATAAAGTAATGTGCGAGATTTATTCAGCTGGTGAGGAGTAAGGTCAGGACTTGACCCCCGGGCTGCCTGGTTCTAATTCCGTATTCTTAAGCATTTCTACACACTCTTTTTAAATTAATCGTATTCTTGTTATTATTACAATTCTTGTAGGTTTTAATTCCAGCTTCTGGCTGAACATACAATAATTATTAATCATTTACCAGACTCAGGCTCCTCTGATAGATCAGCAAGACCTATGGATGACAGCTTTTAGTTTAATAACAAAGGATTTGCTCAGGGACCATTCAGCTAATACATGTCCCACCCCCCCTTTTTTTTAATCTTCAGATATTAACCTTTGTAGCTAGCTATAAGACCGAGCTGGTCTTATATTGCTAAGAAAGAAGATTGAGGCATTATTGTATTGGAGATATGTCACTGGACAGAAGTGTAAAAAACGGGGAACATAGGATATAAAATTCAAAACGTGAAGTCAGCTTGAGAAGTGTTGATTTGATTTACTAAATCTTTAGTAAATGATAGGTAGGCATTAAAATAGTATGTGGGGCTTGCTGAAGTCAAAGAACTATTAAGAAACTCTGTAACAAACTTTTTCTCATTCATATTTTTTAAAGATTTTATTTATTTATTTATTTATTTATTTATTTATTTATTTATTTATTTAGTGCGAGCATGAGCCAGAGGAAGGGCAGAGAGAGAGAGAGAGAGAGAGGGAGAGAGAATCCCAATCAGACTCCCCGCTTAGCTCAGAGCCCGACATGGGGCTCGATCCCAGGACCCTGAGATCATGACCTGAGCCGAAATCAGGAATCAATCGCTTAACCAACTGAGCCACCCAGGGGTGCCTCTCATTCATTTTACTTTGTGATTTATCTAGAATAAAACATTATTGAGTTTTCTCTTTTGCTCAAGACAGGGTCATCTTTGGCTAAAGCTGACTGAAGCTTTGGTAGTTCAAGGTCTAGAGCCGAGAAGCCCTGGTGGGGCGGCATGAGTAATGGGCGGCACCTGAGAGCAGCAAGGACAGTACCGAGAGCCCAGCAGTCCTGCTGTCACCTGAGTGAGGAGGTGCCACCAGGGACAGTAGCTCCCATAGGTGTCCTTTCTTTTGGCTTTCTGTTACTTCCCCCCAAGCAGGACCACATTCCCTCATGCTTTACTTGGCAGCTTCCCAAGTAGACTTCCAGCACCCCCCACCCCTACCCCATACACTGTTTAAAGCAACACTCTCACCATGCCATTCTCCCGTCCATAAACGAGCTGGCTCTTCTGGTCCCTATGGCATCTAGCTCCTAAGGTCCTATATAATTCACTTCCATATGATTTACCCAATCTCTTTTTCCTTCCTTCGTCACCCCAACCCTCCTTCAGGCATGAAGGGGACTTCACTTTTCTTTAGCAGATAAAATGCTTGCTCTCTCTCTCTCTCTACATATATATATTTAAACATTTATTGATTGGTTACAGTACCTCAGAAATGGCTAAATTCTTTGTCTCGTTAAATAGTTTATTCATCACATTAAACCTATGGGGCAGCTATTCTTATCTCCCCCCAGTTTATAGGTGAAAAAACTGAAGCACTAAGAAATTAAGCACAGCCAGTTAGCAGAGGAGCTGGGATTTAAATCCCAAAGTGCCTGGAACTCAGAGCCCCTGGTCTTAACCATTACTGATCAGCAGCTCACTAGCTATATAAGCTGGAGCAAGTTACTCAACCTGTCCAGTCCTTAATACTCTCCAGTGTAAACAGGGATATAAATGTCTACCCTGCTAGATTAATGAGATTATGTATTATGAAGCTACTACCAAAGAGTTTGACAGTCAAGGGGCTCCAAAAATGTTTCTGTCCCTTTTCTTTTCTGTCCAATTATATTTCACTTATCTTTCACATTCTGCCTCTCCCATGAAGCTTCCTTGGAAGAAAGAATGAACTATTTCAGCCTACGGTGATTTCTTCCTCCTGTACAATCCAAGAGTTCTAAAATTCAGTTTTAAATTGTGTTCCAACTATTTCATTTAGGTTAGTCTTTGCTTCTCTACCTAAAATATTATATAGACAGTAGCTACATATTAAACTTCATTTATATCCCCTGTACTTTGCAAAATACATCATAAGAACCAGATAAATGTTGGTTGGATCAGCAATGCAGCCCCCTGGATACAGTCTAGGATAGACCTTGCTTTAGAACAATTGCATTCTATCTTAGCAAATGCGTATAAAAAGGTATTATGGTAAATACAGATTCATAATTTATCATTTATCCAGCCTGGGTAATAATTGAGTTGAAAATGAGGAACAAACTCTAATTTAACTTTCCTTCTTTGCTTATAGCCTGTTATGTATCTGGTTGTTAAAGGCTAAGAAACTTCTGGTATCTGAAAAGCTATACTATATCTTACTGAATTGCTATATTACTGAGGAAACAATGTCGGTACGAGAAAACATTAATAGCACCCATCCTTAAATATGTATGGCAGCAATTAGGATTTAAGTGCTTTATAGACGTGTTAATTATTCATAGCTGGTGATTTCCCTCTGAGGTAATTATAAAGACCATTAAAGTAACTGGAATTTGTAGAGCTGGCTAACTATTGTGTTAAGCCATTCCTGGGACTGAGCCAAGATAAGAAGCCAAAAATGATTCCACTGATACAGACCACAGCCAAAACAACAAAGACAACTGATTTAAGGCTCCAGACACAGTTCATTCTAAGTTCTTAAATTAGACTGAAGACCACCAAAACCTGGCCCCAGCACACTCCACAGAAGGAACAAAGTGCCAAGACCTCATGCCTGGTGCTCTTCCACCCAGAGAGGCTACTTTAGCCACAATCCCAGAATCACACATGGGCTGCTTTCCATCCAGTCCCGTGTGATAGCACAGGCCCTACTTTTGCTTTTTGCTGTTGTCATGGACTCTTCTTTAGATGGTCTTAATTTTATCTATTACCTTTTTAATTTTTTAAAAAATTGACCATTTCCATCTACAGTTTCTCAATTTGTAAAGGGTCAGTGGGAGTCAAAAGACTGTCAAGTGGTAAGGAATTCTCGAATGTGGACATATGGCCATCAGGAGGAGCTAGATGAAGCTGCCAACTACATTGGCTGGCCAAGTAAGGGCCAGGCTAGATGGAAAGATACCTTAAAGGAAGAAAACCTCTATATAGCTATTTCCACTGTTTCCGAAGAACTGGTCAATTTCTAACACAATCAGAAATCATTTTAAATGCAAAATTTCACACTACACTTCTAAAAGTTACATATTTCACTACAGAACATGACCAACAATTTGATTCTGATGTATCATAATGAAAAGACACTAAATCAATACCCACGCTTCCAGACAGGGAGAAGATTTATGAATACCTAAACAGGCCAGACTGAAAACAGTCTACCCTACTGTGAAAAACTTCCGGAGACAGCTTATGCAACCTCCCTAAGTAATGTGACAGTGTCTCGAGTTTCTCTTCATTCTGCTGTCACTCCCTGCAACACTTACACACAATATGTTATACCTCTTATTTCGTAGGGAGGATATGTCAACAAAGTCCAATATTCAGATGCAATTTCAAACGGGCAATCTTCTGGAAGTTTCCAAAGATATATAGTTGGCATAGTCCAAACTATATAGGCTCAAAGTCCATGACTGTCCCCAATTTTTTCTCAGGACACAAAGAAGAAAACCCATAATGAAATCATTTATTGTGCCAGTTTTCCTTCAGATGAGAATTCCAGAAGGCAATGTCTAAATATTAGAAGTCTTCACTTCTCTTGTTTGCCATGAACATGATTCAGCTACCTCTGTGATGTCCAGATTGTTAAGGATCACAGAGAAGACAGCTCTTATTATGAATATCTACCAAGCTGCACTGAACATAAAGGACCCACAGGGTTCAAAAGAAGCTCTCACACTACTCAAAAACATGTTTTGATGAAATGGATATTCATGCTCTCTAGAAAGTGCACATTTCTTATCGGAAAGCCTGAAACAGAAGCCCCAAATTCTCTTCGGGAGTAAAAGAAAAACAATGCCATAAGTAAGTATAGTTCCAGAAGCTGCAGGTAATCTCTGGGATGGTTCCCAGAAGTGGACAAAAAAGGACCCAAGGCCACCATCTCACAAGAGGCTATAAGGCAGTGAGCAGTGTTCCCAAAGCAAAGACAAACAACTTACCCGGCCAGAGCCCCTCTGAGTAATGCCAAGTGGGTAGTAATTCATTACTGCTGGTCACTGGATTCCAGTGGAGGAAACTGAAATGTCATACCTTCATTCACAACACCGGCTCATGGAATTATTTTTTCCGGATTCCTTGGGAAGTTCAAGTATTTGAGAAGAATATCAGGAACTGTTGTTTCAGCCTGTTTTGTGAGTAGATAATTGCCTTCCAACTCCATTATTTCAGGAAATGATGTGTGCGGCATTGTTCTTGGATGGGGGCAGCACTGTGTTTTAGCAAGATCCATACATGCTTATTAAACAAAACAAAACAAAAGCACGCGGACTAAGTCACTTCGCTGAACTCAGACTTTTTGAATCTGGGCTCTAGATAAGAGGCTGGCCCCAGACAACCTACCCACATACCAAAAACATTCTTTTGAAAGGGTGTAAGCAAAACTTGTTCTGAGAAATGAGAAATTTCACCAAAATTACTAAATGTGGTAATAAATAACTCTGGTCAATTAAGTGCTGTCAAAATCGGTTCAGCAAAGACCTGTTTGAAAGGCTAGGTTTTTCTCTAATTTGGGTCTGAATCAAAGACCAGCCTGGGAACTAGAAGTAAAACACTTCATCCTGAGAAGTACCTTTGATTCCATGGAATATATTAGCCGATCTTCCTGAAATGTGACATCATTTGTGGTACCAGCTGTATGGGTGTGCCATCTAAGGATTTACAAAACTAGCATTTCTTTGGCTTTAATATGTATTTTAAGATCATAGAAAGCAGTCTAATCCAGCTAAGGGCTCCAAGGGGAACTGCTATGGACTTCACTTTAAGAAACTTAAACTATTTACAATCATGACCTATCAACCTTTTTATGGATGGGTTGCAAAGAATAAATTCCCAAATGGACATCTAGAATCGATGATGATGATAAAACTGTTAAAAAACAAACATTAAATATGGCGCTCATACGTCAGGCGATGTTGTAAATATATTACATAAGTTAGCTCATATAATCCTCAGAACAAACTTATAAGTTTTAGTACTTTTACCACCCCTATTTTACAGATGAGGAAACTGAGGCACAGAACAGCTAAGTAACTTGCCCATGGTTACCTAATTAATGAGTAGCAGAGGTGGAACCGAACTCACAGAGAATACGCTCACCACCTCAGCTATCCCACCTCTCGTGGTTCTCAAACACTTCTGTCTGATTCAGTTATGTATGTTACAATGGTCAGATCTCCTCTTAATAGAGGTTATTATTTGGATGGTTTGTTAATGAAATGAGAAGTACTGAAAATTTTCTAGTTAGTCTCTATTATGATTCAGCATTAGTTTCCAATAGTTGCTGTAGAGAATTCATTTTCCCCTTGAACAATATATTACTATAGCTAGGATATGTAGGTAAAGAGAAAGCCATTTCTATGAAATATCTATGCCTGGCATTATCATTCAAAAATTTAAGGATGTATTATCTTTAAAGGTTTTTAAATAATCCATTACCAAATGTAGAAGTAAGCTATAAAGAAATCCCTCAGTTCTTTCATATTACACCTTAAAAAATCAGGTATGAAGAAATCTAGGTGGAGTGTTAGACTACAGCATAGCCTCCCATCCATCCATCTACCCACCCATCTATCCATCCATCCACCCATCCATCCATCCACTCATCCATCCATCCACCCATCTACCCAACCATCCAACCATCCACCCATCTACCCATCCATCCATCCATCCATCCAATAAGTCCCATAAGTCAGGCACTGAGAATACAGAATGGGTAAGACAGACAAGGGTCCTGCCCCTCATGGAGGTTATATTTTAGTCGGGGGACTTTAAATACAAATGTGAGGGTGCTATTTTAGGTTGAGTGGTCAGGGAAGGCCTCTCTGAGAGGTGATGTTTGAACAGAGAACTAAAGAAAGTGAGGGAGGGAGTCTTGATTGGATATGGGGACAAAGCATGTCAGGCAGAGGCTCCTAGGTGGAAACGAGCTTCGGTATGTTTGAAGAACAGCAAGAAAGCTAGTGTAACTAGATGAAATTAAGCAATGTGCACAAGGGCAGGAGATAAACGTGACATAGACAGGACCTCATAGGCCATGCCAAGGGGTGTGGATTTTGTTGAGTGGGAGAGACTGCCATTAGTTGTAAGCAGGTGAATGACAGTGATCTGATCCGTGCTTTCTAAAGACACATGACTGCAGTGAGGGAAATGAACGGGTGGGGAGCAAGAGCAAATGCAAGGAGACTGGTTAAGAAGCAGGAGTCTAGTTGAAAAACCCAGTAGTGGCTTAGACTAGAATTGCAGCAGTGAGTTGGTAAAAACTGGTGGTTAGATTTGGGATATATTATGAAGGCAAAGCCAATTTGGCTAACAGATGGGGTGTGTGACACAAGAATCAAGCAACTGGATAAACAGTGGGGCCTCATACAGAGATTTGGAAGACTAGGGGAGGAACAGTGTGGGAAGAAGGGGAATCAAGAGTTCTGTTTAGACACTGAAGTTGGATACCTGTTAGCTATCTAAGTAGATAAGCTTCTCAGGCAGATTTCTGAATGTGTGAGGGGAAGAGTCAGGGCTGGAGATAGAAATTGGGGCTGGTTAAAGTCATGGCTGTTGGGAAGAGACTAGGCTGGAGGTCTGACCCTGAGGCACATATAAAATTAGAGGCTGGAAAGAAGAGGAATATCTGGAGAGGTGGAAGGCAAACCGGGAATATATGGCGATCAGAGAGCCAAGTGAAGAAAGTGTTTCTAGAAGGAGGGAGTAATCCATTGTGTCAACTACTGAGGTAGAATAATATGAACTCAGGGCCAATCATTGGATTTGGCTCGATGGAGTTGCTGGTGACCTTGACAAGAGGGGTTTCAGTGGAGGAGTGGTACTGAAAAGCAGGTTGGAAAGGTATTCTCAAGGAGAATACAAGGTAACGTAAGTGGAGACAGAAGCAAATTTTCAGGTATTTTACTATAAATGTTAGCAGATAAATGGACCTAAGGGTAAACGTGGAGCCTCTGGAGGGCATCTTGGGTCTAGATGGTAGTTATAACACATTTGTAATATGTTAAATGAATGATTTTGCATGATCCCTAAATTTTTATCTTTTCATCTGAAAAAACAAATAAAAGAAATAAAATTAGTTTAATTGATTATAACTAATGTTTGAAACATGCATTTTTTTTCCTGTACACATTTAATCAAGGTTTTGTTTTGCTGCTTGTTTGAGATACAAGGTGGCATACAAATGGGCATCTAGACGTGGCTCAGCCAGTCAGTTGGCCACAGCAACTATGAGTATTGTCTCTTACTTTTCTCTTACTATCATTGTTCTCCTTTCCCTAACACTTAAAAAGGGAACTTGCCTTTTTCTTTACTAAAATCAAATCTAGATGCTCCTAGGTGGGCACTGGAGATGAAATCTCCACTGGAGAGCAGTAACCAGGCCTCGTGGGTACAATGCACACCTGCTCCTTGGAGATCTCTCCCTACTATCACCACCATGTACTTTATGCCAAGGGACACCTCCTTCCCGAATTCCCCCCACACAACTGAGACCATATTGGAACATGTAAAAAAGGTTTCACTGAGGATTTGGGGGCTACAAAATGGGAACAGTCATAAAATATAACTAGATAATCTGGTTTATAAAACATACCTCACTATCTTTGGCTGAAGCACTCCTATCAAGAAGACTCCCTGACTAGCTCCATGTGGCAGGGTCTATCTGTAACCCCAAGGAATGCTACCAAGTGTGCCTAGATTTCTGAAAGTCCAGATGAGAAGGGGAGAGGAGGGGAGAGGTTCTCAACCCACCTGGTCCTAAGAATCACCACTTTCTCAGGCGACTGACAGTAATGTCCAGGCATTCCAGGACTCAAGTACAGTCTCACTCTGGGTCCTTAAGAAGATACCTACATGAGATTATAAGACAATAAACCCAGGATCAAGAGATACACATATATCAGATACAGGAAGGTGTTTTATTATCATCTTACAATTGTATAAGGTCCACTGGGACCTGGGATCTCTACCACCACCCTAACTCACTTCATGGTAACCCAGGTCTGTGACGGCAGGGCCAGTCTGGGCAAGAAAGAAGGGAAAAGAAATGAAAATAAACCCTTGGGAGTTGCTTTCTACAGCCATTGTCATTTCTCAAGCCCCGTTTTAAGTCCTAGGCAGCAACTTCACAGCCAACTCAGTCACCTCACAGAACATCCCACACTTAGAGAACCTCAGACAAAATGTCTGAAGTTCACTGAATCTGCAAATGAAGAAACTTTATCCAGTGATGGGTTTTAAAAACTATTATTGTCACCTGAGTACATTTACAGATGTGTGTTGAGTACGCATGGTGGTGGTAGGGAAGGGTGCTTCTCTTCTGTCGTCTGCTTCTTATTCTCAACAAATTCCAAAATCTCTTCAGCACCAGATAAGAGAAACTGTGACTTCATCTGGAAACGAGATGGATAACATTCTGTTTTGAGACAGTAAGTATAACAATGGAAAGGCAACCAGACTGGTGGGAGCCAGGCCTGGGGATAAAGAAGGATTTGGCCTAAACTGTATTAGTCTCTCTTCAGGAACTAAGGGATTCCTGCTTCCTCTGGTCCTACCGGGGAACATTACTTTCAGGCTACAGCAAGAAGGGTTCATTCCGGGTCTCTCAAGTTGAAACTCTAGACACATTTCTCAAAAAAAAAAAAAAAAATTAAATATAGTGGCTTATAGCCACATACTACTGGTACTACCATTGGCACCAGATATTTTGAGACATAATAGTTTTTGTGGGCTAGCTAAGTGCCTAATCACTATGTACATCATCGTTTCCATCTAGAGATTCGTTCCAAGTTCGAAACAGATGACCTAAATTTTAGAAAAATATCTATACTGGTTAATTGGGAGTAATTATGTGTGTGTTTGAAGAAGGTAAGATTTCAAGTTTCTACTTTTGCAGTATATAGTTCACCTTAAAAGCTTTCCTAAGAGAAATAGCAATATTATAAATTAGGTGACAATAGACCAGAACACTGATGGTGTAGACTAAAAATAATGGAACATATTAATCTAGCCTATGTATTTCTTCATATTCAATCACTGGTAAAACACAAATGTAAACAGTGAGGATAATTCAAATCTTCCTTAACCAAACCCATAACTAGCTCTGTTGGGAAGGTGGGGAAAAAAAATGCCCTTGTTTAATACACAGTCAGCACATGTTCTCAGCATGGGATATAAAACACATTCTCTGTCCTTGAACAATTTAGTCTTCTGGGAAAGGAAACAGGAAATCCTTAAAGAGGGGTAGCTGCTTAATAAAACCCCATAGTATTTTCTCACTAATTATATAAAAGCAAAATATCTAAAAGGTGAAGAGAAGACCCTTCAATATCTTTTTCACTTTCATAGTGATGATATTCTCAAAAGCAAAAATTTGGTCACTTTGGATAACAATTAAGAATGTATATGAAAAGGAAATATCCCAATCTGAAACTGTGCTAGTAATTGGCGTAAGTAATATAAATAGCGGGTGCCTGGGTGGCTCAGTCATTGAGCGTCTGCCTTCGGCTCAGGTCATGATCCCAGGGTCCTGGGATCGAGTCCCACATCAGGCTCCCTGCTCCGCGGGGAGACTGCTTCTTCCTCTCCCACTCCCCCTGCTTCTGTTCCTGCTCTCGCGGTCTCTCTCTCTGTCAAATAAATAAAATCTTTAAAAAAAAAAGTAATATAAATAGCACATAAACATATCTATATATGGATGTTAAGAATTCCTACTACCTTAAATTCCAAACCAAGATCTTCATCTCTATCCCTGCCCTGTCTGGACTAGGCATTGCTGTTTTCAGCTACATTCTCAAAATCCATGAGCAGGTTAGTAATTTCCTCTATCAAACAGTCATACATCTGAGTCTACACAGTAACCTTCCTGTAACTTTCATAGTGCCACTTACTCTAATAGTCTCATTACCTACAGGATAAACACAAAATACTCAAGTTGGAAATGACGTGAAAATTTTCTAAGTGATGTGTTTAAGTCCCTGTATAAATTTAGTGATGGAAGCATGACTAAAACCTAAGTCTTTTGGCTCTCAAACCAGTGCGCCTTCCAATTCCTAGTCTTCCCTATCACTGCCTTCAACATCGAAGAATCTGTAATTGTCATTTGAATTTGCCAGGAGTATTTCCATCTATGTTTTTGGTAAACAAGGGTGGAAACCAAGCTTCATTCACTTCTTTATCTCTGACATCTACTGAGGAATAGAGTGGCTGGAATATAGGTGTTCCATGTGTTTACTGAACTAAACTGAACCAGAAATATTTTGCCATTCTTTTCATTCTCTAAATCCTAATCAATTCAAGTTTTATCTGTATTAATAATAGAATGACTCTCTGTTTACAATTCACAAAGATAGTTCCTACCTGGAATTCACTTATTTTAATCATAAACTACGTGCTTGTATATAATGGGGTTTGTGTACGTACACACACAGACACACACACACACGCACATATAAAAAATGGTCATTGATATATTAATATTATGGTCCTTGGTATCATATTGTCTTGGCTTTTCTATTTTATTATCATATGTACAACTTGATTATAAATTCCTTTAAGATTGAGGACTATGTTGACTGTGTTTCTCTTGGAATAAAATCCAGACACTATACAATGCTCCAGTGAATAAATACTCATTAAATTCTACTTTGGCTTCTATACCAGGTGGGGAAAAAAAATGCCCTGACAACCAGCTCTTCCCATTATTTTCCACCAATTATATAATTTGGTCTCTAAACATTCATTTAGAAATTATAACTCTACCTCAATTTGGAGGAAAGGACCAAGGGCTTTTCAAAATTCATCTGAAAACATTCCTAGGAATGCTGTTTCTTGATTTGGTTTTGGTTACACAGCTGCAACCTAATCATCTGTGCACTAGTCTACACTTCAGTACAAAGTCCAAAACATCACCTGGAGTTTTTTACTATATATTTTTACTGCTAATAAAACCCTCACATCAATAATATAATGAAAAATCTGTATGTTTGAGACATGAAGGAAAAAAATATATATAATTCTCAAAAGTACTCCTAACCCTCCAGAAATCCTGTACATACTTTCCTACATTCTAGTATTTTTGTTCAGTAATGTAACTTAAATTATCTCTTACACATCTTTGTTCATAGATGGTATACACCCATCTATACAGAGCAGCTTAGATGGAGGGGGGGAAAATTCTGTTATCACAGTGACACCTGCTGGTTTTAGTTATATATTTCAAACTCCAAGTGCAGGACAGATTCCCTAGCAACAAAATTTTGCTTAGTACAATTAAACTTTAATGTTTTCCATCTTAATAAATTACTTATTTGATATATAATTAATTTTTAAAGCATATTTAACATACAATTGGCCACATTTTTAAAATTCTGCGACAATGGTCTTACTGTAACTTTATAAACTATTTTCTTAGAAAAAGTAACATTTCCAAAAAAGCTGTTTAAGCCTTTCAGGGTACATTAAGTTTTTTAAAAAGTGATTTGACTCGTGGCTTCCTTTTCAAATTCTCTACAAATATATTTTAAGGGAATGCATTATATTAAACCTTAAAAACATTTAGAACATATTTGCTTTGTAGAATTGTAATTTTTGCAATATAAGCAATTTCATAAAAGTTGAGAATTACATCTATGCAATAGAGAAACTTTTAAACTCAATCTAGCTAACCTCATATATTGACTTTTTTCTCTCAGATTTATTGATATTTAATTGACATAGAACATTACATTAGTTTCAGGTATACAATGTGATGTGATATATGCATATATTGCAAAATGGTCACCACAGTAAGTTAACATCCACCATTTCAGTTATAAAATTCTTTTCTTGTGATGAGAACTTTTAAGATCTATTCTCTTAGCAACTTTCAAATACACAATATAGTACTATTAATTGGTCACCATGCTGTACATCTCATGACCTAATTTATTTTCCAACTAAAGGTTTGTAATTTTGACTCCCTTTGCCCATTTCACTCACTCCCCACCCCCACCTCTGGCAACCACCAATCTGTTGTTTCTGTGAGTTTGATTTTTTTTCTTTAGATTCTACATATAGGTGAGACCCTACAGTATTTTGTCTTTCTCTAACTTATTTTACTTATAATGCTCTTAAGGCCCATGTGAAAACTCATGTTTTCACAAATGACAAGATCACCTTCTCTATAGCTGCTTAATATTCATTCCATTGTGTATATATAATCGCATTTTCTTTTTCTATCCAACCGCTGATGGATTTAGGTCATTTCCACATCTTGGTTATTGTAAATACTGCAATGAACATAGGGGTGCAGATATCTCTTCCAGATAGTGGTAAGGTTTCCTTTAAATATACCCAGATGTGGAACTGCTGGATCCTCTGGTAGTTCAAGTTTTAATTTTTGGAGGAACCACCATACTGGTTTCCAGAGTGGCTGCACCAATTTACATTCCCACTAAGAGTGCATAAGGGTTCCCTTTTCTCCATTATCTTTGCCAACACTTACTATTTCTTGTCTTTTTGATAGTAGCCACTCTAACAGGTGTGAGGTAATGTCTCATTGTGATTTTGATTTGCATTTCTCTGATAATTAGTGATGTTGAACACCTCTTTAGGCACCTGTGCGCCATTTGTGTGACTTTTTTGGAAAGTTGTCTATTCAGTTCCTCTGACCATTTTTTACTGAATTTTTGCTTTTATGCTATTGAGTTGTAGGAGTTCTTTATATATTTTGAATATCAACCTCTTAGCAGATATGATTTGCAAGTATTTTCTCCCATTCCACAGTTTTCATTTTATTGATGTACAGAAGCTTTTTAAAGTAGTCTCACTTTTTGCTTTTGGTATCAAATACAAAAAAATCATCAAATATCAAAGAGCTTACCCCTATGCCATCTTCCAGAAGCTTTATTGTTACAGGTCATGCAATGAAGTCTTTAATCCATTTTAATTTTTGTGTATGGTATAAAATAGTGATCTAGTTTCACTCTTTTTTTGGATGTGGCTGTCCAGTTTTCCCAACACCATTTACTTAAGAGACTATCCTTCCCCCATTGTATATTCCTGATTCTTTTGTCATAAATTAAATGACCATATGGTCACATATACATGCAGGTTTACGTCTGGGCTCCACTCTCTATTCTGTTCCACCGATGTATGTGTCTGTTTTTATGCCAATCCCATACTGTTTTGATTACTATAGCTTTATAACATACTTTGAAATAACGAAGTGTGATGCTTCTAGCCTTGTTCTTTTTCAAGATTGCTTTGGCTACTCAGGGTGTTTTGTGGTTCCATACTAATTTTAGGATTATTCTATTTCTGTGAAAAAATGCCACTGGAATTTTGTTAGGGACTTAACACAGTCTAGCTAACACATATAATCTATAGTAATCATTCTGAATTTGGGTAGTACAGACATTTTTATAAATTGTGTAAGTCTTCCAATCCTTCAGCACAGATTATCTTTCCATTTATTTATGTCTTCTTCAATTTCTTTCAACGATGTCTGGTAGTTTTCAGTGTACAAATCTTTTACATCTGGTTAAATTTATTCCTGGGTATTTTATTCTTTTTGATGCAGTTTTAAGTGGGATTGTTTTAATTTCACTTTCTGATTTCTCTTACTTTCTTGTTGTTACTGTATAGAAACACAACTGATTTTTGTGATTTTATATCCTGTAACTTTACTGAATTTGATTAGTTCTAATAGTTTTTTGGTGAAATCTTCAGGGATTTTCTACATATCATGAAAGAAATAAAACTATGTATTTGCAGATGACACCGACTTCTTTTATAGTCAAATTTTTCACCCATACATGGTAGATAAATTATTTGCTATGAAGGCTAAACTTCTCCAGGCCTGCCTGGTCTCAATCAAACTTGATTTTCTTTTTTTATGTTTAAGGGAGGAAAACAATTATTCCAAAGGAATAATGGGAACCACATATTCTGTATTCACTTCCATTTTTAAAAAGTATTAATACTGCCCATGTTGACTGTGGAGTGGTTTTGCTGGCCAGGAGGGCTAAATGCATTGCAATGGGCTTGTATTCCCTTTCTCCTTTAAGTAAAGGCTGGACCACTCTGGCCTGGTGTGTGTGTGTTGACAGCTCTCAGCGACCTCAAATCATACAGCAGTCTGTTCCCTAGTGGCATTTATCGGCCTTTTAACCTTGGCCACACTCATATTATTTTCCATCCTGTGGCACAGTCTGAAATAGTAGTAAATACCTTTAGTAATTCAGAATATTTTAAAAGACAGAAATTTCACATATTGGAACTTATTAATCTTTGGTTAAATGTCACATGTTGACTTATTAATCTTTGTAGGACATGAAGCATTCTTTTTTATTTTTATTTTTTTTAAATATTTTATTTATTTGAGAGAGAGAATGAGATAGAGAGGGTACATGAGAGGGGGGAGGGCCAGAGGGAGAAGCAGACTCCCTGCTCAGCAGGGACTCGATGTGGGACTCGATCCCGGGACTCCAGGATCATGACCTGAGCCGAAGGCAGTCACTTAACCAACTGAGCCACCCAGGTGCCCCTGCATTCTTTTAAAAAAAAAAAAAAATTTTTTTTAAAGAAAAATTGAGGGACACATCTATGCCATGGATTTTCATGACATTATTTATGGATTAAAAAAAAACATAAAAGAATTATTTATCTAGCTAATGCTGCTGGCTCAATGTTAGGTGAGCAAAACACTATATTCCCTGTATTTCTATCACTTTACTTTTTTTCCAAAGAACAAAGTGTATAAGTCTTGGTTACAAGGATGAAGTAAGATTAAATTACATATAAGGCACTTAAAAGTACATTGTAAACTTTAAGCTATAAGCTGTGTTATACAAATGTGAGTATTGGTTACTTACCTTAAATCAATTTTGATTATTTCTGCAGAGACCATTTGAATCTTGAATTTTTCTGAGGATCAGATGTTAGTGTACTTCTTAATTCACTGCTCTGTGCAGTGCATCACATGTAAAAATGTCAGTTTCCTTTTTTTTATGGAACATAAATATGAAAATATCAGAGGAAATACTGCTTTGTTAATTTTGCCAGATCAATCACAAGAAAGCACTGTTTTTAACAGTTAATTTTAAAAATGAGAAGGAAGAACAGGTAGTGATATGACCGATTTTTAACCTTCCATTCATTCTGTGACCTTGAGTTGCACGTTATTAATATCAGTATTTACTGGAGTTGAAAATTAATGAAATGATTTTAAAACTTTCCTGAAGGACTAAGAACTACTAGAAAATACATGTTCTATAATGGTAGCTTCAATTATTTTAGCTGAATGAATATTTAAAATATTTTTCTGGTATTTTTCATCCTGAAATACAGACTTACAGCACCAAATGGCAAAAAAGGAGCCTCTAGGGTACAGTTTCAGGAAAGGCAGTCATTATGCTAAATTCCAAAGCAATAAAACCCTCTACTTTTAATTTGCAATGGCAACCAGAACCTAATACATCAAAATACATGTACATTAAGAAACAGTTCAGAAAGTGAATGGAAGTGTTCAGATGGAAAGCCTATTGTGTTCCAGGAGCAAAGAAGAGAATCTATGATGTATCTGGGAAGCATCTGTGACTCCTCCAGGTTTTTAGGGCACTTCTGGTTTAATACCACAGATCTAACCTCTAACTACATATCCATATTTATTTACATATTCACAAACCACAGTAATGTCCTAAAAAGAAAAGAATCCAAAATGAAGTATTCAGATAAAAGTGATCAAGGTTCAGAACAAGACTACTATATTCTTATTGGTCTTCAGTAGCTCACAAGCAGTAAAAAGAATCCAACAGAAGTAATAGAAATAATCAAATTAGTTTGCAGATAATAAATAATCAAATGGACAATATTTGGCACAATAATTAAAAGGAAAGGTATCGCTTTTTATACCAGAATATATGGACATTTCTTTTGGAGGCAAATTTTAATATAATAAAATCAACACATACTTGTCTAACATGCTATTTCTGTACAGGGAAATCTCACTAGCTACTGAATGTCAAGAACACTGGGGAAAAAATTTAACTATTTTTTTTTTATTCATGGCTGAGTAATGGTAAATAAATGGAAACAACTGAAGGTAGATAGGAAAGAGTGAAATTCCATACCGTAATTTAGACTGGGAATTGGTAACTGTCCTAAAGACATTTCTCCACCTCTGTAGCCTAGAAGGGCCCCAGTTTTAAGGAGCCACGTCTACACGGGGGACAGGAATTACACAGTTTGGGACTGTATTAGTCTCCTCTGACTGCCCTAACAAAATACTACAGATGGGGTAGCTTAAACAAAAGAGATCTGTTACCTCACAGTTCTGGAGGCAGTAAGTCCACAATCACAATTCCAGAAAATTCAATTTCTGGTGAGGCTTGCAGATGGCCAATTCTTGCCGTGTCCTCATATGAACTTTTGTGTGTGTGCAAATGGAGAGAGAGTGCTCTGTTGTCTCTTCTTCTTTTCCGAAGGACGCTGTGTTATGGGATTAGGGCTCTACTTCAGTTCACCTTAATTACCTCCTTAAAGGCGCTACCTCCAAACACAATCACCTTGGGGGTTTGGGCTTCAACATATTAATTTGGTGGGACACAATTCAGTTCATAACAGGGACTGAGCTGGAGGAAGAGAAGGACTGATGGACCCCCAAAGGGCACGACTCTCAACGAGTAAAGCAGGAAATACCTCAGTGTGCCCTTCTTTACTCCAAGTAGGTCTGCGGAGAAGTCTCCCCTAGGAATGCTGACACTCACATATGTCCGAGGACGAAGGTCACACCACCTGTGAGCAAGCGTGTGTGCACGTGTGTGCGCGCGCACTGAAGCACAGGGGAGACACAGGGAGGAAACCCAAGATGAAAAATGAAGTGATCCAGGGTTGGTCGTGCCCCAAGAAACAAACTGGTAGTTCAAGGAAAAGAAAAACAGTATCTTCTCTATGGGAACATATTTTAAATGAAAATTCCCCAAAATAAAGTTTAGAAGAATACCAACTCAACCAAAATCACTGGTCTTATTAGAAAACAAATCACTGTAACTGTTTCAGACAAAACAACATATACAAATTTAGACTTAGAGCCACAAAAAAGGAGAAAAATATGAAATTATCATGTATAGAATGTAAGTACATTTAATATGTTTTAAGAAAAGAGAAAGAGGAAACAATGGGACTATCCCAAATGACCAGGAATGTTTGAGAAACAAACAATTCTTTGGAAATGAAAAAAACAACTATAATTAAAAACTCAATAGGTTATAAATAGGTTAGAGATGGTGTGAACACAAGAATTAGGGAACTGGAAAACAGATTTAAAGAAACTATCCAGAATTCAACACACTGAAGAAAAAGAGACAGAAAATATGAAACAGATATAAGAGATACAAAGAACAGAATGTGATGATTTCCTAAAGGAGAGAATGAGCGATATGCAATATTTAAAAGAGATAATGGCTGAAAATTTTCCAGAATTCATGAAAAGCACTAATTTTCAGGTTTAGGAAGCTCAATGAATGTGTATAGGATAATAAAAAGAAGTTAAAAAAAAAATACTGGAATAGGGGCGCCTGGGTGGCTCAGTTGGTTAAGCGACTGCCTTTGGCTCAGGTCATGATCCCAGGGTCCTGGGATCGAGACCCCGCATCGGGCTCCCTGCTCGGCGGGAAGCCTGCTTCTCCGTCTCCCACTCCCCCTGCTTGTGTTCCCTCTCTCGCTGTGTCTCCCTCTGTCAAATAAATACATAAAATCTTAAAAAAAAAAAATACTGGAATTAAAAAAGAAATCCACATTGTATTACAATGACTTTAATTATAAAACACCAAAGATAAAAACTGTAAACAATGTGAGACAGATTAGCTTCAAAGGAATACCGATCAGACTACAACTATGATTTCAGAAGCAACAACGAAAGCAAGAAGACAATGAAAGAATATCACTAAATACTGAGAGAAAATAAGCATCAATCCATCAATCTAGAATTGTAGAGCCAGCTACCTTTCAAGGATAGTAAAATGATAAACTGTGGGTAAGTCTAAATAAATACTGACTGTATACAATAGCTATTTTTGGAGTTCAACTGAGATAAATTAAAATTCTAGACACTAACTGATTGAGGAATCAAACTCTGTTCAAAAGTCTCTGGTGTTGAGGGAGACAGTAAAGATACTAACTTTAGATTTTGTTAACTATGCAGATTAAATTTCTTGGTAAGCACTAAAAGTTAAAAATTGAGTTTTACCTTCTAAACTAGTAGAGGGAGGATAAACAGGAAAACAAAATGAAAATCTATAGGAAAGCAAAAACAAAACAAAACAATGGGCAGTGAGGAAACAGAAAAGGTAGGACAATAAGCACAAAAGATGATATAAATGAACCCTAACACATCAATAGTTTCAACAAATTTAAATGGATTAGATAGAAAAAAACCCAGTTATAATTTTTAAGTTACAAATACTAACCAGGTGATGTGTGTAGCTTACATAAATTTAAAAAAAACCCCACAGAATTAAAAGCAATAAAAAATGAAATAAAAACATTACTAGAAATAGAGGCTATGTCAACAAGATTCAATTCTAAGCTTGGAAGATAAAAAATTCCAAAGTCGTATGTACCTAATAACAAAGCTTCAAAATATAGAAAACAAAAACTGACAGAATTACAGGAAGAATTAGAAAACTGACTAGAGTATGAAACTTCAAAGCATCTCAGAATCTGAGGGATTACATAGAAGGAAAACAACAGTAAAACAGAGATAATTTGAACAACACAGTAAGTTTGGTCTAATGGATACCCAACAACTGGAAAACAGCATATGTTCAAGTGCTAATGAAACACAAAAACTAACAATATTTTAGGTCATAAGGCAAATAAAAAAATTTCAACATATCAGTCTTATACCAAACCATTCTTTAACCACAATCCAATTAAAGAATAAATCAACAAGAACAATTTAAAAATCTACAGGTTAAGAAATGAAAGAACTGAAGAAAAGAAATGAAAAAACACCCACAAATAAGTCAAAAAAAAGAAATCATAATGAAAAATAGAAAATACTTAGACCTTAAGAATATTTTTATAATACGTTAAAAAGGCAGAATGTTACTTCAACTTGATCATTACAAAATAATCCTGTGAGCTACGCAGAACCCATTTTATCTCTGCTCAACAGCATAAACAGAAATGTTGTAAATGATGTAATTATTAAAGTTAATTTTTACATGCAAATATCTATCAAAAGTGATTTGGAAACTGGGAAATATAAGTGAAAATATTAAGGGGAAGGCAAACCAACCGTCTCTTTTACACACTATGTTGATTAGCTAACAAAGTTACAAAGAAAGAATTTAATATCTTAATGTTGACAGTTCAAAAAGCTTACCAATTCATTTTGGTCTAAGGAGTCCTTTAGATCCTTATATAAAATATACAAACTTATATAGTATTTATTATTCATATGAGAGGAACAAACACTATCAGAAACCTTGGCTGCACAAGTGGAGTAGTCACTTTTGCTACCACATTTGCTCTCACACACAGTCCTGATTTCTCAGTCACAGCATCTGTTCAAATGGTGCGCTGGCAATTAATAGCATTCCAGAAACTGCCTACAGTACAAAGGGAATTTTCATTTAAGGTTCCCCTCCCTTTTCATGTGTGGGCTATTTTTGGAAGTATGGTTTTATTTTTTTCCATCCACTGAAAGAGAATTAAGAAAATTCCAACATGCCTTAGTGTCAGCAAGTGCTCTTTTTAGTCCAGGTACCAGAGAATGATTGATGAACCTGTCAAGCCTACAGTAGCGGACAGAGAAAGTTGGCAGAAGTTCAGTGTTATTGAAAGAAATCTCAAATACTTATTTCATCTCCTCTATTAACTTTAATCACATTTTCAACATGCAGCCAAGAATGAAGCTTTACAGTAAGCCATAAATTTACACAAGCAAGCATTGTCACTTTTCTGCAGTAGCAACACTGAGATAACACAAGAGAGTTGGGTATTTTCTTTCTTGTGCCTTTCTTTACTGGAGAGCAATAAAAAATATTTGAAAGATTTATCCATACCTTGAATTCATTCGCCATATATCTCAAAAATTATTGCATTTCATTTGCTTGGTTTATAGCAAATAAAAAAATCAACTTAGTTTCTCAATTAGACTGTTAAATGCAGATTTTTTGAAGATCACAGTGATGACAGAATTGGTACATGTTTCATCATAATACACCTGCTTATGAGAACAGACGTTAAACACTAAAAAAGGATTTACATTTAACATGGATCATTTGCCATGTGGGCAAACATTTCTGGTTTATTCAGAGCCAGAATCTTTATATGGTTCCAGAGGGACTCCTTGGCAGATTTTGCTGATTACTCATTAAACAGTTGAAACATGTATAGACGTTATTTATCTTACAAAGCTTACCGACAGCAAAACAGACACAAAAATGAGGTAAATACCATGGACAAGATTATGGTTCTTGGAAAGGCTAAACGTCAAATATATTTTTGGTAAGATTTTCCTTCTAAGTATGTTTTAAAAGCTGAAAATATTAAGTGCCGGAAGGCCAGAAAACTTAGCAAGTGTGTTTTGTCATTCAGTGAAACACTTATTATGCCGTACTACAAAATCTGTAACCTTTCCCAATGGGCAGTTCAAAGACCAACGTGGCCATCTTTGTCTCAGCAGAGAAAAGGTTTTGCCTCTCACCTCTCTTAAATATGATCTCTGCTCCAAAGACGTTGTTTTTGTCCACATTACTCATGGAATAACACTGTATACATTCTTCCAATAACCAAGGACGTTATGACAGTAGCTATTCTATCTGCCTTCTAAGCCACAATAACTAATATTCACCCTATGTGAGAAAGAATTAAATTATTTTTCTAAGAAGTCTATACTTACAGTCCTCTGAGATAATCAATGGAAAAGACACCCAATTCTGATTAACAAAAAGCAAATTTATCCCATTTTTCCTCCTATCCTCCCCATTCAAATAATCATATATAGGCACTTAAAACTGGAAAGATGTAGCACTCTTCTTCTATTAAACAATTAAGACTTACTTTTCTTCTGATATAAGAGTGCCATCGAATATATTGCTAAGCTTGAAGCAGAGGCTAAATGGTTTGGTGGGAACAGTTTTTTGGGGGGAAGTCAATGTTCTCTTATTAAATTGTCACTGTTGTGGTTAAAGTTCTTAAAAGGTTGAAAACTTTGCTAGGTCCTTCTCCATGTCGGCATATTGTTCTTTAAGCCTCTCCATGGCTTTTCTGTGTTCTTCATCCACTTCAGCCTGTCTGCTGTGTTTTTCTTTCATAAAATCTTCCCACTGGGTTATATGCTGTTTTTCACTAGCTATTAAATGGTCATTAAGAATCTGAGAAAAGAAATTTGAAAGTCACATGACATTTTCCAGACAATTATTCCTCTATGCAGAAGAGACAAACATAACTTTACCTCTTGATATGTGGCTACTACAGCAATCAGCTTGAAAGTCACAATGCTAAAATTGCATCACAGTTTTAATGTCCAACAAGAACATGACAAATTAGAAATATCTAAGGCTTCTTTACTATGACTGAACATGGATGGGTAACCATATTTCTGAAATTTCAATAATGTCTAGTATCTTTAAATGACAAAATCAAATACAATCCAAGTAAATTTTCATACCTCTATTTCTTCTCAAATTCCATTTAACTGTACTTAATATTTAAATCAAGTTTAAAGATTATATGTCCAAAGAGAAATCAAGATGCATGTCTTACATAAAATATTTTTTCAATGCATTAAAAAAGATTTTAAATTCAAAAAAGATTTTGGGACGCCTGGGTGGCTCAGTCGGTTAAGTGTATGCCTTCGGCTCAGGTCATTATCTCAGGGTCCTGGGATGGAGAGCCCCGCATCAGGCTCCCTGCTCAGCGGGGAAACTGCTTCTCCCTCTCCCGCTGCCCCTCCCCCTGCTGTACTCTCTCTCTCTCTCTCTCTCTCTCTGTCAAATGAATAAAAAATCTTTTAAAGAAAATTTAAAAACAGATTTTAAATCTAAAAAAGATTTAGAGGCATAGATTATTAATCACTGGAAGAGAACTCAAGACATCTCTTCTGGCTCAGTTCCATTCCTTAAAGTAAATAAATGCCAAAAGCATCTGTGCAAATATCTTAAGTTCTTGAGATGTCCCTTAATACTTCTATATAAAGATGAAAAAATTTTCTTTTGACTACCACGATAAAGATAAAACAATGTATAAGTGAAAAAGGCGTAAGTTTAGTACAATTTCAATTATCTTTGAATATGTACAACAAAGAAAAGCTCAACAGGAAAAGAGAGTATGAAAAATAGCTTTATATCCCTGCCTTAAATGTTCTACATACATGTCTTTACAAGTCGGGATACAGACTAAGTTCTATTAAACAAACAAACAAAAACTGTGACAGATGTAAACCATAAAAAGTTATAAAGCACCTAAAATCATTATAAATTCCAGCACTCTAATGAAAACAGGACACCTGGTATACTCAGATACAGGTGCCCAGATGCTTGGTCACACCAAAAAGATAGCTAATAGGAAAAAAAATGGGAACTGTTTTCATGCTGTCATCATGTCCCTGCTGCTCCATTTTCTCTCTCATCTGAGATGATAAGCAGAATGAAAAGGTGGATAAATCCATCATTCTCTAAGTATCTACGAAATGCATGTTTTTGCTACTTGTTTTGCATATCTTATCTACTCCTAAAAACTGCTCTTATAAAATTACATTATTTTCACTTTACAGATGAAGAAATTAAGGTTTAAGGACAGTAAATGTATTTCTCTATGGTCACTCAGCTACTAAGTTGTAGATTCAAACTTAGGTCTTTGTGATACCCAACCTATGCCTTTTTTATCCAAAGTGTGAACTGGATCTTTCCAGAGGAAGGTTTATACAGGTAGGAAAAGTCTCTTTTACAAGACAAAAACAACTATTACAAGAGCTTTTTCCTGCCAATGTGATCTGACCTTCCTCCGCATGGAGGCTTTTCAAGTGAAAAGAGGTTGGAGTGAGTCTGAAGTCTGCATTAAAGTCAAACATTCCCCTAAAGTATGTGCCACAGACCCCTGGGACCTGCACAGGCACTACAGTGTGGGGAGAGAGGGTTAGGGAGGGGTTTGCTGGTGGCAATAAATTTAGGAAACAGGTTAAACAAAATTCAGAACTTTACTTCTTAAGTTTTCAGTCTCACGGATTGTAATTCTCCAAAAGATGAATAAAACATGGAGTTCATTAAACTCTTTTCATGGTACTTTGGCAAAAACTATTATATTCTAAGAGAAAAGCCACAATCAGACTTAAGAGAGAAGAATATGCAAATAAACCTTCTCAAAATGGGATCCTGCTTTAGCTGTAAATTATTTTTTAATAAATACAGAAAATACTAAACGTGCACTCAGATGTTGTTTAAAAGATTTTTCTTTTTGGGGCGCCTGGGTGGCTCAGTTGGTTAAGCGACTGCCTTCGGCTCAGGTCATGATCATGGAGTCCCAGGATCGAGTCCCGCATCGGGCTCCATGCTCCGCGGGGAGTCTGCTTCTCCCTCTGACCCTCTTCCCTCTCGTGCTCTCTGTCTCTCATTCTCTCTCTCTCAAATAAATAAATAAAATCTTAAAAAAAAAACATTTTTCTTTTCTTTTTATTCTTTTAAGATATGCACCATAATTGGCTCAGCCGACCCTGTGATTTGGACCACAAGGCAACGGCCCTGATTCCACTTCCCACCAGAGAGCACTTTTTCCAGTGCTACTGAATGGAAAAATGATGATTTGGGAAGCATATAAACCTCACTTCAAATTCTGGTTCACTTGCTACCAGCTGCATGACCTTGAGCAAGTTAAAGTTTCTTTAATTTTAAAATGAGGAAAATACTTCATACTCATAAATAAATATTTATGAAGACCAGAGGTATTACATGTCAAGTTCCTAGCTCACTGCCTGTGGAACTTAATGAAAATTAATATCACTAGTATACAAATTATAAGCAAAACATCTAGAAGGAAGATCAAACCACTTTTTATCTTCCCCATTTTTTGCCCTTTAATTTTAATAATTTATTTTTTATTTTACTAATTTTAATAAATATAATAAATTATTTAATTTAATAATTTACTTTTTAAGATTTTATTTGAGAGGGAGAGATCCCGCGTGTGCGCGCGCACGCTTGCATGTGTCGGGGGAGGGGGGAGTGGGTGAGGGAGAAGCAGGCACCGGCTGAGCAGGGAGCCCAAGGTGGGGCTCCATCCCAAGACCCCAGGATCATGACCTGAGCTGAAGGCAGACACTTAACCGACTGAACCACCCAGGGATTCCTAGTTTTAATAATTCAATTTCAGCAATAGATTCTTGTAATAATTTGAACAATACAGGCAACTCAAATAAAAGTGAGTTTCCCCTTCCCATTCCTATACTCAATTCAATCCTCCTTGATGATTCTACTATTTACCATTTGGCTCTAAGAAAAGAATTTAAGATGTCACTAATTATCAGTATGTCTATTTTGTAGTTTCAGAATATTATGACTAAAAACATATATATCCAACTAGCTTTTTCACGTAAGATAGATCACTTGCTTGGCCTCACAGTTCAGGTGCAAAGAAGTTGAATGCTGACTACTCTCTAATCCAGCTGAAAATCTAGTCTTGCTTTCTTACCAATAAGTTCATGAAGTCACTCTTGGAAATGCTGATAAATGAGGTAGGAAGAAATGATAGGCATCAGCCTTGTGGGGAAGGAGAACACAGATACAAAAACTTAGAACACACAGTATTTGAGAACATTTCCTATAGAGAAACACTCTTAACATCCTGAGGACACCCCCATATTCACCACAATGTAAAACTGTCTATTCTCAACAATTCTTGATTCGTAAAGAAAGTTAGCCTATAATAATTCTTTTTATGAAAACCAGAAAAGTACGAAATACATTTTTAAAGATGTCCCCCCAAAATAAAGTTATAAAAGTGTGTGCTTGAAGAAGATAAAACCTCAGCTCTGTTAAGCTTGGCTAGATGGAATGTTTCATTTTCTAAGATTCCTAGACACATAAGGTTTTATTGTATGTAAGAGCAGAAAAATCCCCAATTAGCTGTATCTTACATATCACCTAGGCAAAAAGTTAGAAAGTATTGTACGACAGGAGTGAAGGTCATCCTAGGGTATAGCTATTCAAAATGTAAGGAAATGAAGTCTGGCCAGTTGTAACTTCACTGGAATAGAATGACAAGGAGCTGAGCAGCTGCTTCATCGAGAGCAGCACATAAGGTCCCTCCTGACAGACTGTCACAATACTTCCTCGACTCCACTGAAGCCGTTCTGACGTCAGCGGGCGCCCCAGTTCATACACGAGGAAGTTACAGAAGCCAAGGACTTGGCCCGACATGCCAGTCAATCTGTTCACAACTACAAAGAACTCTCGGAAATAAGGAAAAATCTTTTATAAATACTAAGCTAACTGCAGACGATTATCACCTGTGCACATCACCTTCAGGAACAGCAATTCTGCTTTTATGTTCAAGAAATGGGGTTCTAAGTGAGATTCAGTCTGAAGTAAGTGTTCCTTTCATTAAAACACATTTGAAAACAATGATCCGATCGAACTATAGTTAGAGTCACACAGCTTCATCTAAGTCTGATAGCAAGTGATAGCTCCCCACGTACACACCAAATCCTTTCTCTGGTATCCTTTTTCCTGGCATTATTAATAGTTCAGTGAGTACTAAAGATTATTTCCTGACGTTTGTACAAACGTATCTCTTTAATAACAACACAATGGAGTTGCATTACACAGGAGGGTCTGCAGTTTTCTCTTTTCAGTAACGACACACCATGTACCAGAGGTACAGCAACAGCAGGAGGGTGGGGGAGCCCCGCCCTGGGTGCAAGCAATAAGACAGTGTATTGTCGGTAGAGAATTTACATTAAGGACACAAACAAATGAAAGACTGTTTTTTATCATCACCAGCCACTGACGATACTGAAAAAAGTCAGTGATAAAATACTCCTCCTAAACCAAAAATCTTTCTCTGATCTAAAGCTCTAAACAATTACTGAAGTTATTGTTGAATTTTAATAATATGTTTCAAATTAACACATTTTTATTGTTTATCCTTTAATAAATTTTGTATTTTACACTGAAGTTAATTTAGAGGACTTCCAGTTACATAACCAGTCCTGGACAAAGATGAAGTCGGCTATACATGTTTATTTCCAAAGTAAATACCAAACAGTCCAGAATCATTTCAGCTTTCTTTAGACACTAAGCCCCTCCAGCCCCCAGGGAATTCAATATTATTGCACTTAAACAATGACAGTAGAGCAAATGCAGATAAACTCTGAATCAGTTCAAATCCATTATTCTATATGACCATTTTTTTGTACTTAAATTTGAGTATGTTTTTATTTATACCTAAAATTTTTATACTGTAGGGATACTGGGAACCATTAGAATGACTGCCAAAGAATAAAGACAGTATTGCAATTTCTGGAATTTATTGTGACACATGTTTTTTATGAAGCTCTTTCAGACTTATTCTTATGCTTAAAACTTTTCTGAACTATGTATCTATTGCTTCATGTCAAAGAAATTTTTCAAAATTATAATAAAAAAGCATTTTTAATCAACTGAGTCAAAACATTAATTTGTCTATACTATTTATTTAATTTGAATAGTCAAAGATCAATTCAATGAGGTTATTAACAAATCTGCGTTAAGAATCAAAAGCAAACTGTAATATTATTCATTACCATAACAGACAACATGTAGATGACAAGTTTTTTTTCCTTTTTTTTTTTTTCAAAAAATAATCGATGTACTTAAATTTATTAATCTCTTACCTTTTTCCTTTGGTGTTATAGTACTTTTTTAAGTTTTTTATTTTTTTACTGGTGTGACTACATATATGAAGTTAAAAACACCACCACCTGTATTTTTGTTCTTGTCATTATTCTTTAACATCAGGCTTATTATTAAACATAATTTTGTTGGGAGTGGTAAAAAATGGTCTATTCTAAGTGTCAAATATGGTATATATGCTGCTCCTATAGAGACATATTTCCATAGACACACACTTAGAACACGGTAGAATCAAGAGTAAAAATCCAGTTTTCTACTCTTTTTGCTACATAATGTTGTTTAAACCAAATATATTAAATTATTAGTCTCAGGATTGGTTCTGTTTTAAAAAATGACAGAAACTAACAAGTATTTCACATTCCAATTTCCAAAAGTATTAAAAGCTTTAAAAAAACTGACTGAATATGCCTGAATAGGCAGAAAAAAGTCTATAGGCATACACTATGAACCACTCAGGGATTTATATGTGCTAATTTTCAAAACAAAAGTACAACTAACTTTGAAATAGTTTTTCTTTTTCTAGCAAGAGTTTATGAGAGCATGTGGTATTAAAAATCAAGTCACACCAGAACCAGATGAGTTTACTGGTGAATTCTACCAAACATTTAAAGAAGAATTAGGGCGCCTGGGTGGCTCAGTTGGTTAAGCGACTACCTTCGGCTCAGGTCATGATCCTGGAGTCCCGGGATCGAGTCCCACATAGGGCTCCCTGCTCAGCGGGGAGTCTGCTTCTCCCTCTGACCTTCCCCCCTCTCATGCTCTCTCTCTCATTCTCTCAAATAAATAAAAAAAATCTTAAAAAAAATAAAGAAGAATTAATACTAATCCTTCTCAATCTCTTCAAAAAATTTGAAGAGGAGGGAAGACTTCCCAACTCATCCTGAGGCCAGCAATGTCCCAAGACCAAAGCCAGATAAAGACACTGTATGAAAAAAGAAGTGCAGATCAATATTCCTGATGAATACTGATATAAAATCCTTAATAAATTACTAGCAAACTGAGTTCAACAGCATATTAAAAGGGTCGTCATACACTATTTTGTTCTTGGAATGTAAGGATGGTTCGAAACACATGAGAATCAATGAATAAAATATACTACATCAACAGAATGAAGGAAAAAAAAACATTAATCATCTCAATCTAATGCAGAAAACGTATTAGTCAAAGTTCAAGACATGAACTTTTTTTTACCTTATGTGGTAAAAACACTCCACAAACTAGTGATAGAAGGAAACTATCTCAACATAATAAAGGTCAATATGTGAAAAACTCACAGCTAGCATCATATCCAATGGCAAAGAACTGAAAGCTTTCCCTCTAATATCAGGAAGGAGACAACAAAATTTTGCTGTAGCCACTTCTACTCAACATAGTATTAGAAGTCCTAGCCAGGGCAATTAGGAGGGAAAAAAAGAAGGCATCCGAATTGGAAAAGAAGAAGCAAAATTATCTGTGCTTACAGACAGCATAGTCTTATATGTAGAAAACCATAAGGTTCCACAAAAAAAACACTAGAATGAACAAATTCAGGAAATTTGCTGGATACAAAATCAAAAAACTCAAAAATCAGTTGCATTTCTATATACTAATAATGAACAATCCAAAAAGGATATTAGGAAAATTCCATTTACAAGAGCATCGAAAAGAATATTTGGGAATGAATTTAACCAATGAGGCAAAAGACTTGTACAGTGATAATTTATATATACATACATACATACATATATATATATATATATATAAAATGGTAATCTCATTAGAGATAAATTTAAAGAGAAGCCAATCCTGAGGCCAAACTATGTCTAGGAATAGGTCTATAAATGAACTCTGAGATACATAATAAGAACAAAATTTTGCATATACTATAGTCTAAATCAGTGAGTCTTAACGGTGGGGGGGGCGGTTTAACCACCATTTAATTTTCTCTTGTCCCTCAAATTTTTGGTTATCACAGCACAGATTAGGGGGAAGCGCTACTGGCATGTAGTGGGTAAAAGCCAAAGATGCTTCCAAACATCCTACAAAGCACAGGCCAAGCCACCACAACAAAGAATTATCTGTTCAAATGTCCACAGTGCAGAGGTTGAGACACCCTGGCCTATGGGAAAACTCTGAATTGGCCAACTAAGGCCTAAAAGGCCCTTTCAAACATCTGTCAGTAATACACTATCATTAATTTTACCAAAAAATAAAAAAGAATTTACTTCAGTAAGAAGTGTCAGAATAACAGCTATTCCTTTGCATTTTCAAACTCTATGACGAATGATGTATATGCTATTTCGTTGCTCTCATGAAAATAATCACGCAGGGGTGTAACTAAATCTAGTAAATATCTGCAGACAAGATGAATCAAAGGATTTGTATTTACTTTATTATTATCTCTACTCTGGTCGAATATGGCTTCAAAAGTTGACACGTGTGCATGAACCTAAGTTTAAACTACTGACAGGTATTAACAGCTTGTTTCCCTTGATGGTATATTTTTAAGTCACTGAATTTTCTAAACTAGTTGTATTTTCATTTCATTACTTTTAATGCTAGCTTCCAAAATGCAACTTTGTACTAGAGGGTAGTTTTCAAGACATGTCAAATAACTGGGGAATGTGCATTCATTGTTCTTCTGAATGTACTTTTTAGGTATCAATTGTGGGAAGTGTAATTTGGATGAATGATGTTTATCATAATTTACTTCCCACAGAATTCCACATATTGTCTTGACATAAAAGAATTAAAGATTAATGGCAATAGTCTATTTTATTCCATTACTACTCCCATCTTTCTTTGTTCTGAGAGCCATTCAAATATACAAAATGTAGCCAGCAGTATAACCAAGGGCAACAATTAACATGAGACTGTAAAACCCAGCTAGAGGTCAATTTTGCTTTGTACACATTTGCTAGATGAAAATTTAAACTTTATGTCTATATCTTTTATATATATATATATATATATATGTAATCTGAAACCTCTGCCATGTCAGTTTTGGCAAAAATCAGATATAGCAGTATCAAAAAAGGGTCCTTAAAGATAGATATTTCAAATGTTCTGCTAACTAGATAAGCTCTAAAAAAGAAACAAAGACTAAAGGTTTATTGACCTGCAGAATATAAAGAATGTTTACTTTTCTCTGAGCACTGTCTGAGAAATGCATCTTTGTGTAACATTTAGCTGTTGAATTTTATTAAATTATCTTGAGAAAAGAAAATAATCAGAGTGGATTCTTACACATTTAGCTTCGTAAATGCCATAAAAATTCTTAGTGAAACACATTTCAGTACATTCTAAAATATTGATTTTTAATATGTATTCCACATTAAAAAATAGTTCAGTAACATTCTCTGACATAATACCTATTAGAAATATATTTAAAACTAACATAATCTAAGGACTTTATTATTTCTTGAGGCCATTTTTATTCAAACCACAGTACGGTATCTTAGTATCTTTTAAAGAAATTGTGAATGGGTGGGATTCTCAAGAGCTTCACCAACTCTAAGAGACCACAGCAGGGTTCTTACCAACCTTAAACAATAATCGAGCTGGCAGGGGAAAAATGATGCCTTCCACTAGGGGTGGGATACAATCTGCAAAGCTGTTTCATGTAGATTATATAATACAATTTATCTGGTAAGTAGAAAAATCAATCTATCAGATAAGTATAACTGGTTTTTATTTTGCAGATGAGGAGCTTGAAGCTCAAGGACTTGTGTAAGAGGATACAGCTAGCTCAACAAAGGAACTACCAGAAGTAGAAGATTCCAGGTATTTTCTCACCAAAGCTGGTCATTTTCCTACTTATATACAGTTAATACACCAAATGTGAGAAAGTTCCAAGTGACAAGAGGAACTATTCCAATTATAATTTAATTTTAGGTTAGTTCTCAAGAGTGACAAGAATTGACATTTTATCACAATCCTAACTGTTCTGACAATCTCTCAGGAAGAAAGGCCAATAATGTATGAGTGCATATTGATGTCAATCTGCTTAAATCACATAGTAATATGCTACACAAAACACTTTTTTTAATTTTTATTTTGAAAACCAAGAGAATTGCTTATTTACAGTAACAGCCAGTGTTCTATCTGTTTCTCAAAACCAGAAATGCTCCTGGTGCCCTCAACCACAAATTGTTTAATACAGCATTCAAGATTCTCCACAATCATCTCCAGAAATATCCACTTAGATCCTCTACATAGCAGCTGCATGGGACTACTGACTTCACAGCCTTTTGTCTTTGCTTACCCTGTATCCCTCACCCTACAATATCTTTCTTCCCATCCTCCATCAGCTGAATTCCTACTCACTGATCAAGGTTGGGCTTGAATGCCACCATCTTCCTAATACATTACTCCTTCTACCAAGATCCTACAAAGTTCTTTGTAACTTGACCACAGTTCTTACTTTATCCTACATCATACTAGTGTTAGTAGTTTGGGACTCCTCTTCTGGACTGTTAGTTCCTGAGTGTATGATCTGCCTTCAACTTAAACTAAAATCTTTCATCCCCAGTGGCACCTCGCAAAGGAGAGAACTAAAAAATATCTGCTGTCCAGGCTGGCATGGCCCACATGAGCTCCAGTGCCTGCCTTTACAGTGCTCTGTGGACACTGCAAGCACTACACTCTGACAGATTTCCCGGCATGGCTTTGCCTTGCCATTTTATCAACATGCTCAGGGGCCCTGCTTCCTGACCCAGCCTGCTAGGACCCTACTCCTCCTGGGCAGTCTTCCCACCTGCCTGAAATGCCAAGTCCTTTCAGTAAGGCCCAATTCACCAAATTGTTGAATTTTTAAACTCTGTATCGATATTTAGAATTGAACAGAAGGTGTAGAAACTTAAACTCTGGCAAGGTTTATTTCACTGCATTTTTATACAGTGCAGATCTGAACTATTATTGTGGATTAACCACAATCCATTCCAGAGAAATGGAGATAGTAACACTTGTTCATACATAAAAGGCATTATATTCACAGTGATTTAGTATTTTCAATATTTCTTAAAAAGTGTATCTTTATTAGTTCAGAACAATGATTAAGTTATAAAAATACTTTATGGAAATTGTAAGTGAAAACAGCAAATCATCACAGGAACTTAAATTCTTGTGCTGTTTTTCCACATCTGAATTTATGTAAGATATACTTTCAATAAGCAAAGCACTACCCAGCAAGTGATTCACATACTCTTAGGACTATTCATTAAATAAACCATCCACAGGCATGAATGCTTCCTTTTCTAGAAGAAATATACTCATCAATGCTTCAAGTTTAAATAAAAGATTTATATTTCCAATACAGTGGGTATTTTTTGTTCTATGTAAAAGTCTTAGTCTCTGTTCTCAATCAGACAAATACCAAAAACATGGAAATGTTGAAAAAGGAAAAAAAGAGGTCTGCAATTTGAATTAGAAAAGTATGGATGGGGCAATCATGTGCTCAAACCTCCTCAACATTATCTTCAATGAATTAGCCATTTTTAAGTCACTGCATAAAGAAAACAAATTTGGAGATTTTTTTAATCAAAAGCAACTGCTAACAATTTGGTGATATTAAGAGTTATAGACCCCATTAGCCAAATGATCTACTTTTACCTTCTTTCGTTCCTGCTCCCTCTGTTGGAGTCTACAGACAGAGTCAGAAGCTGCTCGCACTGAAATAAAACAGACAATGAGTTTCAATCAGCAGCCCTTGTTCAAGACTTACCTGAAAAAAACAAAACAAAACAAAACACACCAAAACTTGGATTGTTTTAGATCTCATGATAAAAGAACTGATACTATTTTGGTCGTGGTGAGGTGGCTAGAAGGGAAAAAAGAAGTTTTGCCAGTATATTCAGGATGCCATAATTAGAACCATCATCATTCTTGAGCCTTGAGGTACAAGCCAAGGGCATTTTAAGTACTAATTCCAATGACAAGTTGTCAACAATGACTTCAAAATTCTCCAAAAAGATATAAAATGCCTGATAAATTTACCATTACATTCTGACTATGTCTTTACAGTGTCTCTTTGATTCATTCACCCTCCCTCCCCTCTTTTCTCATTCATACGAACTTCTCTCTTGCAGGTAGTGCTTGATACCTACAATGCTTCCACAACTTTCTATTCTTGTTTCTCCTCTCTTATCTGTTAATTCATCCTGGCTGCCATTGCCAGATTCAAATTTCTCTGGACTGTTTTCATTGAGTGATTTCCCTTTCTCATGGACCACAACTACTCGTAATAATTATTAGAGTTATTTATTGAGTATTACTAGTGCCCAGACCCATGCTAAGTACTTCCCATGTATTATTCGTCTTAATCCCACTTTCCTATTAGAAGAGGATCACTGTCCCATTTTACAGATTTTTGGCATCTGTAAAAAACTGAGGTACAAAGAGAAGGTAATACAACTAGTAAGTACAGAAAGCAGGATTTAAAATCAGACCCCTGCCTCTAAGGACTTGGCTCATACCCTCAACACTCTACTCCTCTTATGATCTCATCAATGAAACTGGTCTTCATCCATCAGTTTTTCAGACCCTTTCATTTACTGGACCCATCGTATTTCTGTACACAAATGTTTTCGTTTATTTCACTGTTTCGCATGCAGGTTAACAGCGAGCAATAGTCAAATCTAGAGTTGATTGCTTAGTTGCATAACTTGGCATGTTTGCTTGCGCGTTCATTCACTTGTTTAATACTGAATAAGCACCTACTATGTGCCAGGTGCTGTGACTACTGCAGCTCCTAGTGCCTTAGCACCTTAGTTCCTCATCTGTAGAATGAGCATAAGAACTAATACAAGCACTTCAGAACTGACATTAAATGAGATAATACGACAGAAGCTACAATGCTTACAAATAATTGCAATATTAATGCCACTGAGAACAGTTCTTCACAAGGTGTAAGCAGTCAAGGAGTTAAGTTATTATCACTATTATTCTTCTTACTGTACTATCCCTATGGAAAATGCTTTCCTTATTCCTTTCTTCTAATGAAAATGTTTTACTTGTCTTCAAAGAACAGTTCAAGGGTGACTGCCTTCATAATAAAGCCCTCCCAGATTAATCCTTTCCCTGTAAGGATTTTCTCTTATTTGAAATTCCTTTATGAGGTAGGTGTGTATCACACCACTTTATCCTGTAATTGCTTAAACAGAGGTTTGCCTAGTGTTTTACAATTCTGCCTTCCTATCCTACCCAAACCTAGCCCCAAATAGCTCACAAGTTCCATAACAGGGCAGGGACTGTGATTTCCCTTTCAGAAAAATGTTAGGTCCCTCCCTGTGAGAATATGGTAAAAGAGGAGGATTCTGCTTTTCAAAAGTAATGTTTTTATCAGTAACCATTTATTTTAGTTATATCAAAGATAATATTTTAGGACTGAAAATTATGTTCCCAATCATTGTTTGTTCTAACAGAAAAGATGAAAACAAAACAAAATGGGAGCTGATTAGATCTGCCTTCTTTCTGTGGTATATTAATATTACATCATTTCTCCCAAGCAGTGGTTCTATCATTTCCTGATTGGATTTTTTCCCCCTGACTCCAAACATAACTTAAAAAAAAAATCCATTTTGTGGTCTTTGGGTGCTTCTTCATTTTCAAATCATTCTGGGCTTAATCTAAAAGAAGAGTTACAAGACTATGATATCATTTTGTCATTTGTTATGTCCTTTAAAATTTTAATTAGAACACATCTGACAGAGGAGTCAGAGGCAAACTTTTGTTCCTCATATTTGTGCTCAGACAGAATGACCATTTTTAGAAATTTCACTCCCTTAGAAGTAACTGATTTTTTAATTCTTTAGCCACACAATAATAAAGGCTTACTTTCTAGATTTCATGAAATCTGCTTTTCTAAAATACAAGAAAAATCATGTGACTATACCAAACATTCCTTCTTCATGATTAGAGACCCCAAGGGAAAAGGCCCATTATGCAAACCTACCCATCACTTCCACATCACTTACTGCAGTGTTATACCTAATTCAGTAGGAAGCCATCTCCCCTGTTGTCTCAGTGTTTTAGGAGACTGTACTGATTTTAAAGCATCAAGAATCTGTCAGATTATTTTCTCTCAATCAAAAGAGTTTTTAAAATTAGCACCACATACAGTAATTGTGTCACAGACGACAATTAACAACATCCTGACTGTCCTCACAGAAGAGAAGCAAATACATTCTAACATGGTGTGTATATGTAAACCTCAAATACATACATAAGCAAATAATTTTGGTTTGCTAGCAGAAGATGTTGCCTGAATTCTCATTCACTCATTTCAATGAATGCATGATTACTTCGTGACTACAATGTGTCACTGTTTTAGGTGTCAGGGGTACTGCAGAGAACAATCAGAGTCTCTGAGCTCATGGAACTTATGTTTTAGTTGGGGAGACAGACAACATATAGATAAATATTGAGCATGTCAGGTGGTGGTGGATATTCCAGAGAAAAACAAAGCATGGTAAAGAGGCCAGAGAATGCCTGAATGAGGGGCAATGATTATTACAGCATGGCTAGAAGGGTCTCACTGTGGACACCTGACCGGAGATCTATAGGAAATGACAAGGGACAAAAACCTGACAAGAGTATTCCAGAGGGATCCCTGAAGTGGGAACACATTTGGCACATACTAGAAGAAGAATAAGGAGGCCAGAGTTGCTAGAATGAAGTGTGGGAAAAGAAAATGGAAGAAAATAAAAAAGTCAGAGCGGGGCCGTCATGTAGAAATGTCCAGGCTACTGTGAAGACTTTGGCTTTTCTCTAAGCAGGGTGAGGAGATCCTGATATAGTAATGACAAGAGCCAAGACACATTTCGAAAAGATCATTCGGGCTCCTATGTGGAGAACAGACCACAGGGAGGAAAGACATGAGTTATGTGGCTACTAGAACAATCTAGGCGAGAGGTCACTGTAGCTTAGACCAGGGTGGTAGCAGTTAGGAACATGATGAGGGTAGTCAGAGTCTGGTCACAGTCTCAAAGTGGAGCCAAGAAAGTATGTTAGTAAGATACATGTGAGGGAATGACCAGGGGGAGAATGGAAAAGGGAGGAGACGAAGGAGATGGGTAGAGGAAGGAGCAGTCAGTGAAGAAGAAAATTCTAACTGGTAAAGTGCTATTAAAAATTGGTTAGTATTTTAAACTGTTGAATTCCTAAAGATTTCTAGGTAGAGACAGTGTGAAGCAAAACCAGGCAAACTCAGTCCCTTAAAATAACCCACAAAATAAATAAAAAGTTAAGAAAAACAAAAGGTAAAAAATTCCATCATTCACTGAATAAGGTTGAATTATAGTTGTATATTATAAACTTTGAAATGTGGCAGCCAAGAACTAAGACTCCTAACCCCACTGTAATTACTTCATCCCCCAAAAGTTAGAAAGAGAAAATGAGTTGACAAAATTCTTAGAACTCTAATATGCTTACATTTGTACAGAAATAGATTTGGGAGGCAGAGAAAGTACGTAACATGTGAGAGATAAGACAAAACACTTATTCTGAAAGAAAACCTAATATAATTTTCCATAGGTACTTTGTTATACAAAACAACAATATGAACTTATTAAAAGAGAGCAAACACATTGCATGAAATGAAAAATGAAATTGCAGCGCTAAGGAAACAAACTGAGAACTATGACAATATCATTACAGATCTAATAAATAAATCAGAAGGAACTGAATAGTCTAAGGCTAAATAAACAACTGGCAGCACTAGAACTGCAGGATAGAAAGCAAATACTGCAAACCTTGATAAAGTTAACATTTTCAGGTGAGGAGTTGGGGAAGAGAGGAAGGAGGGGAAAGTTGCCTCTAACTCTCAAGGCATTAATTAATGCAGAAATAATAACATGACCCTAACTTCTGAATGTTTTTTGTAATTTTTTTGTTTTTCTAATTATTTTTCTTTGATCTTTTAGTAACTATTATCTCTTAGAGTATAGAAACACTTATTTAAGGTATTCCCTTCAGTTTTAAGTGTTTGTTCTGTTAAAATCAAATAAAATTTAAAATTAATACCTAAGCTTCAAAAGTGTATGAGCCCATTCTTATCAAACACTCTCTCTCCCCCTCATACCTTCCCAGCTAGCCATTCAGCCATTATTTCTCTATCTGTTCTTCTATGTGGAGATACACAGAGATGTCTGAAATGATGTTCCCCAAAGTTAAAAAGCAATGGTTATCTTCAGGTGGTTACTAAGGTGATTTATTGCTTTCTTCTTTCTCTTTTTTTTCTTATTACTTAAACATATATCCTTCTGTTTAAGTAAGGTAATAAAAAAAAGTAATAAAAGTAATAAAAAAAAAAAAGTCATGTTCTCAAAAAGAGAGAGCAAGGGGGAAAAGAAGAAAAAACTATCTTCCTATGACCATGCTAGTTAATGTGAATAAGGAATAACCCAGAGAGGCTCTGCCCTTCTTACTCTCAAATCAAGGTCGCGGTCCTCAATACTACAGTGAGATCTCCAGACAACAAAGTTGGTGAAGCCCATGAGTCTGTGAAATAATTTGTAAGCAGGGCACAGACATTACTGTTATCAGGATGAAAATAACATAAAGGCTGCATCTTGATGACTTTATAGGCTGCTTTTTCCATATTCTCCTAGAGCTCTCATTTACTTTTTCTGATTTTTAAGGACCCACAGGTCAGTTTTTGTTCTAAAGCTTCTGGTCCCCAAATCCGGAGACACTCTGCAAGGTGGGTGGCTGCCCAGCCCAAAGCGGAAACAGTTCCAAGCGGGATTTCGTCACAGTTCTACATTCCAGTAATTCAAGACGTCTGCACCTTACTGCTCCACAGTTACTTAGCTCTGTGCAACATGTGGGACCACCAGCTTAAGGCCACACCTGCAGAGTTCTGAGCACACAGCTCTCCCACAGGAAGAGATAAATGTGGCAGTTGTGTTAAGAGGCACAAAAAAAACCCCAACTCATCCCTAGGCTTGTAAAGCGCTACTTAGGTCAAAATATATTCCAGTATATTCCATATAAACTTGCTTGCATGATTTTGTACAAGTCCCTGATCAATTACCATTGAAAATAAACAAGCCAGCACTCTGACTTAAAATGGCAGATTTTTAAATGTGAAATTCCCCAGGAATGACAGCTGGGCCAGGCAAATTTTTAAAATTAAAGTAGATAATCACCTCCATTCTACGCTTGCTCATAATACTTACCAGAATATACGTGGGCAGAAGCCTACTGAAGAAGCCTTTCCTGCTTCTGGCAGGCAAACACCTCCAAAAGTCTTTTCTTGGGTTCACAGAGCTAATTACACCCAGGGTAGTCCACAGATTTTGAAACCTTAACTACCAAACTTTGTATTTTATATGTTTCAATTCTTTTTTTAAGATTTTATTTATTTATTTGAGAGAGAAAATGAGAGAGAGAGCACATGAGAGGGGACAGGGTCAGAGGGAGAAGCAGACTCCCCGCTGAGAAGGGAGCCCAATGCGGGACTCAATCCTGGGACTCCAGGATCATGACCTGAGCCGAAGGCAGTTGCTTAACCAACTGAGCCACCCAGGCGCCCCATGTGTTTCAATTCTTTTCAGGACATGTGTACAGTCTGAATCCCATTTTACCAGCAATACTTTTCTATTTCATTATGAAGACTCTTACTTTTAAGAGGCTAGTCCTCAAATCAGAAGTAATATTAGCCCAAGAATGAAGTAAGTCAAAATAGTCATTCATAGATTGTTATCAAGTTTTACCCAACTTATTTTTATATACTCAAAGTGTAGAAAAGGAAGGTTATAGGCACATCTCAAATGCATTCATAAGAATTCTTATTAATAATAATTCAAGTTTTACTGTTAGTATAACATCTAGAATGTTTGTCAGGGTTAAGGAAGTCACTGTGCAAACAAACAAGGGATGTCTGTAGTAAAATGCAAAAGCCCACAGTCAATTTTAGACTTTTTACTATTCTACTCAAGGAAACCAAACATAATCTTGGGGCATTCATTCTATCCAAGCTCCTAAAGGCATTAGACTACACAAAACTAACTTGGACTTGAATACAAAGACTGGCTTAACTCAGTTATTAACCAAATCTCCCTGTTGCTTTCCTTCACAGATCATTATATTACTGGCTAGTTTTGTTTTCTTTTATTTTCCCCCCAGAAAGATATTTTTTCAGTTACCAGCATTATCTATCCTTGGACAAGCTGAATACCGTCAATATAGATCTAAGGAGAAGCCCTGAGTAAGATCAGTTATTAATAAAACTTTTATTTTATATTATTATTTGATACATTTAATAAGGATTCTTTTCTAATATCTTTCCACATTACAATGTTTTGCTTAATGAAAACAGTTATAAGATACAAACATTTATGACAGGATTATGTTTTTAAAAAGTTAAAAACTCTAGTATCCTGTCTGAAAAAGAAGTTTCATTTCATATCCTAACTCTTAGTTACCAAACTTCTTCTTATGGATAATTAAAGAAACAAAAAAGGTAAAAAGTGTTGCAATTTTCTCACATCCTAAAAGGACTCCAGATGCACACATCTCACTTTGGAGATTAACGCTCTCAACATCAACGGCAACATACATTACTCATGAGATAGTCAATGTTCTTTATGGCAGGGCTTTCAATTTCTATGTTTTGGTTAAGAACTCTCTCTCCACCTACTACCAAAATACTGAAGGAAATACATTTTGGCATAGCATTCATTTGAAATAAAACAATATATATAAAAAAAACAACAATGCCGGCTTACATCTCTGGAGAACTTGGTTTAAGTTGTCCTGCATGATTTCTCTACATTTGGGAAGAGTATGTTCGTTTGTTTCATGGATCATATTCCTCAAATTTTCAAGAACTCGCATTTCTCGAAGACCACGTTTTTCCTATTAAAAGAAAGTAAATTACTAATACATACTGTGTCTTAAATCTCAGTAATTACTTTCTGGGATTTCCAGGCAGGTTTCAGTTGTTATGCTATTACTTATTAATGAAATTTACACAGCTTTCTTCTAATTATTTGGCAATAAATGAGGTCACAACCTGGAGGCATTCTTTTTATTATGAAATGCTTCAAAAGTTGCAATATGAGTAATCTTTTTATAGCACTGTTTAAAAGTGGGCATGAGAAACATTAAATGAACAAAAAGAGGACTAGATTGCCACATATTTTATTCTGCACAGCAAAGAAATTAGACACCCTTGATCTAATTTTAATTTTGGTGTTCTTACATCAAACATATAATAATAGCTCCCATTATTATGCTGTTTTTAAATCTAATCCCATTTTTCTCAAAAATGTGCAGTAAGGGTAACAACACGTAGATACTTCCCTATACAGAAAAGAGTTAACGTTGACCACTCCCCTTAGAAAGGCCCGCTTGCAAGGCTGGCCTCTGGCCAGGGGTTGGGAACTTGCCCAGTAAATAGTTCCCTACACTGGTATAAAACTTTCTATAAATGATAAGGCACATCTTTTCTTCTGGGAGTCTAGAATTTTGATACACGCCAGGCACAGACTGCCTACCTGACCAATTGCCAATAAAATCCCTGGACTCCTAGACTCGGGTGAGTTTTCTCGTAGGCATTTCACCTGTGTTGTCACAGCTCATTGCTGGGGAAATGTAGCCCATCCTGTGTGACTCCACTGAAGACTCCTGGAGGCTTCTGCCTGGTTTCCTCCAAAATCTTCATCACGCACCTGTTCCCTCTGCAGATTTTGCTCTTTATCCTTCTGCCGTAATAAGGCCTACCCACCAGTATGACCATATGCTAAGGCCTATTAGTCAGTCACTGAACCTGGATGTGGTCTTGAGGACCCGTGATACACCCCCCCTTCAGAAAACAGACTTTAACACTACCCTCCCACCACCACTTGAGGGTAGGCCAGATTTAGTGACTTGCTTCCAAAGAACCGAGTAGGGAAAGCAAAAAATACTGACTTCACAGTGAAGACAATGAAGGTTGACATCATCAGTGATGTCATGGTGATAACACATACCCTCTGATGTAATGTGACAAGGGCACTTCCCCAAAACCCATAACCCCAGTCTAATCTTAAGAAAAACATCAGACAAACCCAGATTGGGGGACATTCTATAGGCTACTGGCCAGTATTCAAGACTGTAAAGGTCATGAAAAACAAAGAAAGAAAGATAACTCACAGGCCAAAGAAGACTAGAAAGACAGACAAGTACGTGCAGTGTGGTACCCTGGACTAGGTCCCAAAACAAAAAGAGGACCGTGATGGAAAAACTGGTGAAACCCAAATAAAGTCTGGTATTTCATCAATAGTAATGTATCAATGTTTTACCCATTATATAAGACAATAGGGAGAGAAACTGAGTGAGGGGTACATGAGATCTATTTATACTACCTTAGCAACTTTACTGTCAGTCTAAAATTAATACAAAATAAAAAGTTTATTTAAAAAAGAAGGGTAGTAAACTTGATTGTAGGGAAATAAGTTAGTTGTATTGCTGAGGTTTTTATTTTGTTCTGAGCCATTCTTATGGAGCAGCTATGGCCAGATTTTTACTACACTGTTTTTAGATTTTTACTAAAATTTTTTCCATAGAATCTTTCTCAAAGAATCAAAAGCGAATACTGTACTTATTGCCAATCAACAATTCTCAACTCCTGGCTTATTTTGTTCCCTCTGTAACACTGCATACATTCTCCTGCCCACAATCCTAGATTCTTTTGAAGCAAATCCCAAACAGCACATCATTTCAACTGTAAATATTTCAACATCTTTAAAAGACAAAGACTCTTCTTAAAAAAAAAAATACAGTAAGACCACTTCTCTGTCCCCTTCTCTCTTCACACACTCTCACACACGTACATGTGCACTCAATAATAATTCTTTAATACTATTAAATAACAAGGCAGTATTCCCATTTCCTCAAATGTCCTATTAATGTTCTTTTTTATCCCCATTTAAACAAAAATTGAAGTAAAACTTATATATTGCAACCGGTTAATACGTTTCTTAAATCTTTTTTAATCTATAGATTTCCCCTCCATCACTTTTTTCTTTGCAATTTGTTGAAAAAAAGTGAGTCATCTGTTCTGCAGTTTCCCACAGTCTGTTATTTGGCTGAATGAATCCCCGTGGTGTAATCTAACATATCCCTTTGTCTGTTCTCTTTCCTGTAAATTAGCAGTTAGAACTAGAGGCTTGATCAGATTCAGGGTTTTGTTTTTTTGTTTGCAAGAATATTTCAGAGGTGGGCTGTGTACTTTCAGCAGGATGTTGGTAGCATTCCGTCTTTGTTTATCAGCAGGAATACCTCTGTAAAGAGAAATTTCCCCTCAACTATTTGGTTACTCTGAGGAATGCTTACATGTGAAAGGCAAAATAAAAACTTGATTATTTCCTCTTATTTAACAGATTTAAAAATAATGATTTGGTTCCCTAGTATTCTCTAAAGGTTTCTGTTTGTTTCTACGCATTCCTATGACTCATAGAATTAACATATTTGAAGTTTTCAAGCCATTACAGTATTTTTCCTTACTGGTGTTCAAACTGTCCTATCTTTGTCCAGTGGGAGCCCAGTCAAGTCGGCTCTGCAATGCTTTAGACAGAATTCTATGTTCTTTAGTAGCCTCTTTGCTTTCTGATATAACTGGGTGCACCAGGCTCACTTCGTACATTTCTGGACTCAGACTTGGAATCAGCAGGTCTCTAAACACCATTTTTTTTTAAAGATTTTATTTATTTATTTGAGAGAGAGAGAAAGAGAGAGAGAGCATGAAAGGCGGGAGGGTCAGAGGGAGAAGCAGCCTCTCTGCCAAGCAGAGAGCCCGATGTGGGACTTGATCCGGGGACTCCAGGATCATGACCTGAGCCGAAGGCAGTCAATTAATCCACTGAGCCAGGCGCCCCAAAGATTTTATTTATTTATTTATTTGACAGAGAGAGAGACAGCAAGAGCGGGAACACAAGCAGGGGGAGTGGGAGAGGGAGAAGCAGGCTTCCCGCTGAGCAAAGAGCCTGCCGTGGGGCTCCATCCCAGAACCCTGGGACCATGACCTGAGCCAAAGGCAGATGCTTAATGACTGAGCCACCCAGGCGCTCTAAACACCATTAATATTTAGAAATGGTATTTGAGAATGATCACTAGGGGTGTTCACTGCTACTGGGTCAGTCATTATTTCTAGGCCTTTCAGGGGATAAGGCTACAAAATAGGTTATATGCTTTTTAAAAGACACATTTTAAGTTCATATTAAACAAATTAAGAATAAGGTTTTTAATTATTGTTCTTACCCATTTCTTTGCAGTTCTCAAAACACCAACAGAACTGCTCATTTGCTTTATCACCACTTCACTCAAATGACAATGACACTAGCATCAACAAAATGATTACTGAAAACAGCTTAAGGGTTTGTTTGCTTGTTGTTGTTGCTACCTACGGCTGTTCTGAAGGCATATTCTGCTAGGAATGTACAAACTGCCCTGTTTTAAGTTACTTGGAACAGTTTCTCTCTGCATGGCAATGCCACCATCCAGAAACACACGTTTGCTTTTTTTTTACATTTTACTTGATTTTTAGGGATTGTTCCTTAAAATTTTTCTTTTATGTAAAATATTTACATGCCTCCAAAATTACATTTATAAAAAATATATATACATTCCAAACAGTCTAGCTTCTATCCATGTCCTTTGCATTGTATTCCTTCCTAACTCTCTCTTTAGGTAATTATTTTAAAAACCTTATCCTACCACTGTCTTAAGTATAAGGATATACATCCACATACATACGTGAATGTATACACACACACACACACACACACACACACACAGGCACATATAAATGTGGATGTGGATGTATTTGATGTGAAAATGTTGAGGTTCGGAGTGAATGGTCAAGAAAGAATTCTTGAGGTGTCTCCAGTGCAAAAGGGTGGTTTTATTAAAGCCGGGAGACAGGACCCGTGGGCAGGAAATGCTGCACTGGGGTTGTGAGGGTTGACTGATTATATACTTTTAAGTTGGGAGGAGGTTAGGGAGAGCATAAGCCTCTAAGGAATTTGAGATCAGGCGCATTCAGGGTGATATGGCCATAGACATCTTCCTCTAAGGAATTTGGAAGCAAGGTTTCCAGGACCTTGAGGGGCTAGCTGTTATGAGGAAAAGGTGATTTACTACTATCTAGTAAACCCTTAGTCATAAGACCCTTCAAATGTTTATCAGGGGGCCACATGTTTGGAGGATGATTGCTAACGTACAAAGAGATATGGGGGTAGAGAAAAGGAAGTTTCCAAAGGAATTTTTAAATGTTAAAGGAGACTTACGGGATCCTGGAGTTTGGGCTAATATTAAGCTAAGGCTGCCTTTTGCCCTTAGCAAAGTATTAACATGGAGGCAGTTGAGTTCCGAGAAGAAGGTCACTCTGCCTGTCTCAAAGATTTGTCAATGGGCTCCAAGTTGTAAGGAAATTTAATTTTTTCCCTTTTGCCTTTGTTCTCCCCATTATATTTATTCATATGTATGTGTAAGTATATATATATTTTTCCAATTCCTTCCTTCTTAAATGGAAACATGATATACAGATACTCTTATTTCACTTTATGAGGGACTCATAAATGCACACACATAATGTATGTAACATTTTCAGGTGCGGTCATGTGGTCTATTTGTTCTCCCTCTTTTCGTATCTTTTTCAGTACTGAGAAGAATTTGGTGTTTTCGTTCTCATGGTTATATTTATATTAATACTTTATATAATACCCTTGGTCTCCACTTTTTTGGTTACTGTCTACTGGTTCCCTACTATAAGCAATATTAGTATTAGGATCATCGCCTTCTCTAGCTTTCTCACTCCTTCAGGATCCAATGTGAAACAGTACCCTTTTACTCCCAGTTAATATTTATAAGGCAATAAGAGCCTGGCGATATTCTCCTCATATACACTTCCCTCAGCCTCCACCTTTCAGTAGACCGAGTCTGCATGGTCAGAAAGCAGTCACTGCATGTTATACTCTCTCCCTTAACAACTGCCATTCAGTCTTAGTTCTGTAAGTAAATGGATATTTAATGCTTACCAACTCTTGTTAGGTAGAAGTCTTGCCAATCATTTTCGTCATCTGAAACTCACTCTGTGGATTATATAATTGGTTCCTCAGGAAAGGCTCATTTGAACAATATTTGCAGAGTCCTGCATGACCCAACAACAGTGGATTATATAGCTGTGGGTCAGCTAGACATAAAATCCCTGGCTGTTCAAATCCATTGTCTTCTGGCATAAGACAGATAAGTCTGTTAACAATCAGGTTTTCTGGGCGCCTGGGTGGCTCAGTCGGTTAAGCGGCTGCCTTCGGCTCAGGTCACGATCCTGGGATAGAGCCCCACGTCAGGCTCCCTGCTCAGTGGAGAGCCTGCTTCTCCCTCTCCCTCTGCCTGCTGCTCTGCCTATTTGTGCTCTCTATTTCTGTCAAATAAATAAAATCTTAAAACAAAAAAAATCAGGTTTTCTTCCCCTAATAAAAGATACCCATTTTGTCTATATGCCCAAAGAAAAAAATTTTTTTTCTATAAAATCCAATAGATTAAAAAATTTCTCAGTGTAGGCTCTTCTGGGTTAATTTTCCCTGACAGCAGTGTGCCCTTCCATAAAATTTCGCTAGTACTTTTTTTCAGGAAAGTTTTCTTGAATTTTCGTTTTCACATTTGTTCTATTACACTGCTTTGGCTTTCTTCTCTAAGGGCTGATTATCAGGCATATACTGTATTGCATCTTCTGTATTTACTATCAATAACTACTCCTCTTGAATTCTTTTTATCTCTTTCACTCTTTTAAATTTCACATAAGGGCTATCCATTGTGTTTATTCACTCTTGTGTTCCTTCTAGTTTAGTTTTCATTCCTGAAATAATTTTTAAAATTCCTTTTTCCTGAAATTTTCACCTTAGCTTTTATTTTTTCCATTCTGTTTTAGCCAATCAATTTTGAGTTTTTCTGATTCTGATTTATACCCTTTTTTTCCTCACTTCTAATAATTTTCTTATGCTTCCCAAGCTCATTTTAAATATTAGGTTACAGTTCTTATCTTTTTTTGTGGTCATACTTACACTCATTGCCTTAAAGGACATTATTGTTATGGGATTTGACTCCTGCTTACTTTTAATTAGTTTTCCTCTATTTTTACAAGGGAGGGGTGGTCAGGACGGTCTTTCTAACTTCAAAGTTCTAGAACGCCCTTTTCCTGCTGTTTCACAAAGTATTCAATCTCCTTTAGTTTCTCTAAGGTGAAGGGCCTTGTTCTAGAAGGGTGTTTTGGTTTGTGAGTTTCAAACTCATGGGTGGCTTCAGCCCTCTAGACTTTTCTGTGGTCTGCTACCACTCACTCAGAAATTAGAGCCTGTGAAGTCCCCTCTGAAGGTTCTGCTTTCTCCTTAGAATGGCCCTTCAAGCATTCCTGATGGTAATTTTGAGGTTTTCTAGCATTCAAGACTTCACAAGACCCTTGGCCATTCTTCCATGTCTTCCTCCAGTTTCTGATTCCACAGAAGACTTTTTTGGTGATTTGGTCATTTGGTATCTGGGGGATACCTTGTCCCCTGGTTTTATTACAGATGTTGCCTGGTTTTGCTATTCTAGTTGCTCTATCTCTGTAGCCAGAAGGAAGTGAAAAAACAAACCAACTATGTCATAGCTGCTGTCACCTTCCCCCCACGGCACTGGAATCTGAATGAATCAAGACTATTCCTTATGGTACATTTTTTCTTTATCAAGATGCAAAGGAGTGGTCTCTCAATTCAAATACAAAGACAATGAAGAACAGAAAGGGGAGTTCTGCAGTTCTATTCAAAGTATAGGTCTTACTCTAGGGTCCATGGATGGGCTTTGGGATTCCAGAATGCCCCTGAAATTGTACTCAAATTGAATATATATGTCCTTTACACATTTTCCTGGGAGAAAAAAATTCTCCAAGGAGACTATGACCTACTCAAGTTAAGAAACACTATCAAAGTTGAAATAAAATATAAAGTTAAGAATCCCTATCAAAACACCAATAGCGTATTTCAGAAATAGAACAAATAATACTGAAATGTGCATGGAACCACAAAAGACCCGGAATAGCCAAAGCAGTCTTGAGAAAGAAAAACAAAGCTGGAGGTATCATAATTCCAGGTTTCAAGATATACTACAAAGTTGTAGTAATCAAAACAGTATGGTACTGGTACAAAAATACATACATAGATCAATGGAACAGAATAAAGAGCCCAGAAATAAACCCATGCTTATATGCTCAATTAAGCTATGACAAAAGAGGCAAGAATATGCAATGACAAAAAGACAGTCTTCAATAAATGGTGCTGGGAAAACTGGACAGACACATGCAAAAGAATAAAACTGGACCACTTTCTGACACTGTACACAAAAATAAACTCAAAATGGACTGAAGACCTAAATGTGAAACCTGAAACCATAAAAATCCTAGCAGAAAACATAGGTAGTGATCTCTTTAATATTGGCCTTAGGCAAAAGCAACAAAAGCAAAAATAAGCTACGGGACTACACCAAAGTAAAAAGCTTCTGCACAGCAAAGGAAACTTATCAACAAAACGAAAAGACAGCCTACTGAATGGGAGAAGATATTTGCAAATGCTATGTCTGATAAGGGGTTAATATCCAAAATACATAAAGAACTTAGAAAATTCAACACCAAAAACAAATAATCCAATTAAAACAAGGGCAGAGGACCTGAACAGCCTTTTTTTTTTTTTTTCAGAAAACATACAGACAGCCAATAAACATATGAAAAGATGCTCAACATCACTCATCATCAGGGAAATGCAAATCAAAACCACAATGAGATATCACCTCACACCTGTCAGAATGGCTAGAATCAAGAAACACCAAGAGTTGGCAAGGACGTGTAAAAAAGGAAACCTTGTGTACTGTTGGTGGAAATGCAAACTGGTACAACCGCTGTGGAAAACAGTATGGAGGTTCCTGAAAAAATTAAAAATAGAAATAACATATAATTCAGTAATTCCACTACTGGACATTCACCCCAAGAAAATGAAAACACTATTTTTGAAAAGATACAGGCACCCTTATGTTTACTGCAGTGTTATTTATAATAGTTAAGATACAGAAGTAACAGAAGTGTCCATTATAGATGAATAGATACAGAAGATATGAAATGTACACACACACACACACACACACACACACGCTGGAAATATTACTCAGCCATAAAAAAAGGGATGAGATCTTGGCATCTGCAACAACATGGATGAACCTTGCAGGTACTATGCTAAATGAAATAAGTCAGACAGAAAAAGACAGGGGCACCTGGGTGGTTCAGTTGGTTTAGCATCTGACTCTTGATTTCGGCTCAGGTCATGATCTCAGGGTCGTGAGACTGAGCCCCGCATGGGGCTCCGTGCTCACTGAGGAGACTGCTTGAGGATTCTCTCCTTCTCCCTCTGCCCCTCCCCGCCACCAAATCAGTCAATCAAAAAAAAGGACAAATACCATATGATTTCACTTATATGTAGAATCTAAAAAAACCAAAACAAACAAAAAGGAGAAAGAAACCCATAGAGACAGAAAACAGATGGTTGCCAGAGGCAAGCATGAGGGGGGATGGGCAAAATGAGTGAAGGGGTAACAAGTACAGGCTTTCACTTGGAATGAGTAAGTCTCAAGGATAAAGGGCACAGCACAGGGAATATAGTCAATGGTATTTAAAGCACTGTATGGTGACAAATGGTAGCTATACTTGTGGTGAGCATAGTACAACATATACACTTGTTGAATTACGATGTGTAGACCCGAAACTAATGTAACATGTGCCAAATATACTTCAATAAAAATAAAAATTAAAAAAGAACCACTTATTTAGAGGGTTATTTCTTCTATCAGGCAAACTGGTAGTCTTATATTGTAGAAAGGGAGTTTGTAGCCTCATTCATTTAAACAACAAATAGGCACAATGATAGTGTTATATAAGACAGAATGTTAGAAACAGGCTCTGCCCTTAAACTTACCTGCTGGTATGTGCTTGTTTTTATGCTGATATTTTTGACCATGGTGTACTGTTGACACTTATTACAAAAGGAAGACTATAAATTAACATCCATTTATTTTTTTTAAAGATTTATTTATTTGAGAGGGAGACACAGCATGCAGGAGGAGCAGAGGGAGAGGGAGGAAGAGAGAAGCAGACTGCCTGCTGAGTGGGAAGCCCGATGTGGGGCTCAACTCCAGGACCCTGAGATCATGACTTCAGTTGAAACTAAGAGTTAGCTGCTTAACCAAACTGAGCCACCCAGGCACCCCTCCATTTAAGAGTGTGTGTGTGTGTGTGTGTGTGTGTGTGTGTGTATTCTGGGGCATAAATTCTCAGAACAAAGCTGAGCACTAATGAAGCTTGGTTTCTGATGTGTAACACCCCATAAAATTACATATACAGTTAATTTTAAGTTAAATTTAATAACAAGTTGCTTATGTAATGTACTTAAAACAGTACCTGCTACTATGTGCTTAAAAATGCTACCAATGGGGACACCTGGGTGGCTCAAGTTGGTTAAGCGTTCAACTCTTGATTTCGGCTCAGGGTCTTGAGACTAAGCTCCTTGTCAGGCTCTGCACCAAGCATAGAGCCTGCCTGAGATTCCCTCTCCCCCCTCTCCCTGTCCCTTCCCCCCACCCAACTTGCACTCACTCACTTCCTCTAAACAAACAAAAATGCTACCAATTATTAATAATATTAGTACAGTTACTAAAATATTTATATTTAAGATATAATTTGATATTATTAGAAAGGAAATGAGAGACCAATACCATAATTTAAAATTTTCTTTCAGTCACTAAACTGGTCAGTCCCACAGGATTTAAAACCGTATTGTGTGTGTGTGTGTGTGTGTGTGTGTGTATGTCTATCACATGCTATATGGGACAGTCTTTATCCTGATACTTAATAATCTGACAGTTACTCTAATAATCTCCCATCCAAGTACTAACCAGGCCCGACTCTGCTTAGCTTCTGAGATCAGACGAGATCGGGCATGTTCAGGGTGGTATGGCCGTAGACAGTTACTCTAATAATCTAACCAAAAATGAGAGATTAGGATGTCAAGCGAAATTCTAGTTTGTCCTGCCTTTTAAGGAATTTTCTCTTCATCAATTCAACCCACATTCAAATTCATGGACACAATCCCTTCCAACTCTGTAATTACTGCACTTATTTGAATCCCTTTTTTTTTTTTTTTTGGGCTCTACTTTAATCGTCTCCATTTTTGTTTTTCCTACTGGCCAACATGAATTTTTCTTTCTTAGCTCAAACACCACCCCCTCTATGAAAATTTTCCTCCCAGCTCTGTGGGGAGTTGCTTCTGGAGTTGTTTCCTCTTGAGATCTCAAGTGCTTTGTGCTTATTTTATCATAATTCCACCATTAAAATTCACTGTTTCTATGTCTTTTTTCCCCTAGACTGTTACCTTCCTGGAGGTAGACTCTTTCTTATTTATTTTTATATATCTCCTTGACATTAGTTCTGGATCCATTCTCCTTTCTTCCCATCAATCCCCAAATATTATCTGGAGTGGCAAATGTGCCTGTACAGAGACTGCTTGCTATTTTCCATCTGCCTTCTTTTTTGTTACATGAAATGCAGATGTCATGGGTAAAACTTCCAAAGCCACCTTGAAAGCATAAGGATAGGAGCAACACTCCAGGGAGGTAGAAGGCAAAGTTAGAAGAAAAAGCTAACTCCAGCCCTAGGCTCTGAGTATTGAGAGAAAAATAAATACTTGTTAAAAAGCCACTATTTTTGAGCGCCTGAGTGGCTCAGTTGGTTAAGCGACTGCCTTCAGCTCAGGTCATGATCCTGGAGTCCTGGGATCGAGTCCCGCATCAGGCTCCCTGCTCAGCAGGGAGTCTGCTTCTCCCTCGGACCCTCCCCCCTCTCATGCTCTCTCTCTATCTCATTCTCTCTCTCAAATAAATAAATAAATCTTAAAAAATTAAAAAAAAAAGCCACTATTTTTCAGATATCTGTTACTAGTAACTAAACACATTCCTTACTGATATACCTAGGTAATCAGTAACTATTCAATAAAGCATTCAAAGAATAAAATTTGCTAAAAATGAAATAAGCAACCAGAGAGGAAGAGGTGGTGGGATGGGCAAAGTGGGTGAAGGGGAGTGAGAGACACAAGCCTTCAGTTAATGAAATGAATAAACAGGTCATGGGGATAAAAGGTACAGCCCAGGGAATATAATTAATGGTATTGTAATAGCGTTGTATGGTGACAGACGGTAGCTACACCTGTGGGGAGCACAGCATAACGTATAGACTCACTGAATTACTATGTTGTACACCTGAAATGAATGTTAACATTGTTTCAACTATGATTCAATAACAAAACCATCAAAAAAGAGACTTATGCAACTAAAAAAAAAAAAAAATGAAGTAAGAAACTTGTACAGGACCATAGACCCCAAAAGCACTCCAGAAAAGCTCACTAACTGTTCTACATGGTGAGGCCATGACATCTCCTCTGTGGCTAGAGAGATAATGGTCCCGCAGACACTGCCACACCCACAGACCCTACCGAACCGATGCTCACTGAAAGGGCCCTACTGGGATCTCTGTGCACTGGAATCAACGATATAAAGGATCTGCATAAAGTCAGGAGAAAGACAGTCAACTGTCCAGAAATACTAACAAACACAAAAAGAGAGCTTAAATATAATAGAACTTCAATAATTTAAGTAATGCTGCCACCATGTGGCACTTACTCCCCTCTTCTAGAAATAAAATTTTATAAAGAAAAAGATGATTGTTCCCCTGTGCATTAACTTTGTGAAACATAAAAACTATAAACAACTTTAGTTTGAAATACTAGCCAGGTTTTCTTAGGGTGAACTACATTTAAATGCAGGAGAGATGAAAGTTCTAGGAAGTCCTAATAACTGCCTCACTGTTCCTCTCTGCCCAACCATGCCATCTGGGGACGAGAATCGGAGGATGTTGTTTGGACCAAGATACAAAAGAGCTGTAAATAATGCAGATATATATTCAAATCAAAAGCCTCTAAAATGCTTTCAGCTTTTTTCTTCTAATTTGAGGCAAAATGTCAGCACACGGTACAGAGAAAAGGTAGATGAACCTGATACACAAGAAGGTTTCCATGCTACTCTAAACCCTCAGGAAGACCAACTAGGGAGGTTATCGTGTAAAAAGCCTGGATCAGGTATGTGGCAAGAAAAGGAGTGGGGGCGCCTGGGTGGCTCAGACGGTTGTGCATCCCACTCGTAGTTTCAGCTCAGGTCCTGAGATCAGCCCCCCATCAGGCCCCCGCAGACGGCACTGCGCTTAGCGCAGAGTCTGCTTGTCCCCCTCCCTCTGCTGCTCCCCCCACTCTCTGCTCACTTGCGCGCTCTCTCTCAAATTAAGAAAAAAAAAATTCAAAGGAGTTATGTTACACTTAGTTGAAGATAACCACTTAAACTTAGCTGACAAGATATTTTTGGGTCTTTCAGAGGCCAGTGCTTCATGACAATATGAGAATGCTTCATGGCTGGGTCTATGCCTGTCTTCACCAGGACAGCACTGGTTCCTGACATTATGTCCCACACAAAATAAGTGCTCGAGACACAAAATAAGCTTGTTTCTCTCACACCTGGTGTGATCATTTTATTCTCTAGTAAACATTTTTCTAATATAATGCTCCTGTCATTTGCTTAGCAAATCTCTATCTTCCCTAAAATGGAACCCAATCTCATTCACACTATTGCAAATTCTGAATTAAAACATTTTTATCTAACTGTACTTGCTACCATCTTTCTCTTAATAATAACAGTTAACAACATTCATCTAACACCTGTATGTCAGGGATTTTTTAAAATAACATACCATTTAATCCTCACAAAAGCTGTACAGTATATATTATTGCTCCCATTATTAAGTACGCACCTTAAGCCTTAATAAAGCAGGTAATCATAGCTGATAAGGGGGGCAGGGTTTGAACCCAGAGATGTCAAGCTCCAAGGCCCGTGTTCTTTTTCCACTCAACATCGCCTCCCTTCCAAAAAGACCTGGAAGGCTTCACGATGTGGAGTGCAAGTAATTCCTCTCCTCTCAGACACAAGCCCATCTTCTCTTGCCAACTATCTTCTAACCCAGTTAAAAGAGGTATTGGCTTCTATAGGAAGTGAGCTCTTAAACATAAGATATTCAACCGCATAAATGTAACACTTCTTTCATCTGCCACTCAACACTCAGCTTCATTTGTATAGATGGCCCTTTCATAGAAACCATCGACATTATTTTTTTTAAAGATTTTATTTATTTATTTATTTGAGAGAGAGAGAATGAGGGATAGAGAGCATGAGAGGGAAGAGGGTCAGAGGGAGAAGCACACTCCCTGCTGAGCAGGGAGCCCGACGTGGGGCTCGATCCCGGGACTCCAGGATCATGACCTGAGCCGAAGGCAGACGCTTAACCAACTGAGCCACCCAGGCGCCCCCATCGACATTATTTAAAGAACAATGATGTAAGTACAATGACACATATTCTAGGGATATCTCAGCCACTAATTAGCAATGTGTAACTTTTCACACTTATGAAAAAGATGACTTATGACATCAGTAGACATCAGAAAACTCAAGTTTTAGTCAAGGCTCTGCTGCTTGTTCTTTTGAATCATATTAAGCACCTACAATGCATCAGACATTGGTTTAGGCATTTTTAAAATAGATTTATTTATTTATTTTAGAGAGAGTGTGTATGCGTGTGGGGGGGGGGACAGAGGCAGAGTGGGGGAGAGAGAGAATCCCAAGCAGACTCCCCACTGAGTGCAGAGCCTAACACAGGGCTCGATCTCACAACCCTGAGATCATGACCTGAGCCAAAATCAAGAGTCAGACACTTAACTGACTGAGCCACCCAGGTGCCCCTGGTTTAGGCATTTTTAATACAATGAAGAATAAGGCATTTTTATACAATGAAGAGTCCTGACTTTTATGGTACATCTATTCTAATGAAGGAAGACAGGCAATAAACAAATAAATAACAAGAAAAATATCAGGTAGTTACAAGAGCTTATGGTAGGCAAAATTCTAAGATGGCCCTTAAGACCCTCACCCCTAGTGTACACACACCTTCTCTCAGTTATTCAATCAAACCATTATCTAGGTGTTACTGTATATATATTCTACAGATTTATTAAGCTCCCAAATCAGCTGACTTTAAGAAAGGGAGACTATCTTCAGTGGCCCTGGCTTAATCAGGTGAGTCCTTTAGAGTCTAGGCTCTTCCTGGCAAGCATAAGAGGGAGGGACTCCACGTGAGCGAAACTGACTTATGGTTTTGTTTTTGTTTTTCTGGTTTAAGTAATCTGTACACCCAACATGGGGCTAGAACTTAAAACCCCGAGATCAAGAGTCACATGTTCTACCAACTGAGCCAACCAGGTGCTCCCAATTTCTGGCTTTGAAGATGGAAGGGGCCACCTGCCAAGGAATGTGAATGGCCTCTAGGAATTCAGAGGGGCCCCTGGCTGACAGCAAATAAAGAAATGGGAACTTCACTGTACCATGGAAAAGAACTGGACTCTAAGCTTCAAATAAGAACAATGTCTGACCAACACCTTGATTTTAGCCTTGAGAGACTCTTAAACATAGAATCCAGCCATGCCACACCCAGACTTTATTCTCACTAAGGAATTGGTAATAATCTTCATATAGCATATTAAGGGAATCATCTCTGGATAATATTCTGTGGGTCCCAGATTATCTGTACCCCACCAAACAGTAATGATGATGATGAGAGCTAACAGCTGCTTATTCCTAGATACCAGATCACATTCTAAGATATACAGACACATGCACTGTGTGCACATGCATACCTTCAATCTTTACAACCACGCTGTCAATTAGGTATTATGCAGATTTTAAGTAAGAGTCTGTTGAACCCAGAAATGGTATCTGATGCTACAGCTCTGTCCCTCATCTTGAGGGCTCTGTGCCACTGGCTTTCTGTAGTTTTAAAAAGGATTTATGAAAAGGTTCTTTCCTTTTGGCAGGTTTAGACTTCCTGTTTGGCTGGAGTCTTCTTTGAAAATAGCACCCCAACTTACACAGACTCATGAAATTTTTGTGTGCAACACCAAGTACCATCTATCTGACAGTAGCTCGGGCACTACTGTTTAAGGCACAATGAAGCGATTACACATGTGTAAAACACCAGGAATACGAAACAGGATGGCAGGCTGGTGCCTCAGTGTTGATGCAGCATGGCACGAAATGCTGGGTGGCAGACGGTAACACCAGCAAGGTAGGGGCCTAGAGAAGGATGCTTGGATTTCATCCTGTAGACAGCAAATATTATTTAAGGGTTTTAAAAAGTAAAGTAACATCAGAGCACTCTGATGTTACTCTATTCATACTACTTTGCAACAACTATATAGTTTAAGAGGTAAACCTCAAAACTCCTGGAGGAAATTAAATCTCCAAATAAGAACAGCATTGGCAGCATGGTAAAGACTGGATTTGACTGGGGTGATGAAGCAGGCACACAAATTAGAAGGGATGGAGATTTATGAGTAATATCCAAAAGAAATGGTCACTGAAAGTGGGCATTAACCGGGTAAGGACAGTCAAGGATGAGTCTCCTATTTTAACCTGAGTACTTTGGGTGGGTGCTAATGCTCCAACTGAGAAAAAAATATAGAAAATGGATCTGGAAGACCCACACCTATCAGTCTTTAAAATCTTTTTTTCACTATACTCATTTTACTGATGAAGAAAACTGAGATCAACAGATATTAAATACTCCAGAGTAGGCACCAGCACTTGAGCCCAAGTCTCCTGCTGCCTAGTCTTAAACTCCTTCCATGAATGGTAATGCTTCTTAATGAGTTTTACTTTGCCTATTTTATGAACACATGAATGGAAATCAGAGACTTTAAAACCAGAGAAGTCCCCTTCTGTATATTAACATACTAACAACTAGGGCAGTATTTTTACAAAATAAGTTTTAAATACTCACTTCAAATTCTTTCACAAAATAACGGGTTTCACCTTGAATAACTGGTCTGTGATCTAAAAGCCTTGAATGAATTTCTCCAAGGTCTATAAAGACAAAATGAAATTCAGAGTTAATCCACGCTGGGGGGCACAATCTCTAGTATCTCTAGTTTGTTTTACTCTTCCCAATTCTCATGAATAGATGTAGGTTAAATTCTAGTTTAGACTTGGACTGAGAGGAAATCTCATCCACTGCCAGTAAAACAATGTAAGTACTTCTGAGAGCAATTTGGCAATATCTGGTAAAGCTCAAGACATGTATATCCAGCAATTTCATGCCTAGGTGTCCCAGAAAAACTCTTACACAAATGAAAGACATTTATAAATGTTCACTACAGCATGAGTGTAATGTCAAAAGAAGAAAAAAGGAAACAATCTAAATATACTTAGACAATGGAATACTATAAATCAGCAGGTAAAAATGAATACACTAGGGTTACATTTACTAACATGGATAAATCCCACAAATATAATGCTCAACAAAAAAGCAAGTTTCAGAAGGATAAAGCCATTTTATATAAACTTAAAAAATATGCAAAAGACACTTCCTGTTGGAACACATACCAAAAGCAATAAAACTAGAAAGAAATGCGTGAGAACAATAAACAGCAAAACCAAGACAGTGGTTAACTTTAAAGGGGAGGGAGAGCAATGCAATTACAGCAAGGTACCCAGTGGGCTTTGAATGTTTATTTATTAAGATGGGTGGTGAGAGTGCATTACAGGTCTCTGTACTTTTTTTTTTTTAAAGACTTTATTTATTTGACAGAGAGAGACACAGCGAGAGAGGGAACACAAGCAGGGGGAGTGGGAGAGGAAGCAGGCTTCCCGTGGAGCAGGAAGCCCGATGCGGGGCTCGATCCCAGGACCCTGGGATCACAACCTGAGCCGAAGGCAGACGCTTAACAACTGAGCCACCCAGGTGCCCCACAGGTCTCTGTACTTTTTGGTAGGTCTGAAAAAGTTAAAGTTAAGGGGAAAAGTTGTGAATTTTAAACTGTTTTTGTTAAGTCATTCTATTCATACTACTTTGCAACAACTATATAGTTTAAGAGGTAAACCTCAAAACTCCTGGAGGAAATTAAATCTCCAAATAAGAACATGTACCATTCATGTTTATTTACTAGCATAATCTGTTCCTCTAATTTTTTTATTTTTGCAGACATGCAATGAGGCAATATTTCAATTCTCTATTTAAGGAGTTTTAAAGGATACATATTGGGACGTATGCTAAGTAAAAAAATATAAAAAGAAGTATTACTTCTGCTTAAGTTCTTCAATGATTCATTACCCAGAACACTTCTGTAATTCTGTGAGAAAATAATAGTTCATTAAAAAAAAAAGTTCTATTCTGAGTTAACTTTGGGAAATAGATAAAATCAAGTTAGGTTCCTTCGCCTCAGATCTTCTGGGAGTCTGTAGTTTACTTATATGAACTATTAATGCCCAAGTGAGGGCTACAGTATGCAGAAATGTGTGGACCTTATTTGATAAGAGAACCTATGTGGCAAAGAGTATCTGCTCACATTTCAGTAAACACCAGTGTCTCTGAAACACAACTGGCCAACAGGCTGAAGTTCAAGCCTCCTAGTAGCCCACCCACCCCCCACCCCCACAGTCCTCCATGTCTGGCTCCAGCCACCCTTCCCCCCATGTTGGCAATTCTGAAGTACTTGCAGTTCTCCAAAAACATCATGCTCCTCTCGTGTCCTTGTCATAGTTCATGCTCTGGAACTCTTCCCCAATCCCTGTTCTTCCTTCAAAACTGCTCAGACATCACACTTCCTTGAAATTTTCATTGATTCTATTCAGCTTCCTCCTAGGTTTCAAGGAGTGCCCCCACTTTATGCTCCCAACGCACCAGGGGCAATTACTTCTATCATACTACTTACTATGTTGTCCTAAAATTGTATTTCTCTTCCAGGGAGTATCTCAGACACCAAATTATTTATATCATCCACAGAAGACATAGGAGTTAACATGTATTTTTCTGTGTGATGGAGAAGCCATTAAGCCTTGTTGATTTGGGGAGCCTGATATAAGGAGAACTTATGTGACCTTCGGAGAGAGAATTCAATTCTGTTTAGAAGTGGATAATGATCACTTCTAAAACCCTGACTGTGCCCCAAAATTTAAGAGAGTGAAGATCTAGGGAGAAAATACACATGACCACAGAAATTAAGCCACTAACTAGTTTTGTTATAACATTATAACAACAAAGCAAGCACATTACAATGCAGGAGTCGCAAGGACTAAAATTCTCCGAGTCTGATGGTGTAAATATAAGTTACAGATTTTCACGAAAGTTCCACCCCAACCTTATTGCACGCAAAGCATTCTTTCGTTGTTTGATATAATCTTTTGTCCTCCAAAAATTCATACTCTAATATGGGAGATGGACAAAAATCCCTTCACACAAAAGAGATGAGCACTTTAATGGAAGATCAATATGCTGCTCTGTGGCTATGAAACAAGGAGAAACAGTCAATTGTAGATCTCTCATTATCTAATAAAAGAAGTTTCTCCTCTGGCCCTGAATTTCCAGGCCTTTAATGTAATATCATATGGAACAATTTACTGCAATTTTTCTGATAACGTCCTTTGCATCACCAAACAGATGTTACTCTTCCTCACCACTTCTCAGATCCATTACCTCGTTTTCATCCCTGCTTGTCTCACTAGGATTCGAACACAGTCATACCTCTCTGTAACCCACTCTACAGAGTTCTTGTCATTTGCAGTAGTAATGTTTATAAAGTTGCCTCGAACACTGAACTAGCAAGTACTGAACTACTGTTCCTAGAGGAAATACAGGCTTAGCTTTCTTCTGCAGGCCTCTGATCTCATTTCTGTCACACCAAAATGCCATCTGTATTACACAGGCTTACCAACATCCTTGTAAAACATGCCAGTCTTAGCATTCCAAAATCTGCTCTTACAGCGTTAACAATTTCTCCTGTATTAACACTTACCAGTTATTTTTACCTGCATAACCTACTTCACCTGCAAGTCAAACATTTTTCACACTGTACCACCTATGAAAGTGTGGCCAGCCCTAGACCAGAAGGGTTTAACATTTTCCTGACCTTATCCAACCGACCATGAATTCCTTTGGCTTTCAGCTTCACAGCAATGCTGTCCACTACGCTCTCTAAATCATCTCAGGAATCCACAAATTTAGCTGCTTTCCCATCACTTCATCACACGCTATAAATGTTACTTTGGCACTTTCCAGACTGGCCTAACACACAAATTGGTGAATGCCCTTCCTTTTTCTAGATTGTTGACTAATTAACATTTACCTTGCACCAAACAGCACTCTAACTCATACCTGAAAGAAACTTCTCTAATACAGTATTTTCTCTGTAAGGCACACCACAGCTTTCTTGTGCTTAGGGAAAACTCAGCACTACACCTTGGGGATCTTTTTAAAAAGCAAAATCACCATCAAAAAGCACAAAAATGTGAAAAATATGACACTAAATAAAAAGCAAAAAGGACACTTATGGTGTAAGAGCTAAAACAAAAAGCAGAGCATTGCCTTGTTCAGTCTCAACTACAAATGTGCATGTAGGGAGATTCAAATTTTTCTCTATTCTGTGCATGTGGGAATGACTATGAAAACACCATCAGTATTGATTTTGGAGTTACAAATTCATTTTAGCAATTAGACAAATTCACTAACACCCAATGCACAAGATGAGGATCCACAGTTATCTGAGTGCTTTATTTAAAATATGAATCTAACCACATGATTCTCATACTTACTGCTGGAGAGTTTCCTGCCATTCAAGAAAAAGTCCAATTCCCTAAAAAGGCGAGAAGTCTTCTATGGTCTGATTTCTACCAAACTCCACCTCTCTCAGAGTCGCACTGTAGCAATACATGTAGCTTCCCAAACATGCCATGCCTCCACATCTTTGCTCATGCTGTTCTAAACTAAGTCCAAAATAGCCTTGCCTTCTTTTATTAACTGCTAACACTTGACTCCTCAAGACTCAGATCAGACACTACAGTGTCCAGGAAGCCCTCCCTGTTTCCCAGTTCTTACTTCTTAACACCCAAACCATGGGCCAGAAACCCTTAAAGACCCAGGGCACAAGTCCTGAAATCATTTATTATGTTTCCCTTTCACTAGACTCTGGCAATAAAATTCAACAATGATCTGTTCACAACCGATGGTCTTTAAATAAGAATGAACTAAAAATAGATTTTCAGAATGAAAAGAGTGAATGGTTCCATAAAAAAAAGTCAAGGAAATTCTGGACATATTTTTTAATTAAAACTCAATTTTCAATTAACTTGAAAAACTTTCCTTGAATTACCTTTAAAAAATAATATATGAAAATTAAAAAAAACCAAAACCTATGCATCAAGGGATACAATCAACAGGGTGAAAAGGCAACCCATGCAATGGAAGAAAATATATGCAAATCATCCATGAGCAAGGGGGTTAATATCCAGACTATATAGAGAACTACAACTCAACAACAAAAAACAACCTGATTGAAAAATGGGCAAAGGACTTGAATAGACATTTTTCCAAAGAAGATATACAAATGGTCAATAAGCACATAAAAAGATGCTCAACATCACTGATCATTAGGAAAATGCAAATTAAAACTGCAAGACAGGACTTCATACCCATTAAAGAGGGCCACTGCCAAAGACACAAAATAACAAGTGTTGGTGAGGATGCGTAGAATTGGAGCCCTTGTGCACTGTGAGTGAGACTGTAAAAATAGTGCAGCCACTACAGAAGACTGTATGGTGACTGCTCAAAAAAAATAAAAATGGAATTATCATTTGATCCAGCAATTCCAGTTCTGGGTACACATACACTCAAAAGAACTGAAAGCAAGGACTCAAACAGATATTTGCATACCTATGGTCACAGCAGCATTACTCACAATAACCAAAAAGGTGGGAGCAACCCAAGGGTCCATTCAGAGAGGAATGGCTACATAAAATGTGGTCTATACATACAGTGGAATATTATTTAGCTTTTACAAGGAAGGAAATTCTGACACATGCTACCACATGGATAAACCTTGGGGACATTATACACAGTGAAATAAGCCAGTCACAGAAGGGCAAATACTTTATGATTTCATGTGTATGAATTACCTAGAGTAGCCACATACAGATACAGAAAGTAGAACGGTGGTTGCTGGGGACTAGAGGGAGGGGGAGATGGGGAGTTAGTGTTTCACTGGTACAATGGGTTTCAGTTTGGGAGGATGAAAAGTTCTGGGGATGGATGGTGGTGATGGCTGCACAATAATGTGGAGGTAGTAATGCCACTGAACTGTACACTTAGAAATGGTGAAGATAAATTTTATGTTACCTGTATTTCACGGCAATTAAAAACATTTTTAAGTAGTTCACTTAGCACATATAAACATTTATACTTTAGCCCCGACACTCACGCACCACTCCCACACCCCTAATCAGATTTTTACAACCTAAAGTCTAGAAAAATAGCCAACCCACAGCCAGCTGTGCTGAGCGGTCTACAGTCCTGACAGGTAAGGTCAAAATGAAAGAGGCAGCAACCAAAGGACGTCATTCTCTTGGTAGTGAAGGACTCTGGCATCCTACGAGGGCTTCCACGCTGCAAGATGCTAGGACAGACAGGGTCAGCATAGGATTAAGAATGGATACGGACTGGGGCGCCTGGGTGGCTCAGATGGTTAAGCTGCCTTCGGCTCAGGTCATGATCCCGAGGTCCTGGGATCGAGTCCCGCATCGGGCTCCCTGCTCCTTGGGAGCCTGCTTCTCCCTCTGCCTGTCTCTGTCTCTGTCTCTGTCTCTGTCTCTCTCTCCCCCCCCCCCCGTCTCTCATGAATAAATAGGTAAAATCTTTAAAAAAAAAAAAAATGGATACGGACTGAGGATGAGAAATTCCGTACCTAACCGGCAAAGATCCTGCTACACGAAAATAGGGTTGTTGCGAGCTTTGGGAGTCGAGTATTCAGGTTCTGTGAGAATCCGGGATGTACCCTTCTCAAAGCGCAAAGCAGGGAAGACAAATGGACATCTCTACACGTGTATGGCGCTTTCATGTTTTAAGACGCTTTCATGTATGTTATCTCACTTATTCCTTGCATGACCCAGGAGCAGACAAGGACAGAGTAGGTCAAGCAGACCACCCAAAGTCACCCAACTCCTAAGCGACCTACCGGGGGGGCGCAGGCCCTACCCGACACCCAAGCTCCATGCCTCCCTAAGCGTTATAGGACCGTCGTGAGGCAGCGTCCAAAGCAGCTCCGCGCTCAAAGGTCCCCTGCAAGGGAAAGGGGAGAAGGGGCGGGGCCCAAGACGCACATCCGCGGCTTTTTTGAAAAAGTAAGAGGGACTGGGTTGGTTGGTTGTTACTGGGAGGCATCTGGCGTAGGAAACCAGGCGGGCTCTGGCCGCTACTCCCCCAACTTCCCACGAATGCGAGGCCGCGCGGGAGCTGGGAGGCGCCCTGGAGAGCGGCCCTGGGTCAGAGGGCGCCGCTTGGGAGGTGGAGTAGCGCCGGGCTCCACCACAGCGATAGCCCTACCACTCCGTACCCTTGATAATGAGATGCGCTGGCGAGCCCGCGGTCCCCAGCGAATCCTTCTTCTTGTCGCCGCCGCCCGGGGTGGCCTCACAACCCACAGGGGTCTCCGTCTCTCCGCCACTCATCGCGACCTGCTCCGCCCACCCGCCTCCGCGTTGCGCCTGCGCAGACCTGCGTTGCCCGCCTTCCGGGCGTGGGTTTAGGGCGTCATCAAAGGGCGTAGGGAAAGCTGAGTCTACCCAGCGGGCAATTGCGTTAGTGTAGCCAGAGATGGGGACTTCAAGAAGCAGATGCCGCCATGCTGGGTTAGGGCAAATGCGGCCGGAATTGGAACGTTGGTGTGAAATTCAGTCGTTTCTCCTTAAACTCGCTGGAATTTATTCTGGTTTAGGGAGGATGGGAGAGAGGAGATACAGTCGCAGAATAATATTAATAGTAGTAGAAGTATATTATCTCTGTTATTACCTACCACCAATATGTTATAAAGCATTTTGAGGGGCATTGCCGCGTTTAGTCATCATAGCAACTCAGGGAAACGGTTTTACCATTTCTTTCTAACAAATGAAACAGGGTTAAAGTAATTTGCCCAAATCACTTAGGCTCATTCGTGCCCATGTGAAGAAAAAACAAATTTGTTCTTGGTATTTGTATGTACAAAATTTCAACTGGTTGTTATATGGTCTAAGATAAAATACATGTAATTACGGAAGGGGCCGGTTTGCTAGGCAGCTTTGAATTGTGGTCATGAAATGTCAACTTTGGAGCTGCATGTATCTAATTGCTGCGGTTTGTTAAACTCCATAAAGTTCATCTTGTAATCTCAACAAGTCTTCACGTTTGTTCAAAGTACAGACAACGTGCAGCTTTGCAATGGCTCCTTCACCTCCTATGTTCATCCAGTGGTTCTTTCTAAGAATCACCTAGTCTCCCCCTGTCTCTTTCTGTACAGCCCTTACCCTCCAGGGTATTGCAGTCTAGTGCTGAAGATGGAACATAAGCCAACGTTTAGAATATGAAGCCTATAAATGATAGCATTGAGGAAGGTACAGTACACATGTGGGACACCTGGGGGTGGGAGGTGGCCAGGAAAGACTTCCCAGAGGAGGCACCTATTTGTCCTCAGAACCGAAATGAAGAGAGGTTGATCAGGTTGGGTGAGAAGAAGATGGAAATTGGGGTTTTCTAGCGAAGGAAATAACAAGCCCAAAGGCAAAGAGGCATAAAATAGATGAATTAACACATGAAATGTACTCTTGATTAACTGCAAGTTATTGAGTCTGATTTGTAAGCTTTCTAGTCTCAATTCCATTCCCTCAGCTTTAGCATCAACCTCTAGAAAATGTAATTATTTTTAAAGCCTTCATTATTCTCCCCACTTCTAAGTACTTTTCTTTTTCAAGTTTTCTTCTGCACCTGCAAGCTAAATTTCCTTTCAGCTTGTCTTCTCAGTGTCTTTGAAATACTGAAAAATCTGAAAAGGCTCCCTATAATACAGTGAGGTTAATGCTTCTTCCACATTAATGTGGCTATTAAGTATGCAGATTCCGGGTTCTACATTCAAAAATTTTGTTTCAGTAGTTGTGGGGTAGCAGCTATCTCCCCCTACCCAACTGCTGATTGACTATAAGTGATAGAAGAATTTTGGTACAGTAGTAGTTAAGACTTTGGAACCAGACAGAACTGGGTTGAAATTCTGGCTCTGCCTCTTGCCTGCAGTTCCTTAGCTGTAAAAATGGCAATAAAATATCCATTTATAAGATTTTGATGATTAAAGAAGATAATACCCATAAAACGCTTAGTACAATTCTTGGCGCATAGCAAATGCTCAATAAATGTTATTATGACTCCTATAACCTCCTCTATCTCCTTTTAAAGCCCTGCATAATCTGTTCTCATTCTTCCAATCCACATTTATCACCCACCACTAAAATATCCTGTACTTTTTTAGCACTTTACAATTTATAAAACGCTATCACATATCATATGACATGTCTTTTCTCATGAATCTAGTTGAGGTAGCTATTAAAATACCCACTTTGATGAGTAAACTGAGGGTCAGAGAACATGCTAGAGTATCCAAAGGTGACTGCAGTGATTCCTTCCCTCCGTGTGTACACATGCAACATGTTGCTCAGATAGAGTTGGTCTCCCCTCCCCTCGAAACTTTGTGACTTGCTTGGATAGATAGAACATGGTGGAAAAAATGTTGGGCCGGTGTTGGGCCTTGAGACACCTGGCGGTTTCTACTTTTGCTCTCTTGTCAGGAAGTCCAGGCTGTCCTGCTGTAGGAAGGCCGTCATGTGGAGAAGCACTGGAAGATGAGACATCACGTGTAGAGAGAGGCTATGTGGGTGAGAACTGAGCCAGCAAGCAGTCAGCATGAGGCCACAGATGTGTGAGGGAGTCATTCTCAGCTCTTTTCATCCCAGCCATCAACCTTTTTGAACGCAGTCGCATGAACTGCTGTGGAGCTAATAACGCCACACAAGCCCGAAAACTGCCTACTCCTGATAAGGGAACTCTGTGTCCTAAGATGGCCGACCGACCCAGCAAGGGAGTCCCAGCCCCTGCTCCAGGGCTCTTCCGGGTTCTTCTCCCTGCCCAGCTTCCCACACATGCCAAGACTGCCTAGTATGCGGAAGTAGAAGTGTATAAATTACCCCCTTTGTGCTTGTGGCTCAGACCTTTGGAGACCACTCTCCTCTGAGCCCGTGGGCATTAAATAAACCTCCTATCCTCCAAGATCTCTGAGTGCTGCTTGGTTCTTCCCACAGGCGATCCAATCCAGGTTCCATAACACTCCAACCACAGTATTGTGAGAAATAATGAATTTTGTGGGGGGGGAAATAATACATTGGTAACAAATAGTAAAATTTTGAGAAATAATAAATAAATTCACTAAATGGTCTCTGTTTCAATTATGCCCATCTCTCCTAGACAGGATTTACGATGGGTTACAATGATCCCTATACTCCCATGAGATGGCTCGTGGCTATCAGATAGCAGAACCGTCGTCAGAACTCTGGTCTTTAGACTACAAGGCTGGTGCATTTCAATGTAGCAAAGCCCGGTCAGCTAGGGGGGTCTTTCCACTGTGCCATGACTGTGCCAGGCATATTTCTGCTGCTTCTCTTTAGACATTCCCTTCCTGGAATGCTTTTCTTGCCCTTTCTGCCTATTCAATTCAGTAAACTTTATTGATGTTGTATAATAAAGAATTGGGCTGATCTTTATTCCTGATTCCTTGGAGATAACCTCTAAATCTTTGGAATATCTCAAATATCTCAATTGATAGCAGTGTCTTTGTTATTCATGGTGGCCTGAGTTTATGCTAACGAGGTCACTCCCAAGGGCCCTTAGATGGTTTCAGGATGGGAGCTGGCCATGCTTGAAGACCAACGTCTGATTAGAGGGTTGGGGCTTTGAGCCATGAAATAACACTGACCTCTGGGGAGCAGAGGGGGACTGGGGACTGAGTTCAGTCACATGGCCAATAATTCAAGCATCCATGCCTAAGTAATAAAACTCCAATAAAACCTCCTGGACACAGAGGCTCCAGTGAGCTTCCCAGTTGGTAATCTCCCACTGATGTATCTAGAGGATGGGGCGTACTGAGGATACAGAAGCTTCATGTTTGGGACCTTCCCAGATCTCACCCCATGCATGTACTCATTTGGCTGGTCCTGATTTGTATCCCTTACAATAGAACTATAATCATAAGTACAGTACTTCCCTGAGTTCTATGAACCATTCTAATGAATTACTGAACCCGAGGGGGTAGGGTGGGAACCTCCAAAATTTGTAGACAGCTGGCCAGAAACACGGGTGTCTTAGGAACCTGGAGCTTGTGCCTGGTGTCTAAAGTGAGGGCAGTCTTGTAGAGAATGGTGTCTGTTACCTGTGGGGTCTAAGCTAATTCCTGTAATCGGTGTCAGAATTGTGTTGCAACTGAACAAATACCTACACGGCACCCATGATACGCCAGATAATGTCATAAGTGCTCACACATATTAATTCATCTAACCCTCATGTCAGTCCTTTGAAGTAGGTATTATTGTTATTATTATCCTCATTGTACGGATGAGGAGGCTGAAGCACAGAGAGGTTAAATGACTGTGCGACTTGCAATGTGGCAGAAACAGTCTTGGTCCCTGTGCGTGTGTCTACCTGTAGATGGTGGGTGAGGAGAGAGTGGGGAAGGGAGACTGGGAAGGAGGGAAGAGAGAAGTCATTCTACCTCTAAAAGGACATATGGGCTGTAAATTTTTTTCATTCAAACACATTTAACAAGCGTGTAGTGAGCACTTTCTATGTACCAAGTGCAGCGCTAGGAGCTGAGATACAGGGGTGAGCAAGACTGCTCAGCCTTTTCCTTCTCTCAGTGAGTGTATAGTCTACCAGAGGGAACAATATTAAATCACTATACAATTACTCTTCTTCAGTTCTGTTGCTTATAGTCTGCAGATACATGTTCTAGCTGTTTGATTGTTCTGTTCTGTATATCACTGAGTTATGTTGTTGTCTGGAATGCTTAGGTCCGTAGCAAAAAGTCAGAAAAGAGTCACACGAGCAGTGCTGTTGCATCATGCACCTCAGCGAGGGTTAGGGCTTCTATGAGCATGTCCTTGGACTCTATGTCATCTTGCCAAAGGTCTTGTGTGATCTCTTGTCTGGATCCATGAGATTTTTCTGTATTCTTAAATGAAACTTTGAGATAATTACAGATTCTCACACAGTTGCAAGAAATAATAGAGAGATTCCTTGTATATTTCACCTCCTTTTCCTCCAGTGGTAACATTTTGCAACTGTTAAAATCACAACCAGGATATTGACATCAATACAATCCATGGATCTTATCCACCTTTCCCATTTTACTTGTATTCATGGTGTGTGTATGTGTGTGTGTGTGTTTGGCTCTATACAATTTTTAAAATATTTATTTATTTATTAACGGGGGCAGGGGGAGAGGGAGAGGGAGAGAATCCCAAGCAGACTCTCTGCTGAGCGCTGAGCTCCGTGTGGGGCTCAATCTCACCACCCTGAGACCATGACCCCCTGACCTGAGCTGAAACCAAGAGTCAGATGCTCAACGGACTGAGCCCCTCTGACGCCCCTGGCTCTGTACAATTTTAGGTTGTAGGTTCATGTATCCATCATCACAGTCAACATATTGAACAGTTTCAAAGCCATAACGATCCCCCTGGATGCCTTTTTGTAATCACACCTACTTTCCTCTCTGTCCCCATCCCAACCCGTGGCAACCTATAATATATTCTCCATTTCTAAAATTTGGTCTTTTAAAAAAGTATTACAGGGCGCCTGGGTGGCTCAGTTGGTTAAGCGACTGCCTTCGGCTCAGGTCATGATCCTGGAGTCCCGGGATCGAGTCCCACGTCGGGCTCCCTGCTCAGCAGGGAGTCTGCTTCTCCCTCTGACCCTCTTCCCTCTCGTGCTCTCTATCTCTCATTCTCTCTCTCTCAAATAAATAAATAAAATCTTTAAAAAAAAATTTAAAAAAAAGTATTACATGCATGGAATCATACACTAACTACTTCTGTGTTTTAAGAATAGCTGTTCTCACCATCATCTTATACCTACAAGATCATTTTCCAGAGACTCAATATCAGACACTTTTCAACCATGGAATTGTAAAGGGATTTTTCCAATTATTGTGCTTTTTGAGAGTTAAGACTTCTAAATCATGGAAATAATATTAATTTAGTAGGAGTAAAGTTCTTACTTCAGGGTAATAATTGCTACATCCATATTGAAGCTTATGAAAATTAGAAAATAGAAATAAAATGAGCACTTAATTATATACATACAGAGAACAAAATTGAAATTCATTCCTTGGTATAAGTTCATCAAGGATAAGCATAACTGGGGGAAGGGACTTCCTAAATTTATTTTGCTTTTTATCTTATCTGCTTCCTGAGATTTCCTCTGGCACATTTTCTGTTGACATTACTGTTATCCCCTTTTGTCTAACCTATTTTTGAAGCAGATGAAAAAAATTAAAAATGGAAGAAACTAATGAAAGCAAAGGAGAGAAAAAGACTAGAGGGTCTTTGGGGGTTAGATGGTAAATATTTCTACATATTAATCTCATGAAGTTTTGGGAATGCACCGGGCACACTAGACTTGAGATTTTGGTGGAAGTAGCATGTTGTGCTTTGAGATCAGCTGTCTTCCAGGTGGCAACCACTCAACAGTCCTGTCCTCAATCCTTCTTCTTACCCCTACAAATGCTTCTGTTGTAGTTACACCACTTGGAGAACATGAGGCACCCAACTGCAGGGCCACCACAAAGAGGACCTGTGTTCCTGTGATGGGGCTGACTAATCAAAACGTAGAGAGCTCCATCCCCCCACTGGTCACACCTTCAGAAAATGTCACAAAAGTACCAGCTGTTGAGTGATACAGCTACTCTATGCCTGATTGTCACCCCAGCTTTGGACAGGTGTACTACAATGGTCCTCGTGGTGTGGTCACCACACTGGACCTATCAAATCACATAAACTCAGATTGGAGCTTAGCAACGTGTGTTTTGAGAAGTGCTAGGTGATTTACCACGCACACTAAAGTCTGAGAACCCCTGCTTTAGTGTGATATCTGTTACGCATTCCCCAAACTTCTGACAATGATAGTCAATTCTAGAGTTCTTTTATCCAAGTGAACAGGGCTCAAGTCAAATGCTGAAAGCAGTCAGAAACTACAGAGCTGATGAGACCAGCCAGAGGGTTAAAAATCTCTAAGTGACTTTAAGATAAGTGTGTGTGTGTAGAAGGTCAGGAACAATGAGACAGTAGGGGAAGGATAACCTACATTACGTGAACAGACTGGTTTGGTTCATGGACTGCACCAAAGAAACTTTGGAATTGGTAATCCGATAACTGGAAGTTTGTGGTCTTGGTCACAGCAAGCCTCTAAGGCCTTGTTGTTCAGAGCTATGCCTTGTCAAATTAGTTGTGTGGCTACTGTATTTCAAGCTTAATTTGGACAGACAGGCCTGCCAGGCACAAATTTCTCAGGCAGATGATGTTAAGGGGGAAAAAAAGTATCCCCTGCAAGACCGTTAGGACAGATGACACTCAGCAGGAATGGCAAGCCAAATCTGCAGGATCCATAATACAATTGGCTAGCCCTAGGGACCCAGTCTCTTTGAAGTGGAAGAGACAGCACGCATGAGCCATCACATTAACTCACCAGGCTGGAAAAGATGCAAAGCCTTCATCCTCCCCACAAAGAAAGTTTAAAAGATTAAAATATTCCTAAAGGAATCACGATAATGGAAGCAGAAATCCTTGAGACATAATAGCAAAGATATTCAAGATCTCAAATTCTCCTGACTTCCTGTCTACCTTTTTGGGCCTCTCTCGTAAGTGAAAGATGAGTTTTGCTAGATTAGGTAGCAGGTGGAATTAGTTTTATTCACCAGCAGTATTGGGAATAAAGGCAGAGCCTGCAGGAATGTGGGCTCCAGCAACAAGTAATCATTATTGCAAAATCAAATTCCCCATCTCATCTCTGATATGCCTGTATGTAACCCTAGAGCTGGGCTTCAAAGTGTTATAAATTCAGCATATAAGACATGGAGCAGTGGGATATAGAGCCCCTTGTGTATCTAAAAGCTCTGGCTCTGGCCAGCAAGACAGATATATGATGGTAACTTTCTCCCCATTGCTTTTGCAATAAAATTCACCCAGAGCTCCAGGAAGTTAGGAATGTAATTCAGCTTCAATAAATCAAGACTAAAATTAAGATGGCCATATATGTAGCAGCCTGCTCAGGTGTATGAAGAATTTGAAACTTAGTGCCCTGGTAATAGGTAGGAGCAGATAATCTAATTATGGAAAAAAGAAGAAATATTGCTCTCTGGGGTAAAAAGCTAAATGCTCTAATCCATTAAACCACCACATCTCTGCCAAAGCTAGATTAATATTAAAGTTCATGTAACGTCTGACTTTTTTTTTTAAAGGAATGAAGTCAAATGAAAAAAATATATAAGTGAAAAAGCTATACTTCACAATAATTCTAATTTGCCTTCTTGTCAAATAGTTGCGTATTTGATCTTCCAGTGTGATGCATCTGTACCTGATTATAATAGAGTTCCATTCTTTCCCAACAATAGATCTGCTTAAATTTTTATCAACACATCCTGAGGTTTTTCTGGAAGGACTTTCAGCCGGGCTCTAATGTGATGCCCTGCAGTAGGTGAAACTCCCATTCATTCTGCTCCTACCTTCCTGCCTTCATCCTTGCAGGAGACCTTATGTGCATATCACTGACCATGCTTAACTATGGCTTCAGATTTAACTGGGTGGAGCCATTGGAGGACCTACTCCCTGTTTAATAGGGAGTAAGTAAAAATGAGAATGCCCACATATCTGTTTAAAACCTCAGTCCAACCAACGTGGATACTCCCGGGAGGTCACTCTCCCCGGGCTCCGTCCAGGTGGTGTACGGGAGCATAGGGCTCTGCCCCGTGATGTACAGTCCCTTTCCACGACGTTGGAGATGAAGCCGGGCCTTGAGTCTGTGCCTGCGTATTCCTACAGCTTCTCAGAATCCTCTGGACGATGACTGAGGAGATAAACCATGCAGGAAACAGCTCCCTCTATCTGGATCTAGGTTGATTGGAAAGAAAAACCTTTTCTCCCTTCCAAGTACTACTGGATTAAGCTCTTGCCTACCTTATTTTGCAGTGATCACGCAGGATTCCAAGTAAATTTGATTTGAGGAGGGAAGAGGAGCCTCACCAATCATTGGCAGTTAACACTTACCCTTTTTGGGTCCTTTATTTGGCAGGGAGGGTTGGCAAAATGAATGATAAATGCTGTTTTTATAAGATAAGCCTGGAGGTTTGGAAACTTGGGCACATTTGACCTCTTTAAAACTGAATACTAAATTTGGGGAACAAGTTGAATGTTCCATAGGACAGGTGCCCATTGAAATTTAAGGAATGCGGACAGCACTGAATATAGGCATGTCTTAACAGTCTGGTCTTTGACCCACAAAGCCCAAAGATTCCCGAATGCCTGTGAGGAGAAAACTTCAGGAAGCTGAGATGCTACTTGGCCTTTTCTACTGTTCTCAAGTAAACTGGGTTTTCTAACTACATAACTGAATGGAAAACAGAAGCCTATCAGATCCTAAGTGTCTTATTAAAGATCCAGGCCTGGGTGGCTCAGTTGTTAAGCATCTGCCTTCGGCTCAGGTCATGATCCCAGGGTCCTGGGATCGAGCCCCGCATCGGGCTCCCTGCTCGGCGGGAAGCCTGCTTCTCCGTCTCCCACTCCCCCTGCTTGTGTTCCCTCTCTCGCTCTCTCTCTGTCAAATACGTAAATAAAATCTTTAAAAAAAAATTCAGGTCTGTTTATAATGTATTTATGAATTATAATAAAGATGGCTGCATAAAAAAAATAAAACCTCAGTTCAATAATCTTATTGCTGAGTCTGGATGGGGAGGGAGTGGCGTTTCAACCAGAAAGCCAGGTGATTATGTCATTCTCGAAGCTATGTTACTTTTTTTTACCATATTGCGACAGCAGCTACTTGAGATTTAAAACCATACAACTTCATAAAATACTTCATGACATCTTGTGCTTTGGATATAATAACTGTGTCTAAAGGCATAAAAAAAAAATCTTTAAAGGCAAATGACCTTTTGATATTGGCTCCAGCCCTGTTATTCCGCTTTGTTTTAAAACTAGTGTTCATTTCAATGAATGAAAATTTCATGGAATCTGGACTGATGAATGTTCCTTCTCTATTTGAAATTTTTTATCTGTTCTTGAAAGTTGCATGTGAAATAAGGAGACAGGGCCATGTATCTACTCAGGGCAGTCAAATCAACCCGTGTATAATATGGTGACAGATTATGTCCTCTGCCTCTGAAATTGTCCAATTCCCATTCACTCCAGCCATGGTTTAACTGAGGTGTTGGTTAGCATGTGGGCTGGTCTATGCCCTCATCCTAACTCCTCAATTAATTAATGTGAGATAATTTGAATGTGTAGTGCCTGGTACAGAGCCTGCAACAGAGCAGGCATTCAGTAAATGGTATCTGATTGTTTTTACTTACTTTCAAGCAATGCTGAGTGGCAGCAGCCTCCCAAAGAAACTTTACGTGCTGTTTCAGAAATTTGGTCACAGACCATTAGATTGTAAATGTGAGCAATGTCATTGTCATCCTCAGGGACAAGCAGTTTCTGATACATAGTAGGTTCTAAATAAATATTTGAGGGATTATTGAATGATCAGTGATGCAGACTTCTGAGAATCACAGAAAGAAGATGGTTATAAAGGGGCATTCACTTTTCAGAAGAAATAGCATGCACAAAGATTGCCCCACTTTTGAGTCATCTCACTGTTCTTTTAGAAAACAAAACAATGAATAGAACAGTCCCTTTTTCTGAACAGCTTGAAAGATGTGAGGACCAGAGATTTTTAAATTGGTAAGTCATAAGACAAATTCATGTTTTACCAAAATCATGAGATGTTCTGCCCAATTGTGTTATCTCAGATGGGCTCATGCTGCACAGGTGCCTCAGGGACAGCAAAAGGGGACTTAAGAATTAGTTTAAGGATTTGAGTTTATAAAATTGTGGGTTATGATTTTACGATCTTCCATAGCAGTACTGATCACTTTTTGTGTGCTACACATCGCACTAAGTAATTTTTATATGTTCTCATTGCAAATTAAATCATGAGATCAGAAATTTTTACCTCTATTTCATAAGAGGGATTTCATGTACACTGAACTCTTCAAGGTCTCCTAATATATGGTGAGGCTGATGGATTCCACTGCTTAAAAAAAAAATGCTTTACCTAGCTGTAATTCACATATCACAGTTTAGTCATTTAAAGTGTGTAAGTCATTTATTCTTGAAGTTATGTACTCATTTGTTTTATCCAATGCTTAGGGCAGCTTTTTTCCTGAGGTTGGTAATAACTAATTTCTCAAACTGATTTAAGCAGAACCTTACTGGTACACAGGTAGTCTACAGGTTAAGTTTGAGTCAAACTTTTGTCTGAATCCCAGCTCCTTGATAATGATTGTGTGATCTTGCCCAAGTTCCTTAACCAATATGTACCTCAGTTTCATTAGTTGCAAAAAAAGGGTCATAATTAAAGGAGTGAATTCCCTCACAATACTTAGAATGCTGCCTGATACATACTAAATGCTCAATAAATGTTACTTACGTATTGTTGTTATTAAAAGCATGGGGCGCCTGGGTGGCTGAGTCGTTAAGCGTCTGCCTTCGGCTCAGGTCATGATCCCAGGGTCCTGGGATTGAGCCCCGTGTCGGGCTCCCTGCTCAGTGGGAAGCCTGCTTCTCCCTCTCCCACTCCCCCGGCTTGTGTTCCCTCTCTCGCTGTCACTCTATGTCAAATGGATAAAATCTTAAAAAAAAAAGCACAACAGATCCTCCTGGTAGCTCATGAGTATTGCAGAATTCTGAAACAGCTTCTGAATCATGGAAATTGTGGTCAGTGAAAAGTATTTACTGTATTCTAATTCTTTACAAATTGACGATCCATGGAGTGTCAACAATTTACTAATAAAAATTCTTTTACAAATTATTTGGCATTCAGAAGATATTTTCCCATTTAAATACTACTTACTGTGAGAGACACCTAGCTGACTACCTAGTATCCCATTTTTCCTTCTTCATCATTGACAGAGCTCCAATTTTATTCTGGATGACTTCTCAGTTGGGAGAAGTCTTTTTGCCCTTCCTCTCTTCCTCCTCTGGATCTTGATCACGGAGCTGATGTCTGGGGCTCTGGTAGCTGTTTTGGGCTTTAAATTGAACTTGAGAAAGAAAAACGACTCATTCAGTATGGAGAAGCAGAAAGATGGGAGCTGGACGCCTCATACCAATTGTGGACTGTCTTCTTTCATATGAGAGGAAAACAAACCACTTTAATGTTACTTGGTTTTTCTGCCACTTGACAGCTGTACCTAATTGCAATTCACCCTTACACTTTCCTTGGTCATTGCAAAATGGACTTAAAAGAATACTCTATTCTTTCAACAAACATGCTGAGCATCTGTTGTTGCATGCCAGTCATTGTTTTGAGGGCTGAATATGTAAGGGAAGAGTCTCTGTGCTCAAGGAATTAACAGCCTGGTAGAAGAGACAAATAATCCTAATAGTACAATGATGTCAAGTGCCAAGCTCAAGGGTAGGAGATGGGTTGGTCAGGAAAGACCTGACTTTTAGGAGGACATGACATAGTTCAATAGTGAAGAGTGTCAAGTGAGAAAGGAAGGACATTTCTGGCATAGAAATACCTGACAGAAACGACCCATGATGCACGGCAACATTTCTACAAGGAAATGAATTGTTTCTGTTTTAGGTGCTGAGAACATTACCTAACCTTTGCTTACAGGAGCCAGGTCTTTACATTTCTGCCACACCTTCATCCTCTAAGATCCAAGTTAGTGACAGGCAGTCCTGGCACATAATAGCACTGGGCAATACGTGTGGAAGCAATGCTGCGCACTTGCATAAAGAATTGACTAGCAGATGTCATATCCTACCCTTTCCTCATAGCTGACCTAACCTGAAGGGAAAGGAAGAAACGGCTGGAAAGGAAAAGCTGGGTAGCCCATCTCTCCTCTATCCTGCCTGTCCTGCCCGTCGTGCTTATTTCCCCCAGCAGTCCTGGGGCAGAGGGAGAAGTGTTAGGGGAAGGAGGAATTTGCAGCAGTGGAATAGGACATGGAATGTTTGTAGCAGACCTTGCTGGGGCAGTGGTTTGCAAGAAAAGTCACAGACTGGGTCTGCCTCTGTGACACACATACTAACTCCCAAGACTGGACTCTTCTAGTCTCAGTGTGCAAATACAAGTTTCTAGTTTCTAATTTAAAGACTGTGTTATATAATTAAAAAAAGATGCTTCCAAGGGCAATGAAATGTGAGATCTAATCCTACAAAAATTGTCCTATTACAAAATAATCACATACAGTTAGCTTCTAAAATCTGACTTAGTAACATGAAGGACAAAAATGGGGTGGAGCGGCTCTTACAGAGGAAACTTTACTGATAGACATGGGCTCTATACTAGGCTTTTTCCATATGTATTATCTCATTTAATCCTCGTAATTTAAGAGTTAGCTTTATTTTTACAGATTAAGGAAACATGGTTAACTGATTTGCTCAAGGTCATATAGCTAGTAAGTGATAAAAGCGGAACTCAACCGGAGGGCTGTACACTTCCCAAATCTCTGCTTTTCTCACTTGACCTTTGAATTGTACACAACTGAGATCCAGCACCAGCACCAAAATAGTAGTATGAAAAAGTAAAGCGCTCAAAGTCTCGATTTTTTAAAAAGATTTTATTTGAGAGAGAGACTGTGTGAGAGGGTCAGAGAATATGAGACAGCATGAGCTAGGGGGAGGGGCAAAGGGCGAGGGAGCCTGCAGAACCCCGCTGGTCAGGGACCCTGACATGGGGCTCCATCCCAAGACTCCGGGACCATGACCTGAGCTGAAGGCAGATGCTTAACTGACTGTGCCACCTAGGTGCCCCTAAAAGGCTCTATTTTTCTTATTATTTGGAAATAAAAGTTCTTTAGCTCTCAATAATTATTTACTCAGCCATTAAGTTATAAAATGTATAGATTTGTTATTAACACGTGTCCTTGTTCTTTAGAGAGCTTCAGCAGCAGCCTTGAGTTGGCTTTTAGTTTAGGAAAATCTAGTAGTTGTCAAGTCTAAAGTTAGTGGGATAGCAGGAATTTCCCATCTTGTTTTTAGCCACTGCATATTCCAATAAGCCCAACACAACAAAAGAACCATTAGCTCCACTGAATGTATCTTATTCCAGCTCCCTCCAGGGCAGTTCAGGAGTTAGTTTCACCTCAATGAATACTGACTACAGGAAAGAAAGAAACAAACAAAAAAGATTTTTTTCAACCACATTTACTGGCTCACATAAATATTTGAAAACAAATCCATCTGTCTTCCCTTTCTGTAACCTTGGCACAGTTTATTATAGTTATTAAACAAATTACTGTAAATATCCATAAGGGGGAAATGAATTGTAAAATATGAGATGGAGGTCGATAAATAGCCAAGTTATGTCACCATTGAAAGGACTATTTTTTTTCCCTTAAGATTAAGCCACTGATTTGCAAGTTTTACAAAATAAATTTCATCTATGAAAAAAAGGTTAATTTATAACTTGATCTCAAGTTTTGACAGTTGAATTTTTACATAAAAGCTGCAAAATTTCAACTGAAGAACAAATAAAACATTCAGACAAGTTTATTCCAACTTCAGCAAATAAAGAATGACTGTGTAGCCATTTACGTTATTTCTCTGGTCCAGAATATACTTTCCATTTAAAATATTTGTGATCATGCTTCTGTATGTCATGGATAGCTTCTAGTGGGAATTAGTATATAGTCTGTTCTTGATGAAGACAACAATGGACAGATGTTGCCTGATCCCTGGATAATGCTGAATGTGACAAAACCAGCGAGACACATTAAGATATTTCTCCTTTTCTTGAACTGTCAGGTCAACCTAAATAGAGATTAAAAACACACACAACACAGACATTGCATAAGAACAATTATCAATATCATTTGTGTAGAAGATAAGAAACTTAGGGAGAAAACTCCAGTTCTCAAAAGCCAATACATTTAGAGAGGAGTAAAAAGTTTCAGCCACTTAGAAGAACCATTTGTTTGATGTTTTATTGTTCAGTTCAACACGAGACATGCTTTTTACGGAAGTCTCAAATTTTCAACAAATGCAAAAATTGCATTAACCCAGCATCTGGAGATCCAAATGTTACAGGATTTGTGTCCCCTTAGTGCCCCAGTTCTTGGTCACGCTGCTTCGAAGAATGGACAGTGGACCAGATGAAGAATGGTGGGCAGCAAAGTTTATTGAGGAAGAGAATAAAGTTCCCAGAGAGGGAGGGGGGCCCGAGTGGGTTGCCCTCAGAGTTTCTAAGTTTAGGGGTTTTTATTGAGCTCTTTTGCGGAACTTTCTTAAGCAATCAGGGTGTGCTGAGTTGTGCCAATCAGAGCTTTGGTCACATATCTATTAGGTTAATGTCCACATGTTGATGGTCTTTTTTTTTTGCTGACATCTGGGGGCTTAGGTCTTACCTGTCCCTTGCCTGTGATATTGACAAATGCTTTTGTAGTTAACTGTCTTATTTTAGGACGTTTTGCAGAAGTCATTTCTGCAAAGGCTGCAAAGCAGAATGTCGGTCTGGTCCTGTCTAAGCTGCAAAACAGGATGTTAGTGCTGTTTTATCTTAGCTGTTCTGACTCCATACTTTCTTGTTGGGGACCCTGGCTCTGATCATCTAACTCCTAACAGAAAGAGTTTGTTTTTTACTTTTTGGAAAGGAAGATAGGAGAAAGAAAGAGAATAGCTTCCAAAAGGCTAAGACACTGGTTCTCTCTACAATATTTTTTAGCAAATCTAAAAGCAAGGTTTATTAGGATCTAACATGCCTAACAAGGGAATACCATGTACACTCAAAATATATATACTTCCTTTCTCTCTCTCTATGTATATTACTTCCTTTCTCTTAAACTCTGGGGAAAACCTGTACTCAAGAAGATGATGACCCACTTAATTGCAAGTGATTATTGCCTAATACAAGAAGGAAGTGCTATTTCCAGTGGCATATGCCTCAGATGAACAACAGACCTTCTCAATTCGGTTTGCTACAAAGCTGAACTCTCTCTCTAGTGGAGGTAGCAGGCCACACAATTTCCTGTCAAGCTACAAGAATGCCCAGAGATTTGGTTAGAGAAAGACGCAATAAAAAGAGTTGGTGCCGATCATTTCACTGGGCTCCAATTCCAAAATAGGTGACTCAGAGACTTTTCTCTGAGACAAATCTTGGACTGGAATCATTAAGAGCTGTCAGGTAAAGAGAGAACCAGCGGAGCAGTAACTAACAGCTATGACCCATGTTTAAGAGTAGAGTAGCTAGCTCCTTTTCCTCTTCTTAAATCAACATTTATTCAACAGATATTACAAGTCTCTGTAAAACTGACTGGAATATTTACACAAGGGAAAAAAAAAAACCCTCCTGTGGTTCAAATCCATTAGCAGTCTGCTTGTTGGAAGGCATGTCTAGTGAGACAGATGTCCTGTGGCTGTTCAGAATTTAGCATATACTCGTGTCTACAGGCAAAGACTCTGCTATGTTACTGGGTCAACAACACTGAAGGTCAAATTGCTCTAGTATGCAAAATGTATTGCAGAATACAAAATAGTATTAATAAAATTAAAAGGTAGATATGTAGTATTTTCTCAATAAATGTTTAACTGAACTCATTCCCATTTCATATTTACTATAAGGCAATTTATAAAGAAAAACTGATACAATCATCCTGCTTTCCTTTTTACCTTAGACATGAAGATACCATTGTATCAACAATGTATTAACATTGTCTTTGGTGGCCTCAGAGGTCCAACTCTGCAAGCTCAGTTTACTTATATTAGCAGTGAGAGTCTCCTGCTTATTCTGCATAAAAAAATTTACGTTTCAGGTTTAGGTCCTTACTTATAAGCTGCTACACAAATTATAAAAATATACTCATCTTGTTTAAGGCGGTGTAAGTTTGCATCTAGTTATCAGAAATACATTACTATAACTGTTTCACCTACAATATCGTTAATCTATGGCATAGAGATAGAAAATTAACACATTAGTCAAGAAAACTGACCAAAAAAGTTACTTTTTATTAAAAGAGAATTCATGGCTTCACATATGAAGAATTATCTTATTCCTAACTATCTGGACTGTACACAGGAGGCAAATAAACAACCACTACAGAATAAACTGAGTAACTGAGTATCAGTTTATTCAAAAGGTAAAATTACATTTTGTAAAAGAGCTGACACTTCATTCTTTTTCTAAATCTTTCTCATATGTAAACTTCACCAGCTCAACCACTAGTAAACACAGCTACAAATCTAACAGGAAATGGGGGTGAGTTTTCTTCATTCATACACACATACATACATTCGAAATCAACTTCAGCAAACCTCTCTCCCGATAGCTAAAGCAAACAAGATTTACTCCAACTTGATTTCATGTCAGCTGCTGAAATACAGGATTCAAATCTGACCACTTTCTACAATTTACTCTTCTCACAACTCTTCCATTTAAAAGTCTCCACTCAGCCACTTGGTGAAATGTTATTTTTCTGAATGAATTAAAACACACTGAGAAGAAAGCATTTCCAAACAATACAGTACTAATGCTTGTTTGATCTATGTGCAAGTTGTTCACTCAGACTCTGAAACACAAAGGGCAGTGTCTGTTTACTATTTACATTTCAGAGGAGTATTTGCTACTGCAGAAGGCTGGTTAATGCTGCTACTATTATGGCCTATTATTTAAAATGGCAAAACAACAAGACACAACACACAGCAAAATCGATATTCTCCAACTTAAAAATTGCACATTGAGTCTCTAGTGTAAGGATTATGAATAGACTCAAGGCACAAAGGAACTCATTTTTTATTTTTTGTTTTTTTGGGGGGGGTCCAAAATAAATTTTTTAAAGGTTTATTTATTTTAGAGAGAGAGCAAGTGAGTGGGGGGAGAGGAAGAAAGACAGACTCTCCAGCAGACTCCCCACTGAGCATGGAGCTGGATGCAGAGCTTGCTCCTATGACCCTAAGATCATGACCTGAGCCGAAAGCAAGAGTCGGATGCTTAACTGACTGAGCCACCCAGGAGCCCTGGTGCAAAATAATTTTTATTCCAGGAGCTTCTAAAGCTTCTTCTAACATTTCCATTTTATTCCAATAATTTTTAACTAGATGACCTACTTCAGAGAATGTAAATGTTCATTTTCCCTCAGAAAATTTTGCCAGAAATACACAAGAACCTTTCCAAAAGGTGCCGGTTACCACTGACCCTCCTTTTAGTTTAAACTTTGGAGCTTGTCCCATGAATCTGAGAAAATTATGACTGATCTCAATTTGTTACCTCTGCTATATTTTTGGTAGGCACTTTATTTCTGAATTTACTGTAAATAAACACAAAACAGATCCCCCCCCCAAAAAAACACCTTACAATTTTTTAGAACTTTATAGATGGGATCCCCTGGGCCCTTTCACATACAACATTGGTCTTCCAACATCCCTCTCTAGTCGGCTAGTTTCTTTTCCTTTCTTACAAAAGGAAACACAATGCGACTTTCCAGTCACCACTTCCTGTTTCTTACTGGCCCACATGCCACTGTGTCTACAGCCATGATTCTTGGCTCTTTCTACCTAATCATCCCTTTTTATTTATATTGGCTCTCTATACCTCATCTGAACCTTCAAAGCCGAAGAGATAATATTCTTAGTCACTAATTTCCCATGGAGACATGTGAGCACCACTTTAAGTGACCCATTCCAGATCGGGGTGAGAGGCTGGTTTGCTACCTTCGGGACATTCTTTATGGCTGGTGCTGCTGGACTGCACTGTAGCCGTTTCTTGTACTTTTCCTTTCTTTCCAAAAGAACAACATACCTCCACTGGTGCTCCTAACTTCAAAACAAATGTATTTTAGATGATAACAATCTCACAGTCAAGCAGCTCATAATGCTACAAAGGATTTCAATAATCTTGAGTAACAGTGTGTTCACAGGGACTGCTATCTATGAGTGAAATCACTTTAAGAAAGCAATGAGTCACTGGTATGATAATAAACAGCCATGCTAACTGGCAGTTTCACAAAGGAAGAACAACGTAATATTCCTCAAAGGAATTAAGATAGACCAGATCTTAAAATTAAAGTAACTTAGCCACAACTAAAATTGGGCTCACAATGAAACAAAATACTGTGGGATTATCTGATGACTTGAAGGTTCCCTGACTGCTGTTTTGTACCCTGTGATTACATATTAAGTATTTAATAATGGGAACAAATAAATGAAGGAATGCATGAGGGCAAAAATAAATATACTGCCAAAGCAAGCAAAGCACAAGAAACTGTCTGATGAACACGAGCAGGTAGTCAATCTGAGCTTTACATCGATTCTGCCTGAATACTGAATAATCACCTTTTTCTCATCTGGATATATTTACACCTAACTCAAGAGGGATGATGTCATTTAACACCACAGTGCAATTCTATCACAGTAGGGGTTTGAGTCGGTGAGGAGTTCCTTGAGAAGGTGTTTATTTCTCTGATGTACTTTGCCTGCACAAGGACCAGGGTGGGAGAGATGCTTTGGTTATGGACTCATTTCATGAACCCAAAGGGATGGTGAGCTGAATGATTTACATATCATTCTACTCACTTTTGTTTTGAAAAAGATAAGCATAGTATCTTTCATCATAATATCATAGTCACTACATGTAAAGAGGACATACATTGCAAAACAGGAAATATAAATGGGCACTTATCATTAAATATTGTTAATGTAACCCGAGTTTTAACATGCTGCATTGAACAGAACACTTCTAACCTGCCTGAAAACCAAACGCCCTCCAGGACACCTGGATTCATAATTAAATAACTATGCAGCTTGTGCTGTGACTATTTCGCTTTATAGAATTATGACCTTGTTCACTCTGCTGGCCAAGAAATTCCAGACAAGCTCCCTTCTTCTGAGTATTTCCTTTCCCTACCACATGACCTGCATAAGCCAGGAGAGAGAAAAACGTAAATACACACTTGGTTTGCAAGAGTGAGACTTTATTACATGGGAGAAATGCTGTCCTTCTCTTAATGAGAGTCAATGCCACTAGAAGACAGGCCTTCACTAGCCAAGTGATGGTCCGGACAGGCCTTTACTAGCCTGCTCACAGCATCACACATAGGATTAGAGATGACATTTCTCCTAATATTAAGCTTTAAAATTAAGTAATGCCACATTTAAATGTTTTAAAAATGTCTACAAGGGTGCTGTTGTTGTTGATATAAATTGTTCTTATGCTTCTCTAGAAAGTAGCCATGCTCTTAACAGTGGACTTGCTCTCAAATCAAGTTATGGACACCTCCTAGTTGAAAGACTGTAGATTTGTCACCGGGATAAAGATAGGTAGATACCATAAGAGCAAACTCTTTTTAGCTAGAGGCTTTTGTATTTTGAAATGAGGTAAACCATGCCACGTCACCATTCTACAGTCAAAAAGTTACTAAAATATTTTGAATCTAGAATGGAATAGATCAAATTATTTCAGCTCTACTTAAACTGTCTTCACATTCAAATAAGGTTTTAGAGTTAATCATATTAAAGTATAAAACTGAAGATTACACTATAAAGATATACAACCTAAAATAGGAAATACAAAGAGGAAGAGATTGCTAAGTATTGCTGATCTCAGTAAGCATCTAGTTGTATGATGCATTGCGCTAAGAGCTGGAAGGGGTACAGAGAGGAAGGACATGATCCTCCTCAGTCCCCTTATTCTGCTTAAAATTATTCTGCTTCAAAATACAAGGAACATTTGTCCTAATTTATTCCTATTGTGCCAATAATTATTAATAGCCCTCCTTTCACTGTCAAAAGTGTTTTGGATGAGAAATCAGATGGTCATCCTACTCACATGCAAGATTTACATTCAAACTTATCATTAAGCTTTCTAAAACAACATAAATTCCCTTAAATAGCCAAAGGCATCTGAATCCTGCAGATATTTTTCTGACAATTTCATGATTCTACATTTTACTTTGTTCTACTTGCCTCTTTAACTTTTACATAATACTCTGACCAGAAATTAGCACTTTGCCTTATTCTTTTCACGTGAAACAGGTCTTATCTCTTTGAAGAGATCAACAGTTGCTTGAAAATAGGGTTTTATATTTCTTTTATGTCTCTCAAGGATAGTATTATAGACATATAATGAACTCAGTATGTATAGTTGTAACAGAAACTAGTAGGCTGAGTGAAGGATCATACTAGGTGGTTACAGTGATGATGTTATAGAACTCAGCACAATCCTTTAGGGATTTTAGAGAAACAATGCTTAATGAGTTGAGTAAATCCACTGAGGAATTAGAGTTTGAGGGGGGATGAAGAAAAACTGTCATACATTAGGTTTTTTTTTTTAAATTTTTTTTTAAAGATTTTATTTATTTATTTGAGAGAGAGAATGAGAGAGAGAAAGAGAGGGGGAGGGTCAGAGGGAGAAGCAGACTCCCTGCCGAGCAGGGAGCCCGATGCGGGACTTGATCCTGGGACTCCAGGATCATGACCTGAGCCGAAGGCAGTCGCTTAACCGACTGAGCCACCCAGGCGCCCAGTTATTTATTTATTTTTTTGTCATACATTATTTGACGGTGTATGAAGGGCGTCCCCATACACTGCGACACTTGCAGCAGAAGACGAAGTTCGTCTTGGCCCCTCCAAAACCCAGGCTGTGTCTTCGCACAAAGCACTTGATGTTCCAAGCCCTAGCTTCCTTCTCTATAAGAGGAGGATAATACCACTAGCCCCATCTCCTTCCGAGTTATGAGGTACAAAGAGAAAATATACATAAAACTGAAAAATCTAAAGGAATCCGTTATGTTATTCAATGTTCATAGAGGGGAGTGCAGACTATATGCATGTGGGAGGAATTACGTCAGACGGGAGTGTTGCAAATATGAGTTGCTGCAGTCTCTGGCTCAAGCAGTTTACGATTTAAAAGAGAGAAATTTTCCAAGAAGAATTACAGTAGAAAGTGAAACAAGCCGAAGCTGAGGGAGGCTGTGAGGCACAGAGAGCCCAGAGGAAAGGGCTCTTCGGTGTGCTTCGGGAGACTGAGAGGGCTTCACCAGGAGGTCAGTGCTGCAGCTGAGTGACACTTGCTGAAGTGTGAACCAGCGTGGGGGGGAAGAAAAGGCTGGGCCCAGGGAGCCAAAGAGCAGAGCAGTACGAGGACCCTGAGCAGAGGGAGCACAGGATGAGAGACCAGAGAGTATGCTATGGCTGAGAGAGGGGTGTGTGGGGCGAACAAAGGTGATGAAGCCAGCAGGGGAGGCAGGGTCAACAAGAAGAAGGGGCTGCCATCCCAGGCAGTGAGGAGCTACTTATTTTGAGAAAGAAAGACACATTCGTGAGAAAAATCGCTCCAGGGGCCATGAAGATGGGTGGTATGAGATGAAACTGGTGGCAGGAGGCCATTTCCATAGCCTTGATAGAAGATAATGAATTCTGGAACTAGGGCAATGTCACCCAGGATTACAGGAAGACACATGTGAGAGGCATCCAAGAGGTGGAAACAACGAACCTGATGAATTGGATGCATGAGGTGCGGAATACAGAAAAATCTAAGGGTTATTTTTTTCCACAGGGGAGAAGCTAGGTGATCTCAAAGAAGCTATCTGACCTCTCTTACTTTATCTGTAAAATGTGGATGATAGTAATAATACCTACCTTATAGGACTGTTTTAAGGATTAAATGAGTTAACATTTATGAAGCATGGAGAACACAGTGAGTGCCATATAACTGTAAATAAATTTAAGATGGGATACAATTTAAAGTGACTGATCAGGGGGCACCTGGGTGGCTCAGTCGATTGGGCGTCTGACTCTTGATTTCACCTCAGGTCTTGATGTCAGGGTCCTGGGATCGAGCCCCGAGTTGGGCTCCACACTCAGCGGGGAGTCTGCTTGAGGGTGCTCTCTCTCCCTCCACCTCTGCCCCTCCCCCAACTCACACTTCTCTCTCATAAACAAATTCTCTATAAATAAATTAAAAAAAAATAAAGAAACTGACCAGATAAAGGGGAAAATTGCACATATGGGAAAGAAAGGATATAAAATTTGGGACAAGATCCAGAAACAGGGCAGGAGGGTGCGTTCAAGTAAGAGGGCAGTGAAAGGAGACAAGACAGTTAAGGATAAGCATGCAGTGGGCTGGAGGATGAAGGCATTCAAATGAACAGTCTCCAATTTCTAGCTGAGAGAGGGAGGATGACTCTGTGATAATGACTAAGATAAAGGGGGAGGGAAAGGATGGGGTTAAGGAAGGTGCTAAAGGTCTGGAAGTATGCCTGGGAGGAATGAAAGAGCTGATCCGTAGGAGAGCCTGGCTGAAAATGGATAGTATAAACCTATAGTGGTACCAATCTGTAGCTTTGGGATTTCTCCATCAGAGCTCAGCTTGGATATGGGATTGAAGGCATTTATGAGAACTGACCAAGACGTGGGGATTTACAGACAAAGAGTGGTGAATGTACAGTGGAGCAAAGAAGCTGCAGATACTAAGAAGAGTATCGGAAGTTACACAAAAGGGGATCTAGGTTGGATAGGGAAAAAGTAAATAGGTTTGGAAGTGGGAAGGAATCCAATTGCTTCAGACAATGATGGGATTAGTGAGTTAGAGATTACGAGCTAAGGATTTGAGGTTTCACAGAATATGGGGTACTACAATTAAGATGTTAGAAGGAGAGTGGGAGGCTGATAACAGGGGTCAGGTGCTGATGACGATCAAGCTCAAAGGGTGGCAAGAGAAGTAGGTGTGAACAAGATTAGAAGCAACAACAGGAAGCAAATAGGTCAAGGAACAGGAAGCTACTATATTTGATGGAAATGTGGAAGGAATACGTGCATAAGGTACCTTGTATAAAAATAATTCATTTTCATCTGAGAAGGTGAAAATGCAAATTTGATTTAAATTCAAGACAAATAAAAAAAATCATTCTGAACATTACAGTGAAAAAAGCTAACAACTATTCAAATACTCACTATAAAGCGATGAAGTCCATAGTACAATAGGATATCTGCTAAGGTAAAGTTATATCCTGTAAGGTAGACTTTATCTTCAAGATATGAATTAAGATCCTAAAAAATAAAAATAAAAAAATAAAAATTTCATTTAAAAAACAGTAATAATTGGGGTTCTGGGGTGGCTCAGCCAGTTAAGCATCTAACTCTTGATTTCAGCTCAGGTCATGATCTCAGTGTTGTGAGATTGGGCCCCACATCGGCTTCACACTCAGCTCGGAGTCTCCTTGAGATTCTCCCTCTTCCTCTGTCCCTCCGCCAACTCACACACAGGTGTGCGCACTCTATCATATAAATAACATCTTTGAAAAAAAAAACAGTTATAATAAAGTTAACTACCATATCATTGGACTTCAAACATTTAGAAGATTATTAGAAAATAAAACAATGACTTTTAATTTGAGAAATTTAATCTGACATTAATAGATTCAGATTCATTCAAAGAACAGATCATATACCAGTCATCTCATTTTAAAAACAGGGTAAATGTTATTAGTCTTATTTTATTTTAAAGAAATAAGAAAACATTAAAAGATGCTATTCAGAATGTCATCTATGACCATTTGAAAGACACCAATTTTGGGGGGGGTGGAGATCATTTTATAAATTATGTTCATGTTAGATTTAATTTTTCCATTAAAATATAAAAAGCTCTTCAATAATTTCTCTTAGGATTATAATTTATTGGTTTGCTATATTTTTATATACGTATATTTAAAATTTTTAATTGTAATACAATCACGTTTCCATCTTAACCACTTTGAAGTGTATAATTCAGTAAATATCAGGGGTATTCACACTGTTGTGTAATCAGTCTTCAGAACTTTTTCACACTTCAAGACTGAAACTCTATCCTGTTAAACAACACCCCATTTCCCCCTCAACCCAGACCCTGGCAACCACCATTCTTTCCATTTCTATGAACTGACAACTTTAGATGCAACATGTAAATGGAAGCATAGGGCATTTGTCTTTTTGTGACTAGCTTATATGTAGCATAACAACCTCAGGGTTCAGCCATGTTGTTAACATGAGTCAGAATTTTCTTCCCTTTTGAGGCTAAATAATATTCCACTGTTTATATATGCCACATTCTGTTTATGTAGTCATCTGCCGAGGGGCCCCTCTCAACTATTACCAGTAATATTGCCATGGATGTGGGTGTACTCATAACTCTTTAAAGCCCACTTTGAATTATTTTGGGTATACATCCATAAGTGGAATTACTGGATATATGGCAATTCTATTTTGATCTTTTGAGGAATCAGCGTATTGTTTTTCATAGCAACTGTACCATTTTACATTTTTAACTGGCTTCTCAGTTTTTTTGTTGCTGAGTTATAGGAGTTCTTTATATATTTTGGATATTAACTCTTCATCAGTTACGTGATTTGCAAGTATTTTTCTCCCATTCCACAGGCTGCCTTTTCACTCTGTTGACTGTCCAGCGATGCAAAGAAGTTTAAAATTTTGATGTAGTCCAATTTACCCATTTTTACTTTTGCTGCCTGTGTTTTTGGTGTCATATCCAAGAAATTCCTGCAAAATCAAATAACATATTTTTTTCCCTGGGTTTTCTTCTAAGAGTTTTATAGTTTTAGGTTTTACATTCAGGACTTCAATCCATTGAGTTAATTTTCTATATATTGTGTAAGGTAACATTCCAACTTCAATTTCATTCTTTTACAATTGGAGATCTAGTTTTCCCAATACCTGCAGAGACTCTAGTTTTTTTTTTTTAAGATTTATTAATTTATTTGAGAGAGAGAGAGAGAGAATGCACGCATGGGTGTGGGGAGAGGGGCCGAGGGAGAGAATCTTCAAGGAGATACCATGCTGAGTTTGTAGCCCCATGCAGGGCTCCATCTCAACAACTCATGATATCATGACCTGAGCCAAACCAAGAGTCTGACACTTAACCGACTGAGCCACCCCTAAAAGACTCCAGTTTCAAACACCATTTAAACCTACAGAAAGTTCTTTGCCATTTGTTCTCCAGACCACAACCATCAATTTTCAAAAGGCAATGTTAAATTAAATATATACACAAAAGAATTCATTTAAAATCTTTAACAACAACAAAATATTAGTAAGCACTGAGCTCCCTAAATGGTGAATAAGCACTTTTGAAGGAAAAAAAGAATTAAAGTATATGTCAAAAAATGAAATAAAAATCTCAAGAGATCCTAATCTAAATTAGACATAGAATCTGACAGAACAGCATGAATGAATCAATTACCTCCCTGAGAAAAGAAAAAAATGTAGATAAAAGAAAGATCATATGAATACTCTGGGTTCCTCTCAAAATTAACATATAATTTCATAGCACAGGAATTCATGCTGCATTCATTACATTACACTCGAATCAAATGAGACAAAAGATTCATATAACCTTTAGACAAAGGTTTATAAATCAGTTACATGGATTATTATCAGATATTCTCACAGGCTTCTCTAAGGACTCGTTTTGGAACACTGCTCACTGGTCAACAGCATTTATTCCAGAAAAATTCCTTAAACCGTAGAGAACATTTTGTTTTCTCAAATCACATCCCAAACGCCTGGCATGTGGTATTTCCGTAGGTAGTAAATATTTGCTGAACTGAATTTAATCTCTTTGAGTCTGCCCATGTCTTCATCTAAAGACAGTAATTTTCAAAATGCTATATGAGCATGGAATTGCTAGGGGTGCTACAGATGAGGGCATAAAGGAATATGGACAAAAATGAGACAAATGCAGAAAAATCAAAATAAAATTTGGGTACAGAGGGTGAAATAGACTGGTATATAAGGAGCTACCACTTAAATTCTACAGTGATCTGTGAATGGAGATGGTTTCTCTCCAGTGTCTTCAAATGAAACACCTTGGATAAAGTTTAAGAATAAAATATATATTCAATTTAATTTTAAGAAGCATTTTTTAAAAAGGCCTGAAACAATAATTTAACACTGGTTTGTACAGTGTATATATTCTTAAAATAGAATCCATGTGTAAGTTTTTGTTATAGAGACTCTCAAGGTTGTCGTCTTTAAAATGTCTTCATAATTAATATTTTTCTGATTAGTGATATAATTCAAAATTTCCCTGCCATATCACAGAATTTCACATATTCAGAATATTCACAGAACTAACATTCAGTGTCCATTTCCTTTGTTTTAAACAAGTCTTTCCCATGGCCAAAGTTTATCAAATATTTCCCCCTATAGAGTTCTGAGGCTTTTTTCCCTATTAGTATTAAACTTTCTAATAACACTGAGAAAGCAGTATAATAAACAGCTATATATTCTCCATCTAGATTCAACAAATGTGTTTTGTAATGCCTGCCATTTTGAAATTATGTATTACCTTAATTATGAGCCATTTAAAGTTAGAATAATGGTTTTAGACCAAAATGGAACTTTAGAGAGTAAGAAGTAAAAATACATGATACAAAGATAAATAGCCCAGTATTAAAAAGAACGCATACAAGGACATTTTTAAAATGATTTAAATCCTGATACACCTATATGAGGCAATACTAACAGGTTATCAAAAAAATAGTATAAATGAATATTCTGTGGACATGAAAGATATTCACAACACACTGTCAGTGAACAAAAATGCAAGTTACAGTGGCCAATAGCTGCCCATTTTTAAAACAAAACACACACATGTCTATACGGAAAGGAAAAGCATGGAAAGAACATGAAGGGAGTTCAATAAATACTTGACGACCAAACGTAAGTGTTATTAGCACTTCTCTCTTGGTGGGACTACTAATCCTTGAAATTTTTTTCCTTACTTATATTTCCTAAATTTCTATAATAAATATTTACTGCCTTTAAGATAAAAACAGCAAAAAGCAAAGCAAAACAGAAAACAACACTTTCTCATCTATGCTTCTATGGCCAAAAATCACACTGCCGTCCATTATACATACACTTGTCTCCCCCACTGGTCTGAGCTCTGTACAGGCAGGGACTGTGTCTACTCGGTCACTGTACCACTGGCCCTTAGAACTGCGTCAGGCACATCAGTGCACGTACAGGTACGGGTTAAGGAAACTGGCAGAGCAAGGGTGACAACCAAATCACCTGTTCCCTTGTACACTTCAAAAATGGTAATCAGATTCTCCTGATTGCAATTTCAAATAATGTTTACATATCCCAGATAGAACATTTTAGTGGAATTACTTCTATGTTCTTAAAACCCAATCTCTGAATACAACTATGAACTTATAAACCCAATTCAGTGAAATCCTGTTCATATCTTTCAGAATGAAGTACTTTATTACTATCCTTTCTTCTGGAAAATTGTAAGAGATAGTTATATTTATATTTTATTTGCCTGAAATCCCACATTCACGTAGAGGAAAGGCATGCTTGCTTCCCTCTGGAAAGGCTGATGAGCACGGCAGAGGCCAGTGGGAGGGGTCAGTATGGATATTAAGCATAAATAGCTGATCAGGATAGACCTATAAAGGAACAAAGCCTGAAATTTATTTTTTATCAGTTCTCTTTATGGTATCTATCAAAAATATAGTTTAAACCATTTCCCCAGTGATCACTGAAAAGCTTTCAGTTCTATGAGAGCTTCTTGCACAACTCATACTACCAATTTATATGACACTGGGAATAAAATTAGAAAACAGAAGGGATTCCTGCAGTGACACGTGGTTGCCTAGATGATCTCTATGGTTCCTTTAAATTCTAAGCTTCTATAAAAAATTTTTTGATCTGCTTTATTTTTATGTAAATAATTAACAAAAAGTATCATTTGGAATATTTTTCACTGCTGGTGACTCTGGAGCCATGTTCAGCTTATACCTTATACTGATAAATTCTTTTAGTCTGATTTTGCTTCTTTGGAAAGAAAATACAGATCTTAAAGCAGTAAGTCTCAAGGAAAAAAAATGTGAGTTTTTTCAGATCTAACAGTTTTCTTCAGTAGCTCCCAAAGATTCTGATTCCCTTCCTGCCTTTGAGAAAGTACTTTACTGCTGAGTGCAGAAACTAAGTATTAAGACATCCCATTAAAAAAAAAAAAAAATCATACAAATAATTGTTGACTGATGAGTGTTAGGAAGAAAAAGCATATAGAACAAGTACCCACATGTGTTAAGAGAAAGGTGGTCAAGAACATTTCTGGGGAAGGGGCATCTGAGCTGAGATCTGAAGGGGGAGCGCAGGCAGAGTCTGTTTCCAGCACAGGTAATAAAAGGTACAAATTACCCTGAGGCAGAAGGAAACAAGAAGGCCAATGGCTTTGGCTAGTGAATCTCAGGGGAGAGAGCTTCCTGCTACTAACAGTTCATGCATTTTAGCCTCTAAAGAGAAGTCACAATACCTTCAACAGAGTGTGGATATCGTCTTTATTGGAGTGTCCATCTACTCGAGTTACCCTGTATTCCAACCACTGCTGAACGATTGCTTTTTCTTCTGCAGTGCTCCCAAGCAAATATTCTTTGTTGGCCTGCTTGACAAGATGAGCTGCTATAGTAGTCAGTCCTGTGAGACTTGGACCATTGTTTGTCTGAAGAACTGGAATCTTAAAAAGAAAAAAAAGTTCTGAAAAATTTAAAAAACAAATACCAACATAACCTTAAGTTCTAAGGAATCACTAAATCCCTCACTGCTTTCTCAAATGCCCTAGGATTCTACTCCAAGATACTAAATTACATTCAAATGAATATCAGGAAAATAGTAGTTAAAATGTTATTTACAATTTGAGAACAGATGCTTGAAGTGAAACAAAAGTCAATGTTTCTACATAATTCATAACTGTGCATATACAAGAAGAAAAATGGAAATCCTAATAATACTGCATTAGTTTTGATCAAGTTTACCAATACCCTATTTTAGCAAGATGAACATACTTAAATAAACCTGACTTCTGTAATAACAAAAGGATATGATTACAGTTAACACTGACTTAATGCTGATGTAGTTAGAACCACCAAATGAGATATGGGTTGGTTTTAGTGATATGTGATCTAATATAATTATATCTCGTTAACTAGGTATGGACTGTGACAGTGACTTGGTTGCCATGAATTGCATATCCACCAATTTTTTAGAGTGAAGTCACTGCTGGCCAGTATTTCATGTTTAAAAAACATTCCAAAATATAATTGCGGCCACTGATAATAGTCTGGGCTTCAGGTAATCATCTGAAAAATAATCCTATTTTTGTTTCCCTTATTAGAACAGCAATACTGGGGCGCCTGGGTGGCTCAGTCAGTTAAGCGTCTGTCTTCAGCTCAGGTCATGATCTCAGGGTCCTGGGATGGAGCCCCACATCAGGCTCCCTGCTCAGCCAGGGAGCCTGCTTCTCCCTTTCCCTCTGCTGCTCCACCTGCTTGTGCTCTCTCTCTCTGTCAAATAAATAAATAAAATCTTAAAAAAAACAAAACAAAACAGCAATACCAAGGTTCAGATTTTAGGAAATTGACAGTTAATTTAAATGTTCTTGATGCACAACCAAGCAAAGCACTATGAGAAATTTAAAAGAAAACGGAAGGTATCATCTGATGAGGAGACTGACCACTGGGTGTTATACACAAACAATGAATCATGGAACACTACATCAAAACCTAATGATGTAATGTATGGTGATTAACATAACATAATAATAAAAAAAAACACACTGGAAGAAAACAATAAGGAACCCTCTAGGGGTGCTGGTTCTACTGTTTTATACCTTGCTGGTTGGTTCCTTGTGTGGTTACCTACCTGTGTTCACTTTGTGGTAACTCGCTGAGATTTATTCACTTTTCTGAAGGTATGTTATACTTAAAAAACAAAATAAAAACAGAAAAAGAACTTGACATCAATGAGTGTGTGGGGGGAAATGACATTTAATTCTAAAGAGAATTATTTGTAAAAATAAATTATCCACAATCCTACATTGCTAACTCAAAAACTTCCCAGTTACCTTCTCATTACATCTTGTAAGTTGGTAAGTAATTTCATCATCTTACAAAGAACCAAGGTCACCCGCTTTGTCATGGCAGAATCAGGGTTTGGATAAAGTAAGATTGACTCGAAAGTCCCTTCTCTTTCCTTCATACAACCTAAAGTACACAAATCTTATGTAGTTGCAATTGTGGGATACATACTTTTTCCACATTCATTTTAGGATGACATGGTCTTCTAAGTAATCACCGTCGATGGCTAATAAGTAATATTATAATATGCTGATGTACCATAATTTAACAAACCATTCTCCGAAAGCTGGATCTCTGGATTGTTTTCAATTTTTTTCTTTTATTTCCTTAAATAATCTCTATACCCCACATAGGGCTCGAGCTTACGACCCCGAGAGATTAAGAGTCGCATCCCCTACCAACTGAACCAGCCAGGCGACCCTGGATTGTTTTGAATTACACAGTCTCCCCTTATCGGTGGGGAATATGTTCCAATACCTCCAGTGGATGTCTGAAACCACGGATAGATAGTACCAAACCCTACATATACTATGTTTTTCCTACACATAAATACCTATGATAAAGTTGAAGTTATAAATTAGGCACAGTAGTACAAGATTAACAGCAAGAACTAATAATAAAGTAGAACAATTATATCAATATACTGTAATGAAAGTTATGTGATTGTGGTCGGTCTCTCTCCAAATGTCCTATTCTACTGTACTCACCCTTCTTCTTGTGATGATGCAAGATTTCAAAATGCCTATATAATCAGATGAAATGAGGTGAATGATGTAGGCATTGTGACATAGTGCTAGGCTACAGCTCACCTTCCGACACTATGCCAGAAAGAGGATCATCTGTTTCTGGATATGGCTAACCATGGGTAACTGAAACGGCAGACATTGAAACTATGGATAGGGAGGAGGTACACAGACGGGTGACTACTGTCTAAGTGGTAATGTTGCAGAGAAGGCCTTATTGCTTGATGTGGAGAACAAAGGCAAAAGAAAAAAATTAAATTTTCTTACAATTTACAGCCCAATGACAAGTACTCGAGACAGGTAGAGTGACATTCCTCTAGGAACTTAACTGCCTCCATCGATGTTAATACTTTGCTAAAGGCAAAAGGTAACCTTAGCTTAACATGAGCCTGACCTCCAGGATCCTCTAAGTCTCCTTTAATGTATAAAAATCCCTTTCGAAACCTCCTTTATCTCTACCCCCAAGATATATGTTAGCACTCATCCTCCAAGCATATGGCCCACTGATATACGTCTGAAGGGTCTCATGACTGAGGTTTTACTAGACAGTAATAAATGACCTTTTCCTAACAATAGCTAGCCCCTCAAGGTCCTGGAAACCTTGCTTCCAAATTCCTTAGAGACTTATGCTCTCCTTAACCCCCTCCCAACTTGAAAGCATATCATCAGTCACTCCTCACAACCCCAGTGCAGCTCCTTCTGCCCATGGGGCCTGTCCCTGTGCTTTAATAAAACCACCCTTTTTGCACCAAAGACACTTCAATAATTCTTTCTTGACCATTCGGGAGCACCCGAACCCCAACATTTTCACATCATTGCTGGCTTACTGCTATCAGTTGTCTCCCTGCCCCACCAAAAAAAAAAGACCGAATCTTTTCATTTGTTCCCATCCCTTTCCCCAAACATATAAAAACTTTCAATAGCTGCCCTCTAATAAGACCAAAAAAAAAAAAAAAAAAAAGTTTTAATTAAAGTAAGAAACCACACAATGAACTCCAGAGCCCTCACAACTGCCCTCAAACTATAATTTTGGGCTTCCTTTGCATTGTAGCACTTTTCATATTGGTCTACTTCTTGCCCCAAACTTCCCAATCTTTCATAATTTTGGCCTTACACACTTTAAACACCAGCTTTTCTGTGAAGTTTACAAATCCATTCTCACAGTCAAAATTAACTTTCCTGTCCACGTTCCTCAACAACGTCTCCTCCACTTAGTATATATTCTGTCTTGCCTTAAATTAATTGCCAATGACTGTTTCTCATACTAGGTAAGTTTCCTGAAGGCAAGATTCATGTCTTGGCAATGTTCTCTAAAAAAACAGAAACCAAACAAGGGAGCGGTGGGTGAAGGGAAGGAATTAGCACATGGCCAGAGGAAAAAGCAAAAGCAGGCGGCTTTGTCTCCAATCAGTGGGCTCATCTTAAGCCCCAAGACCTTTCTAGGCTTCAGCTGAACTTATGTGTAAGAACTACACTAGGACCGCTTTTAACATAAACCAAACAAAGAACAGAAAAAGTAAGAACAAAAAATAAACGTCACATGGAAAAACTCTCAAGGGGGCAAAAAAAAATATTACCTATCCAAAGAAGTCTCCCTAAAATTATTCTCCTTTCCTAATGCATTCCATCGACGTCAAACAACGATATTTACGAAACACAAATATTCTTCACCGCCCTGAGAAATCTGAGTCCTTATACCTTACCAATTTCATACTGTATTATCCTTCCCCTTCATTCTCTTCACGTCACACATTGAACTTGAACAACTCAGGAAACCTTCCTCGAATCTCCCGGATTGGACCGAGACCACTTATGTGCCCTCTCTGCCATCTCGGCTTCAATATAGCACTTTTCATTTATTGTAATTAAAATAGCAACAATATTTGTCCACCTTGTTAAAACCAAGCTTCCTGAGGAGGAAGGACTGTGTCCTTCTCAACCACTGCTGCATTCCCCAGTCCCAGCGCAGTGCTACTTGGCACCCCGTTAGTTCTCGGGAGTAGATGCGTGGCACTGAATGAAAGGTAGTGTTACAGGAAGTGCTGTCAATGAACGCAAATACGGGGCCCCCAGATGGGTCTAAGGGCTCTTTGAGAGCTCTCCTCGCTTTCCCAGAACAGGATGACAATTTCCCAGGAGAAAAAGGTCAGGGCAAGCCGGAACGGGGCAGATTGCCCTCCATCCTCCAGGCTGCAGGAGACCGAGAGACGCCAGTCAGTCGGTCCTGCGGCGCAGACACGTGGGGGAGGAGAATAGCCGCATCCTCCGCCTCTGCCGGCTAGCCCATCTTACCTGAGCTCAGCAGGGCCCGCTCCTGCCCACCTCTTCCCCTCCACGCAGCCCCGCTTCTCACCTGGCGCTCGCCCTGAGCGCTGTATTTGTTCCCTTTACTCAGCCCCAGGGATTTCTCCAGCAGCGTCAACTCTGCGGCCGCCGCCATCTTCCGGCAGGAGCTCCTGGCAGGGGTGGGACCAGGACAGCAAGGATCTCCTGCATTGGCTGGGAGGGAAGGCCCTCTCCCACAAACGTCACCAGCTATTGGCTGAACGCAGGGGGCGTGGAAAACGCGCCTGAGCGCAGGAGGCGAGGCCAAGGTAAGGGGCGGGGCGGAAAGGTGGGTGTAAGACAGGTGGAGAGGTGGTGGCAAACAGCTCTGTGAGTTCTTGGAGCTCCTGAGGGCTTATTGGCATAACGGGCTTTGGTGTTACAGTAGAAGGAGTCTGCCAACTTCTAGACAGCAGGCTGTTGTCCTGGCTGCCAGAGTTAACTGGTTAGCTGATTTGGCATGCTAAGAGACTTTTTAAAATGGGAATCGAGATTTACCTTAGCTTGGCTTGGGAATCTGTGAATTTGAACAATCAAATTGAATAGCAAAGACTTCACAATCTATTAGGAATTTCTAACGGTGTTATTCATGGGGATTTTAATTGTATTGGAAAAACAAATTTTTCTTCAATCTACAGCTCAATAGTAACGGTAACATTAAAATTTAAAGATTATTTGTAGAGCACTGGGTATGGTAGATACCATCAAGCAATTCCTGTACCCCAAGAAAATCAGCCATTAATAGTCTTAATGATCTTTATTTGCAACACCACAAAGATAAAGTAGTGATGTAATTTATGTAGCTTTTTTCATGTAAATAAGCAATGCATGTAACATTTTCCCCCTGAGCTGTTATATGCTTAGGTCTTTAAAGTAGAAAATGGGTAGTGTATGTTGAAGCCTGGACTACTTCCAAAAGATTTCTGGAAAAAAAATTTTTCCACATTGAAAAGTGAATGAACAAAATGTGTATTATTCTGAGAGAAATGGAAAAGAAGTACTACAAGGTAGCTCATCACTAATTCAGAAATACGGACATTTCATAGGGAAATGCTGTCCCTGTGTGATACCATCCTTTCACCCAAATACTTAATGAGTTAACACTGGCAGCAGAATTAAATGTAAGGAAAAGGAAATTTGGCCAAATTAACATAAACAAAATACAAAGGAAATTCCAGTGTAAGTGGATTGTTGCACATTGATTTTCTATTTTCCATATACAGAGAATTGAATGACTATTTCACTACTTCTAAAATGGCCAGGGTGCCTGGGTGGCTCAGTCGGTTAAGTGACTGCCTTCAGCTCAGGTCATGATCCTGGAGTCCCGGGATCGAGTCCCACGTCGGGCTCCCCACTCGGCGGGGAGTTTGCTTCTCCCTCCAACCCTCCCCCCTCTCATGTGCTCTCTCTCTCTCTCATTCTCACTCTCTCAAATAAATAAATAAAAATCTTAAAAAAAATAAAATGGCCAGTCCTCTGAGAAAATTCACCTATTTTCAGTGTTTAGGTTCAATTTCTGCTTATAATAAAACATTTTTAAAGATTCCACAGTTATGTAATTCCAGTGGATGGTATATTTAAAATAAGGCTTGACCTAAATGACCTGAACTGTGATTTGAGTTCCAAGATAAAAAAATAACTGAATGGATATTCCCCCAAGTGATAGAAGTGATAATTTGGGGGAGTAAGATTGGATAAATAGGTAAAATATCACCTTTTAATTTATCCAGTTTGAATTATTGCAGATAGATTTTGTAATTAAAAAGAAAATTTGTTTTAATGTAGATAGAAACTTCTTCCCTTCAAGTCCTGAAGTTTTTTAATACTGAATTTCTTTTTATTTTCTGGTATTCTTACTTTTGTTGTGGATGTTCATGAATGGGGGTGGGAGGAATTGGTTAACCACTGCAGTGCTTCTGAAATGAAAGGGAAAGGAGGCGGTGCCACATGAAAGAGGCAAATTTAAACTGGATTCCAGGAGCCAGAGGTTCTATTCTTTATTCAGTACTAACTGGTTGTGTCGCTCGAGGCAGGCAATTAGCCTCATTAAGACTCAATTTCCCCAAATATAACCCCAGTGGGCTTGGATTCTATCTGGTTCCTTTTGGTGATGACATTATGTCTTTCAGTGTTTAAGGTGAGCACACGTATTTCACTTTTTGCCTTAAAGTGAGCATGCATTTTTGTATACTTTTGCCTTAAAGTGAACATGTGTTTTTGTACAACTAATGTAATTTTGTAATTTTAATTTTGAAATGTAACTGCACCACTAAAGTAATTTTATATATGGTTGGCTGGAAAGCCTTTTGTTGTGGCCAATTGTGATATATAAATATCACAGTTTGCTTGTTTTAAGCAGAATTTAAGGGTGGCAATAGAGACATGGATCTAGATGTCCCTGTCATATTCTCTATTCTTAACACCAACAGATGAGAAAGAAATCAGAAGTGCTTCATATAGACAGGGCCTGCAGCTTTCATGGGCATGCATGCTGGGAAGGGTCCTGTGCTTGGTTTAATGCTCTGCTGTTGCCATCTTGAAATTCATTATATGTATATATAATATATTTGTTTTTTTGAGAGAGAGAGAATATGCATGCATGTATACACGCATGCCTGTGTAAGCAGGGGTGGGGGCAGAAGGAGAGGGAGAGAGGGAATCCCAAGCAGGCTCCATGCCCAGCTCAGAGCCCCATGCAGGACTCGATCTCACGACCGCAAGATCATTACCGGAGCCAAAATCAAGAGTCAGATGCGTAACCAACTGAGCCACCCAGGTGGCCCCCTTTATAGTTTTTTTTTTTTAAAGGACACTGCATTTTCATTTTGCAGTGGGCCCCATGACTTATATAGCCCGTCATGCATGTAAAGCTTGTTACCTTTGCTCCTGGGTTTAATAGACTAAAAAGATTTCAAGAAGCATTTGAGGCTTGGACATTCCATGTCCAGTGCTTGAATATATCTTTAATAAATGCGGATCTATTTCAGAAACTTCAACATGATCTACCATGGCTGCGTGTGTACTGTTTGCCTCCTCAGGAACCCAGAGGGAAACTAATCCTTGCTGCGCACTATTGTGTGTGTGTTCAGTGTGTTAGCATAGCTTCTAGCATTCAGTCTCTACAACAATAGTAGGAGATGTGTGACTCTCCAGGTATGATTCAAGTCAGGACATTTGGATGCAATCAACAGTATCTGCTCTGATTAATTTAAGCAAAGGTGGGGAATACAGGAAAGGATTTTAGGAAGTTCACAATAATGTTAGGCTGTAGGCTAGAGAAATAATCTCAAACCTAGGGTTCAAAAACCAAGTTGGGGAATTGGCCTGTTAGGAAACTTCTACCACTTATGTCATGTCTACAAAGTACAAACACCAGAAATTAGATGTTACTGCAGCTACTACTGCTACCAGCAATATGTCACTTCGGCTCAGGAACATGACCTTCAAATCATTGGGAAACTTCTCTTTCATCATTGCCTGTGCAAGCTGGATGCCTGGGCTACTAGCTTTTCCACTATGCACAGTGGTTTCCTAACATTCCTCACTTCTGGATCAAAGTCCTGATTGGTGGGACTTAGTCACTTGCTTGTGTCCAAGGCTGTAAGTTAATCCAGGAAATTGAGTTTTGACTTCCATATTCAAGGGGTATTGATTGTATCTTTATCTCTAGTACCATGACTAAATGATCGAAATAAAGGAGGTGGTCATTATACAATGCTTATCTGCTCTGCATTGTAGGAACAATATAACTATCAAAAACTATCAAAAACTATAACGATTTGTATAACTATCAAAAGTAGGGAGATAAGATGAAGAATATATGGAAATGAGACTAGTTTGCTGATTGCAGTATTGGTGTTGATTAGAAGGAAAAAAGCTATTATTTCACATTAGGTACTGAAGGAGCAGGAGGGAAGGAGAAAGAAAAGATTTCTAGCAAATTCCAATATTGTTCATAATAGGTAAGTGATAGGCAGTATCCCAAAGAAGAGAGGATTCGGTTATTATATAAAGGTATTATTTTAAAGGTAAGCTCAGAGCAAAAATATAAAGTTTCCTAAGCACCAAAAGAAAGAGAGAATGCAAGCAAATAAAGCAGACCATGTAAGTGGGTGACTGTATGTCTAGCTGTACCCATATGACAGAACTGAGGCCAAGTATATGGATTATATTAATAGATATGTAGGTTTAATTCACCTATAAAAGAAAAGGATTTTATTTTTTTTAAAGATTTTTTTGTATTTATTAGAGAGAGAGCACACACGAGTGTGTAGCAGAGGGAGAGGGAGAAACAGATTTCCCACTGAGCAGGAAAACCTGGCACGGGGCTCAATCCCAGGACCCTCAGATCATGACCTCAGCCAAAGGCAGACATGTAACTGACTGAGCCACCCAGGTGCCCCAAAAAAGATTTTAGAATTGTCTAACAAAGCAAAATTCACATGATGTTGTTTATAGGAGAACATCCAAAACAGCACAAAGGGCACTTTATAATGCTAAAGGCTACAATATGGGATAAAAATAAAATAGTGATTAATGTTATGTACCCAGAAACGTGACAAAATTTTCACCCAAGCAGATACAACAGGAGATGGCAGGAGACGTAGAAACTCAGGAATAATAGGAACCTTTAGTATATCTCCCTCAATCTGAGACAGAACAAGTAGGAAAAAAAAATCAGGAAGAATAGAGAAAATCCAGAAAGATAAGCAGTAATGGAGAACATATACATATGTACAAATCTCTGAAACCTGATAGATAGAGGAAACACCTTATGTATTAGTTTTGCTTTGGCTGCTATGACAAATTTCTACCATCTTGGTGGATTAAAACAACAGAAATTCATTTTGTTGCATTCTGGAGGCCAGAAGTCCAAAATTAATTTCATTGCGCCAAAATCAAGGTGTCAGCAGGCTGCATCCTTCCAATCAAGGCCAGCATCTTCAGATTTCTTTCTGTTTCATCTTCACACACACTTCTCCTTTGTGTGTGTCAAGTCTCCCTCTGTCCCTCTCTCATAAAGACCCTTGTAGTTGCATAGAGAGCCCAATTGGATAATCCAGGATAATTTCCCCATCTATATATCCTTAACTTAATCATATCTGCAAAGACCCTTTTTCATATTCCTTTATAGAGTAATATATTTCCAGGTTCTAGGGATAAGACCTGATATTGGGGGGCCATTGTCAGCCTCCCATACCTTCATTTTGAGTGAACATGAACATTCATGAAAATTGATTGCATCTTAGATCACGAAGGAAAAAAAAATAAATTTGAAAAGTAACAAATTCTAAAGAATAAAAATAATTTTTTGACCACAATGCAGTAGAATCAGAAACTAATAAAAATAAAAATTTAAAAAGACTTCTTTTAGAAATGTAAAAACATTTTAATAAGCAACTCGGGTTAATGAGGAAACATAGGGTGAAATAGCAGAACCTCATGAATCTATGAATGCAGATATGATGGAAAATTTATTCTGTGAAATATTTATACAAATAAAAATGAAAAATGAATTAAAATAAAATTGAAATGTAAAGAATTTAAAAATAAGCCAGAAGAAAGCACCAGGAAAAAAGTGATAAATATAAAAGAAATGTGTAAGAAAACAACAATAACAACAAAAGAGTAGAACTTATGAATAAATTCAAATTGCAAAAGTTGAAAAATTCACAAAATTAACAAACCACTAGCTAGTACGTAGTGAAAAATATAAAAGGGAGAAAGCATAAATACACAAAATTAAAAGTCACGGAGGGGGGGATGGTGCCTGGGTGGCTCAGTTGTTAAGTATCTGCCTTTGGCTCAGGTCATGATCCCAGGATCCTGGGATCGAGCCCCACATCAGGCTCCCTGCTCCCATCAGGCTCCCGGCTCCCATTGGGCTCCCTGCTTCTCCCTCTCCCCCTCCCCCTGCTTGTGTTCCCTCTCTGGCTGTCTCTCTATGTCAAATAAATAAATAAAATCTTTAAAAAAAATTAAAAAAAATGAAAGTGATGAGGGCAATCACCATCATAACAGAGAGAATTTTAGAAATCATAAGAGATTTATTTTGTATAAGTCTCTGCAAATAAATGTAAACTTAGATGAGGTTTCCTACAAAAATTTTTTGAATTTTTTTCTAGAAAAATGTAATGTAATCAAATTGACACCAGCAAGAAAGATATCCTAAAGATTCCACATTAATTACTATGGAAAAAGTAGAGGAAGTAGTAAAAGAGCTGCCTCACAAAAAAGTGCCAGTTCCAGATGTATTCACAGTGGGGTTCTACCAAAGTTAAAGATCAGATCATCTCAATGCTGGTTAAACTACTCCACAGCAAAGAAGAAAAACTTAGAAATTTGTTTTACAAAGAGACTAAACCATTGATCCCTAAACCTGTCAACAATATCTCTAAACAGGAAAAACTACAGAACAATCTCAGTTATAAAAATATGTGTAAAAATCATAAAGTATTAGCAAATAGAATCCAGTTACATATAAAAAATACATCATGAATACATGGAATTCATTCCAAGAATGCTAGGGTGGTTCAACATTAGGAAATCTGTTAATATAATGCATCATGTTAATATGGCTAAGGAGAAAAATCATATAATCATCACTGCAGGCTCAGAAACATCATTTGACATTATTTAATACTCATTCACATTAAGAACACTCAGTAAAATAGGAATTAATATGTTTGAGTGTGTGTGTGCTTGCACATGTGTGTGCCAAAATCCCAAAGGTAGAGTTTGCTTTTTATTTAATAGGAAAACATTAGAAGCTTTCTTGTTAAAGTCGGGAAAAAAGCAAGAGAGCTCTCCCTCTCAGCTATTTCATAACATTGTGTGAGAGAGTTTTAGCCAATGCTCTTAGATAAGAAAAAGCAATTAAATGCATTCAAATGGAAATGAGAGGTCAAAATCTGTTTGTAGAGAATTTGATTTTATATCTTCAAAACTCAAGATAATCAATGGAAAAACTACAAATAATGAGAAAATTTATCAAAGCAGCAGATTATAATAGGAACATAAAAAAATCAATGTTAGAAGTTACAATTAAAGAGATCCCATTTGTATTAAATATTAAAAAATGGAGATATAAAAAACATGTTAGTCATATCAGTAACAATATAAAAACACAAAGCTGCAAAAGTACAGTTGAACAGATGGATAGACATGCCATATTAATTTATAAATTACTAAATTCCAATAAAAAATAACAGTTTTTTTTTTAAAATATGGAACTGGATAAGTAAAGAGTTCATTCAGAACAGACAAACAAGAAAGAACATAAAAATTCTGTGGGTGAAAAAGAGCAATGAAGGGTGGGAGCTGGGAGAGCCCTTTAAAGCTTTATTATAAATCTTCTCTAATCAAAACAAGGTGGTATTGACATATGAAGAGACAGATCCGTGGACCAGGATAGAAAATCCCGATATAGACCCAGCTGTACTTGTTAATATGCAATAAAGGCAGCATCTCAAATCAGTGGGGGGAAAAGATGGACTTCTTAATAAATGGTATTCAATAACTCCCACTACACACACACAGATTAATTCCAAATATATTAGAGATTTAAATGTATTAAATAAAAGCTTATGAGTACCAAAAGAAAACATGGGTGATTTGTACTTACACTATGTTCTCATAATAACACAAAATGTACTCATAATAAGGGGAATGAAAATTATAACCACATTGATATCATTTCTTATCTATCATATTGGCAACAGTCCAAAGTTGTGAGAACATGTAGGCTATGTTAAAAAATGGGAACTCAGACATTTCAGGTGACAGCACGCTGATATAATCCCTATGTGGGGAATTGGGTGGTGGCTAGCAAAATTACAAACATGTTTAGCCTTTGGCCCAGAAATTCCACCTCTAAAATTGATTCCATGGAATACTGACAAAAACATGACAACAAAAACTATGTGTGTATAAGGCTATTGAATGCCATCCTGTTCATTATAACAAAAATTAGAAACACCCAAATGTCCTTAAATAGTGGACAGGTTGAAGAAATAGGGTACAGAATACTATGTAGCTCCCCAAAGGAATGAAGACCATCCCTGTATAGTGGTACAGAATGATCTCCAGAATATATTGTTAAGTGAAAAAAGCAAGGCGGAGAAAGTGTTAATAGCATGCTACCATTCATCTAATGAAGAAGGGGGTGGTACAAATATACACACATTTTTCCTTCTATTTAAAAAGTGGAATGATAAACCAAAAACTTAAAAAAAATGGAAGGTAACAGAAATAGAAACTAGACTTTTGTGACCATACTTTTTCCTGTAGGTTTGACTTTGGAAGCAGGTACATATTTTTACATAATTATAAACATATTCAATTTAAAAAGTTTATCCTTGAAAAACTGAAAGCAAAATAAAGCAAATGGCATGGCAGGTCAATTTGGTGGCACAATCACATAGCGTGGAACTCTTTTAAATGCCTTTATAACACAATAATTTAGTTGTACATTTTTAGTGAGATACACTCTAAAGAAAAAAATTCATGAAAAAATCTGTTTTTTTTTGTTTGATTAGCATATTGGCAGTGCTGGGCTCTTAAGTGTTGTATTCCAATGCATGTGTTATATTTTAAGGCATGTATGCTATGAACTTTGTACTAAGGCATATGTACTGTGGCACAAAGCAAGGGAGTAATTATGTGGTGTTGCTAGAAAGTAGGGGTTTTGGTACAGCAGAAAAGAGGAACAAGATGTAAGATAATGAGATAAATCAGAACTCTTCAGTTCTGAATTTCAATTGAAATATCAATATGAGCTCATGATGATTTTATCTTAAAGAAAATGAAAAGTATTTCCTATCAAGCTCTGATAACTTAAAAGTCTTAGAGGCAGGGACAACTCCATAACACTGAGAGCCCATTGTACCCAGATTCTAGTTTCAAATACTCTTTCCACTAAAGGGAATAATGGTTCTTTGCTGAACTGACTGATTCCAGATCTGGGACAAGACATGTATAAGATGAGCCTAGATCATCTTGTCATAGCAGAAAGCAAAGAATTTATCAAAGAGTAATGAAGAAGTGTCAAAGGATGGGATAGTATCATTTGAGGGTCAGTAAGAATAACTGTAATGGATTAAAACGCCTTAAATATATTTGGATCTATGAGGTCATAGTGATACTAAAAAACAAAAAAAGCATTGATCACCTTTGGATAATTCTAGTGATCCAGTTCATTATTTTGAAACGTGATAAATATTGGGAACAAATAAATGTTTTTTTCTTGATTATTCTATTGATACTGTATTTCAGGGAAACCAAATACTGATGAAGGGAAAATTTCTCTTTATGGAAGTGCTCAAGCTAATAAATGAAGATAAAACAATAGAATATCATTGTTTTGCATCCCCCCAATGAAATAATGGACCTAGGCAATGATTATTAATAATTGCTCACACCACACATTAACAAGTAGTCTTAACAATTGAAGTAGTCTTGCCAATTGCATCTGAATCTGATGAAGCCTTTTGCTCTAGCAACCAATTTACAGGAAGTATTGGGGGAAAGAGGAACATGTTAAGTAGCACCATGGACAATCAGCAAATTCTACCATGGAAAACTCTTTAGAACAAATGATCTATTTCATTAAATAAATTAGAAAGAAAAAATAAAGGAGGGAGGTAGAACTTATAAATTTAAAGAGTTCTAAGGACAAAACCAATTGCAGTGTATGGATATTTTCTTTTTTTCAAATCTTTATTTAAATTTTTGTTCATTAACATATAGTGTAATATTGGTTTCAGGAGTAAAATTTAGTGATTCATCACTTACATATAACACTCAGTGCTCAACATAACACATGCCCTCCTTAATACCCATCACGCATTTAGCTCATCCCCCACCCACCTCCCCTCCAGCAACCCTCAGTTTGTTCTCTATCATTAAGAGTCTTTTATGGTTTGTCTCCCTCTCTTTTTTCCCCCTTCTCCTATGTTCATCTGTTTTGTTTCTTAAATTCCATATATGAGTGAAATCACATGGTATTTGTCTTTCTCTGACTGACTTATTTCGCTTGGCATTATATACTCTAGCTCTATCAACATCATTGCAAATGGCAAGATTTCATTCTTTTTGATGGCTGCATAACATTTCATCGTATATATATATACCAAATCTTCTTTATCCATTCATCAGCTGATGGGCATATGGACTCTTTCCATAATTTAGCTATTGTTGAAATGCTGCTATAAACATTGGGGTGCATGTGCCCCTTTGTTTTTTTTTAATAATTTTTTATTGTTATGTTAATCACCATACATTACATCATTAGTTTTTGATGTAGTGTTCCATGATTCATTGTTTGTGCGTAACACCCAGTGCTCCACGCAGAATGTGCCCTCTTTAATACCCATCACCAGGCTAACCCATCCCCCCACCCCCCTCCCCTCTAGAACCCTCAGTTTGTTTTTCAGAGTCTATCGTCTCTAATGGTTCGTCTCCCCCTCCGACTTACTCCCCTTCATTCTTCCCCTCCTGCTATCTTCTTCTTCTTTTTTTTTTCCCTTAACATATATTGCATTATTTGTTTCAGAAGTACAGATCCGTGATTCATCAGTCTTGCACAATTCACAGCGCTCACCATAGCACATACCCTCCCCAATGTCTATCACCCAGCCACCCAATCCCTCCCACCCCTCACCACTCCAGCAACCCTCAGTTTGTTTCCTGAGATTAAGAATTCCTCATATCAGTGAGGTCATATGATAGCATGTGCCCCTTTGAATCAGTATTTTTGTATCCTTTGGGTAACTACCTAGTAGTGCAATTGCTGGGTTGTAGGGTACTTCTATTTTTAACTTTTTGAGGAACCTCCACACTGTTTTCCACAGTGGCTGCACCAGTTTTCATTCCCACCAATGTGTAAGAGGGTTCCCCTTTTTCTGTATCCTCGCCAACACCTGCTGTTACTTGTGTTGTTAATTTTAATCATCCTGACAGGTGTGAGATGGTATCTCATCATGGTTTTGATTTGTATTTTCCTGATGCTGAGTGATGTTGAGCATTTTTTCATATGTCTATTAGCCATCTGGATGTCTTCTTTGGAAAAATGTCTATTCATGTCTTCTGCCCATTTCTTAACTGGATTATTTGTTTTTTGGGGTGTTGAGTTTGATAAGTTCTTTATAGATTTTGGTTCCTAACCCTTTACCAGATATGTGATTTGCAAATATCTTCTCCCATTCTGTAGGCTGCCTTTTAATTTTGTCGATTGTTTCCTTCACTGTGCAGAAGCTTTTTATCTTGATGAGGTCCCAATAATTCATTTTTGCTTTTGTCTTCCTTGCCTCTGGAAATGTTTCTAGTAAGAGGTTGCTATGGCTGATGTCAAAGAGGTTGCTGCCTGTGTTCTCCTCAGGATTTTGATGGTTTCCTATCTCACATTTAGGTCTTTCATCTGTTTTGAATTTACTTTTGTGTATGATATAAGAAAGTGGTCCAGTTTCATTCTTCTGCATGTGGCTGTCTAGTTTTCCCAGCACCATTTATTGAAGACTATCTTTTTTTCCATTGGATATTATTTCCTGCTTTGTTGAAGATTAGTTGGCCATAGAGTTGTGGGTCCATTTCTGGGTTCTTTAGCCTGTTCCATTGATCTGTGTGTCTGTTCTTGTGCCAGTACCATACTGTCTTGATGACTACAGCTTTGTGATATAGCTTGAAGTCTGGAATTGTGATGCCTCCAGCTTTGCTTTTCTTTTCCAGGATTGCTTTGGCTATTCGGGGTCTTTTGTGGTTCCATACAAATTTTAGGATTTTGTGTTCTACCTCTGTGAAAAATGCTGGTGGTATTTTGATAGGGATTGCATCAAAGTGCAGATTACTTTGGGTAGTATAGACATTTTAACAATATTTGTTCTTCCAATCCATGAGCATGGAATGTTTTTCCATTTCTTTGTGTCATCTTCAATTTCTTTTGTAAGTGTCCTATAGTTTTCAGGGTACAGATTTTTTACCTTGTTGGTTAGGTTTAGTCCTAGGTGTCTTATGGTTTTCAGTGCAACTGTAAATGAAATAGATTCCTTGATTTCTCTTTCTAGTTCTTCATTATTGTTGTATAGAAATGCAACAGATTTCTGAATTTGATTCCTGCAACTTTGCTGAATTCATGTATCAGTTCTGGCACTTTTTTGGTGGAGTCTTTCAGATTTTCTACACGGAGTATAATGTCGCCTGTGAATAATGAATATTTGACTTCTTCCTTGCCAATTTGGATGCCTTTTATTTCTTTTCATTGTCTGATTGCTGAGGCTAGTACTTCCAGTACTATGTTAAATAACAATGGTGAGAGTGGACGTTCCTGTCATGTTCCTGACCTTAGAAGAAAAGCTCTCAATTTTTCCCCATTGAGGATGATATTAGCTGTGGATCTTTTGTACATGGCTTTTATGGTATTGAGGTATGTTCCAACTATCCCTACTTTGTTGAGGGTTTTTATCAAGAATGGATGCTGTATTTTGTCAAATGATTTTTTTGCATTTATTGAGAAATGCATTAATGCATAATGCATTTCTGCATTATGGTTCTTACCCTTTCTTGTTATTAATGTGGTGAATCACATTGATTGATTTGCAAATATTGAACCACCTCTGCAGCCCAGGAATAAATCCCACTTGATTGTGGTGAATAATTCTTTTAATATACTGTTGGATTTGATTTGGTAGTATCCTGTTAAGAATTTTTGCATCCATGTTCATCAGGGATATTGATATTGATAATTCTCCTTTTTAGTGGGGTGTTTCTCTGGTTTTGGAATCAAAGTCATGCTGGCCTCGTAGAATGAGTTTGGAAGTCTCCCTTCCATTTCTATTTTTTGGAACAGTTTGAGGAGAAAAGGTATTAAGTCTTCTTTAAATGTCTGGTAGAATTTGCCTGGGAAGACGTCTGGCCCTGGGCTTCTGTTTGTTGGGAGATTTTTGATTACTGATTCTATTTCTTTGCTAGTTATGGATCTATTCAAATTTTCTATTTCTTCCTGTTTCAGTTTTGGTAGTTTGTATATTTCTAGGAATTTATACATTTCTTCCAGATTGTCCAGTTTGTTGGCATATAATTTTTCATCATATTCTCTTATAATTGTTCATATTTCTGTGGTGTTGGTTGTTATCACTTCTCTTTCATTCATGATTTTATTTTTTTGGGTTATTTCTCCTTTCTTTTTATCAAAAGTCTGGCTAGGGGTTTATCAATTTTATAAATTCAATATAAATTCAATATCATTTATTTCTTCTTTAATCTTTATTATTTCTCTTCTAATGCTGGCTCTAGGCTTTATTTGCTCCTTTGTTAGCTCCTTTAGGTATAAGGTTAGGTTGTGTATTTGAGATTTTTCTTGCTTCTTAAGGTAGGCCTGTATTGCTATATACATCCCTCTTATGACTGCCCTTGCTGCATCCCAAAGGTTTTGGATCATCATGGTTTCATTATAATTTGTTTCCATGTATTTTTTTATTTCTTCCTTAATTTAACTTAATTCCCTGGTTGACCCCTTCATTCTTTAGTAGGATATTCTTTTACCTCCATGTATTAGTGGTCTTTCCAAATTTTCTCTTGTGGTTGACTTCAAGTTTCAAAGCATTGTGGTCTGAAAATATGCAGGGAATAATCCCAATCTTTTGGTACTGGTTGAGACCTGATTTGTAACCCAGTGTGTGATCTATTCTGGATAATGCCCCATGTGCACTTGAAAAGAATGTATATTCTGCTGCTTTAGGGTGAAATGTTCTGACTATATCTATTAAGTTCATTTGGTCCAGTGTGTCATTCAAAGCCATTGTTTCCTTGTTGACTTTCTGCTTAGATGATCTGTTCATTGCTGTAAACGGGGTGTTAAAGTTCCCTACTAGTATTGTATTATTGCCAATGAGTTCCTTTATGTTTGTTATTGATCGTTTTATATATTTGGGTGCTCCCAAGTTGGGGGCATAAATATTTACAATTATTAGATCTTCTTGTTGGATAAACCCCTTTATTACAGTATAGTGCCCTTCTTCATCTCTTGTTACAGTCTTGGGTTTAAAATTTAGTTTGTCTGATATACCGTATGACTACTCCAGCTTTCTTTTGACATCCATTAGCATGATAGATGGTTCTCCATTCCCTCACTTTCAATCTGGAGGTGTCTTTAAGTCTAATATGAGTCTCTTGTAAGCAGCATATAGATGGGTCTTGTTTTTTTAATCCATTCTGATATCCTATGTCTTTTTTTAAATTTATTTTTTATAACAGTTTTTAAGATTTTATTTATTTATTTGACAGAGAGATGCAGCGAGAGAGGGAACACAAGCAGGGGAAGTGGGAGAGGGAGAAACAGGCAGGAAGCCCAACGCAGGGCTTGATTCCAGGACCCTGGGATCATGACCTGAGCTGAAGGCAGACGCTTAACCGACTGAGCCACCCAGGAACCAGTATCCTATGTCTTTTTATTGGAGCATTTAGTCCATTTACATTCAGAGTAATTATTGATAGATAAGAATTTAGTGCCATTGTATTACCTGTGAAGTCGCTGTTTCTGGAGATTTTCTCTGTTTCTTTCTAGTCTTTGTTGCTTTTGGTCTTTCTTTCCCACTCAAAGGGTTCCCTTTAATACTTCTTGCAGGGCTGGCTTAGTGTTCATGAACTCCTTTAGTTTTTGTTTGTCTGGGAAACTCTTTATCTCTCCTATTCTGAATGATAGCCTTGTTGGATAAAGTGTTCTTGGCTTCATATTTTCCCCATTCAGCACACTGAATATATCATGCTACTCTTTTCTGGCCTGCCCAGTTTCTATTGATAAGTCTGCAGCTGCCTTATGGGTCTTCCTTTGTAAGGTAAGGATTTATTTTCCCTTGCTGCTCTCAGGATGTTTTCCTTATCTCTGTATTATGCAAATTTTACTGTGATATGTCTTGGTGTTGGCTGGCTTTTGTTGATTTTGATCTGTGCCTCCTGGATTTGGATGTCTGTTTCTTTCCAGATTAGGGAATTTTTCAGCTATAATTTCCTCACATAAACCTTCTGCCCCCTTCTCCCTCTTTTTCTGGGACTCCTATGATGTGAATGTCATTATACTTTTTGGAGTCGCTGAGTTCCTTAAGTCTACATTTGTGCACCAATATTTTTCTTTCCCTCTTCTTCTCAGCTTCATTGTTTTCCATAATTTTATTTTCTATATCACTTATTTGTTCCTCTGCTTCTTCCATCCTTGTGGTCATCATTACATTCAGTTGGTTTTGCATCTCAGTTATAGCATTTTTTTTTTTTGACATAACTAGTTTTTAGTTCGTTTATCTCTGCAGTTAGGGCCTCTCTGGTTTCTTCCATGCTTTTCTCAAGCCCGGCTAGTGTCCTTATGGTTGTTGTTTTAAATTCTGATTCAGGCATATTACTTATATCTGTGTTGATTAGCTCCCTGGCTATGACCTCTTCTTGTTCTTTCCTTTGGGATGGATGAATTCTTCTGTCTTGGCATTTTGGTTAGGTCTCTGGCTTTTGTGTGTTACTAAAACCTATGCCTGGCCTCTTTCCACTAGAGCTGAAGCTTTGCAGCACTCTGATCAGTAGACCTGGTGTGTGTGGGGTGGGGGTGGAGGGTTGTGCTCATCTTCTGGGGGAGGGGTCTGCTGCAGCTCTGGCTTTCAACCACACTTGCTCTAGTAAAAAGCACCTTCAGAGTGCAAGGGGCTGGGGCTTGGTGCAAGCAGCTCAAGCTTCCACTGTGTGTGCTGTGCCACTTGTTGAAGTCTATCCATGCTGACAGGAGGGGCGAGAAAATGGCATGGGCCTGCTCTCTTCCCTGGAGAGGGGAGTTTGTGCCTGTCGCTGTTTAGGAAGTCCTCACAGAAGAGCAAATAGTCTCCCCTCTTGTGTCCCAGGCTTCTGTCAGATTCCTGTCTTCACCCTGTCTGTGTCTGAGCCCTCTGCCCACCTGGCAGCACAGTGCTCCTGTGTTTTATCTCAAGCATGCAGCTGGGTTTCAAAACTCCATATTTTAGGGACCTGGCACAGCGCAGATCTGCACTGATCCTCTGGGGGAGGGTCTCGCCATGCTGTGGCTAGTGCTGGTTTGTCCCAGAAAAGTAGTCACATGACCATGTAGGGGCTCAGAGTTTATGGTAAAGTGGAGCCAAAAGCTGACTTCCAGGTTAGCTCTCCTCAGCAGGTGTCTCTGCTGCTATGCTGATATATGAATCAACTCAATGGCGCCTCCTGGGTCTTTTGTCCCATGAGAGGCAATGCCACCTCTCCCAAATGCACTCCAAGAAGGGGAACTGTTTCTCCCAGTGCAACCCAGGGGATCCTCAGACCAAGCTGTCCACTCCCAGGCCTCTGCCCTCCTCCACAGAAGCACCACTGCTCCCACCAGGCTCCACCCCAGCAGTGGCACAGATTACTAAAACTTCAGACTTTGAGCTCTGCTGCTTATAAAAATTTGTGATAATCAGCCCCTCTCATTTTCCCAGTCAGTGATTTTGGGGAAGTGTTTTTCTTGTGCAATCCCCCCAAATAATGCTTTCTCTCTCTCTCTCTCTCTTTCCCCCTCTCTCCTGTCTCTGTGATCAGGGTTCCTTCCCCACCACAGCACCTGCAATTCTTTTTTCCCCCAATTGACCTCTTCACACCTCTTACCTTCCAAAGTGTGGCCTCTTTTGCCCTCTCATTGTGCAGTTTGTTCTTTTAGTCCTCAGATTGATTTCCCGAGTGTTCCGAATGATTTGCTATTTATGTAGCTGTGTTCAAGTGAAGAGGAAAGCATAGGGTCCCTCTACTACTCTGGCGTCTTAACTCCTTACCTGCAATGTATGGATATTTTCTTAAGCCTCATTCTAGCAAAAAACTGTTAAATTAGAAGAAAAGTTTGGGTGATCAGCCATTACAGTGGTGGACGTTGACTACAGTCCATTTTGTATACCAGGGATATTAAATTAGTTGCCCAAATTCACATAGCTAATAAACACATATATGAATCACCTGGAGTTTAAGAAAATGCAAATGTCATACCATACTTAAGAAGATTCTGATTTGCTCTATCTGGGTTAGAACCAGGTATTGGTATTGAAAGAAAACAGAATGAAAAACAAACCCCAGGTGATTTTTTTTAAAGATTTTATTTATTTATTTTGAGAGATGGAGAGATAGAGGGAGAGAGAGTGCTTGAGCGGGGGGAGGGGCAAAGGCAGAAGGAGAGAGAGAATCTTAAGCAGACTCCACACTGAACACAGAGCCCAGCTCAAGGCTCGATCCCACAACCATGAGATCATGACCTGAGCTGAAATCAAGAGTCAAACATTTAACCAACTGAGCCAACCAGGTATCCCTAAGTCCAGGTGATTCTAACGTGCAGCTGGGGTTGAGACCCCCTTTAATAGACAGAGGATCTGAGATTTCAACTCAGCTTTTTTTTTTTAATGATTTTATTTATTTATTTGAGAGAGAGAGCTAGAACTACTATGGTGGAGGGGCAGAGGGAGAGGCAGAAGCAGACTCCGCATAAACAGGGAGCCCAATGTGGGGCTCGATTCCAGGACCCTGGGATCATGACCTGAGCCAAAGCCAGACACCTAACAACTGAGCTACCCAGGCGTCCCTGTTGCATGCTCTTCACTCAATGCTAGGCATAAGAAAGAGGAGAAAGGTAAATTTTATTTAAAATAATCATGTGTTGTAATGAACACTGGGTCTTATATGCAAATAATGAATGAATCATTGAACACTACATCAAAAACTAATGATGTACTATATGGTGACTAACATAACAATAAAAAAATGAAAAAAATCAATGAATATATTTCTTAGATGATTTGCATATTTGATTGGAGATATCCCTGTCAAGACAGGCTTACTCACAATAAAAATAACTTGAGGATTTGATTTTGTCAGATGGAACACTTCCCTAATCTGCTCTCTTAAATCCACAGTACCTTAGGATACAAATTGAACGTCAAATGAAATTAATTTGGCAAGTGGAACATGAACTGGCTGACTTTCCTTTTTGGAGCAGGCCTGACAGCTTTCTGTATGTCATATTGGCATCTGTTAAAATGAGCTGCATATGCCAGAAACTGTTACTGTATCAGATTGCTCTTAGCAGTGCCTATCACCAATTTTCAGTTTTAGGAGAGTGTAACTTTCTATTTCAGAACATGTTTGAGTTTTGAACCCATGTTTAAGTGACATCAAGTGTGAGGTAAATAGGTGACGTATGTGCCACATGTGCTAATTTCTCTTTGTCACAGAGACCTCACGTCTATGGGTGTCCCCTCAATTTTTAAGCCATTACTATGTGCCAGGCACTGATCAAGCACTAGGGACACATTGATGAGCACCCCCTTCTCCATCAAGCTTAGGTCGTCTTGAGGGAAGAGACTGGAAAACAGATAATCACAACCCTGTGGTAGGTAATGATTGGGAAGTAGGGAGAATGGCAAGAACACACAAAGGGACACTTAACATGGAACTGCGGGAGGTCAGGGAAGTTTCCAGGAGGTCCTGGTACCCAAGCGAAGACTTGAAGGATGAACGGGTTGTTTGGGAGAGAGGTAGGGTGGCATGGTGTTGGGGGAGCGTTCTGGGTGGTGGGAATTGCATGTGCAAAGGCTATATATGTGAGGAGAACATGATTCTTTGCAGGAACTGCCCAAGGTGGGTACTGAGAGGGGAGGCTGGACAGGTAAGAGATGCTGGATCAGAAGGGCCTTGTAAGCTGCATTCAGAAGTCTTTACTCCAAAGTCTCTTAGGTGCCTCAAACTCAGCATGTGTGAAGTGAGCTCGCTGTACTGTCTCCTGCCCTTTCCTCAGGGATACTCCTTCTTTCCTAACTCTATCTCACTGAATGACATGCAGACATTTGCCCAGGTCAGAAGTCCAGGTGCCATCCCTGACTTACCTCTCCTTCATGTCCCAATGTGGGCAACAGAGGGTGGGTTCAAGGCCCAAGACAGTCTTCCTTCTCTTGCCTCCCCAGCGTAGGCAGACTGGCTAAGAGGGTCTACAATGGATCTGTGTTTGGGCCCAGATTGCCTTCTGGTCACTGTTACCCCATGAATGCTGCTCTGCGGTTCCCCATCCTCATTACTCATGCCTTATCTTATGGTCACCATCACTGGCCACTTGGAATTTTTTAGCTACCTGGAGTAGATCCTACATAGGGAGCTTTTTCCTGCCTGGGGTCCCAGTATCCATTTTGTTCTCTTCCCTCTGTCCTCCACCCTACAGCTCTAGACATCTATCTAAACTACCAGTCTATTTTGTCAGTGCCCTGCTAAGGCCTGAGAATTTAGTCCAGACTCCTTGGCCCAGCAACTAAGGTCCTGACCACCATTGACTTCTTCAGACTCATCTTTTGACACTTCCTGCCTGATGTTGTCTTCTCCAACCCTGCCTGTCTCCTCATAGTCCTGAAAGCCCCTTGTGCCCTCTTGCCTTTGAGCCTTTGCATTTGTAGTTGTCCCCACCAGAAATGCCCCTGCCCTCCCACTCTCGCCTTCACCTAGGGCTGGGGCTCTGAGCACTCACAGCAGCCTTGGGAATGCTCCCTCCACAAGAAGTACCCCGCTGCACTGAAACTACTTTCTTGTCTCTCTGCCTGCCACCAGCAAACCTTCTGAGGGCATAGACTCTGTCCTGTTTATTGCTGAGTCATCAACACCTGACACAAGGCTCAGGACAGTAGTGGGGATAAATTCATTTGTTGAATGAAAAAATGGAGGTACAGAATGATGTGGAAAGCTAGGCTGATGGGTCAAATGATTAACTCACATTGTGAGGATATGGTAGAGTTCTGCTTTTAAGTAAGGGTCAAAAACCCAAAAGCAAGAAGTCCATATGTGATCAGTAGACCAGTGCAAATAAAATGATTCAGAAAACTACAAATTGTGAGTTGGTAAGCAGTTTCCTCAAGGAAAAATCATTTCCTTCAGCTGCCCCAATCACTCATTTACTGATCACCCGAACCACCTTCTTTGAGCTCAGGAATGGCCATTTATCATCTCATCAGCCCCATCTCACTGTCATACTCATCATTGGACTTTCAGACATTTGTCACTCACTGTTGTGCCCCAGACACCACGCTAAGCTCCTTACTCGGATTAGCTTGTGGATCCTCACAACAACCTTTGAAGCAAATACTATTATGAACCCCGTATTACAGAGGAGAAAATTGAAGCTCACATGAAGGTAAGAAAATGCTTTTTCGGAGCATTCAGAGATAGAAGTACCTTAGAAGAATGAAAGAATCCAGTTTCCCCCAGGTTTTGAGGCCTGCCCCTGCTGGATGGGTTCCTTGCAGCTTCAAACCTCTAAGACTCAGTGGCAACTCAACGAAGCTCTAGGTTCTTCCTGGGGATAGCACTTCATTAGAACTCAGCTAGAGCTTGGCCTGAGAGCCATTCAGGGTCACTGCTATGCAGTGGTGGCTTGTCTGCCCACGAGCAGCTGCTGCTTGTGCCAACATTGTTGCTGAGCTGAGAATGTGTTAGGGAAGAGCTGTTGGCACAGCTTCAACCTCAGCCCCGGGGCAATGATGCAGATAATCACAAGATTTGTAGCAGCAGAGTATCTGCCCAACGTTTCTGGAGGAAGGCCCAAAGGTGAAGCGTGTCTTCTGTGCTACCCTTTAAGTGAAGAGTTAGCCTGTGACCAGCATACACTGACCCATCTCTTGGGGCAAGCTAATTCTTTCTCATAAGAGGAGCACAGGTTTTTGGAAGCACATGTGCCCATATAGCTACTTCCTTTCCCCCTGCTCTGGGTCACTTTTTCTCTGAAGACTTTCCTAACCCAGCCACACCCCTGCTCCTGAGCAGGGCAGAGCTGGTCACCCCCTGCTTTGGGGTCCCACTGAACCCTATAGGTCCTTCAACAAAGCACTTGCTACACTTCACATCTAGGACTCTTTCAAGTAGACACTAAGTCACTGGGAAGGTGGCTGGCACAGAGTTGCCATTCGATAAATGTTTCTAGAATGAGTAAATGAAGATTAAATGAATAGTCATCCTAGGAATGAAATCTTAGGGAGACAGAATAGCATTGAAGAAAGAGGATGGGCTTTACAGTGGTCCAAACTATACACACATGCAAGGACTAGCAGTCTACATGCTGGTGTTGAAGGGTCCCACTTGTCCCCATTTATGGCAGATATGGTTGGATTCCTACCCCAAAGCTATTTTCCTTCCTTTTCTTCCATACACACCTTCTATAATACTGGCAGAAAGTACAGAGGCAAAACTAATGAATCAAAGGTTTGATCATTTTGGCCCCAAGTAGGTAACCTATTATTTCATGGTCCTTTATTGCTAATAATTTTTAGAATGGATTTTAAAGAGTTATTCTAAGTCTCTTTTGCAAACTTCAGCTCATTTTAGACTTTTTCTTTCCCAAAATATTCATGTACGTATTGGTTACAGTTGTCTACATAACAGTTCCACAGACTCAGAAGCTTAGCACATACAAATCGATTTCTCACTCATGTCACTGGTGAGTGTGGGTCTCTGACTGATAGTCATTTAAAAACTCAGGCTCAGCTAGTCTAGTAGCTCCATGATCATTGAAGACCTCAAATCTTTTTCTGGACCCTTTCAATCTGAACTATAGATGAAAACACGGGAAGAACATTGAGGGCCATGTCAAGAACTATGGGCTAGGATTGAAATTGTCACACATCAACTTCTGTCCACATGCTATTGGCTAGAAATCTGTTGTGAAGTTTAACGTAACTGAGGAGAGGCTGAGTAATGGTGTCTGTGTATCTGCTGGTTCTTTGGCATTTACCCCCAGGTTCCATTCTCCACTCTCTTTAGCTCTGCTCTGGGCCCCAGAAGAGTGACATCACCCTATGGATGACATTACCCAAGAATTCTCACCCTCTGGCTTCCAGAAAGCTTCAGTGTGGGAGGCACAGGCAAGGGATTGGAGGGTTAGAGTTTGGAGTTTCTATGTCTTACTCCCTTCTTGCATTTATTTGGCTGTCTGATAGAGTCTGATTCAATTTTCGATGTTTGATGGCTGACAGCTTTTGGGCTTCCAGCTAACTCTTCCCCACCAGCACACATCTGATACTTTACATAAGGAAATCCCGCACACCTCCTTGAGCTCTTGACATCAATGGGAAGTTTGAACCTCATAGTCCTAGTTTGGACTTGGGAACCCTTCTTCACTCTGATGCCCTAGGCATGATGGCCAAAGCAACTCTCTGCTCTTTGCTCTTGCTATTCTAGACCACCTTGCACCTACCCTTCTCTTCCCTGAAGTCCTTTGGGTGTGAGTAATAGACTTCCTTCCAACTCTCTTGGTGGATGAAGAAGTGTCATCAGTCAAGATGGCCAGCCTTGAGGAGTCGTCCATCCTGTGTCTATGGGATGACCAGAAGACAGGCTATGCTATCTGAGAGCAGTTGGCAACCTATCAGTGGTAATGGCTTTTTCTTCTTGCTAGACCCTGGGTGCCTCAGCATCCCTTATTGATTTTCTTAATCATTTCCACACCTCTGTAAATAGTTCTTTCATCAAAGTTTCTTGAATCATCAGAGTTGGGTTCTGTTTCCTGCAAGAATCCTGATTGACAGCAGAAGAGGAAACAGGTTTGCTGAACATTTAGTCAGTTGCTATCACATGATGGTCAGTGCCAACCTTTAGATTTTATCCTTAACTTTCAACATATATGGATATATATGCATGCCAACCTAAGTAGATGGGATTCGATTAGGAAATTTAGTAGAGATGGGTCTTTTCCATGTACTTGACACTAAAGTGTCATTTTGCTTTGAAACATTTTTGAGAGTAGGCTGGAATTTAGACATGTATTGAAATGAACACCACTCACCTGAGACTGGACATGGGACAAGCATGTTTCATGTAATTTTTCAATGTAAGGCCAACTGTGATTCTTAGTAAGGGAGCACTGCTATGAAGATCAGTCTGCAAACTAGACACATCTTTTCCTCCAACTCATCCTGCTGAGGTGCACATAGATATCCCTGGCTTAGAATCAGCTGGTCCGGGAAATAGGTCATTTAATTAAGGAAGGAGATGCTAAAGAAAATCAGGAGGACAAATATGTATTCCCACAGTAGTCTTGGAATTCCACAGATGACCTGACTGCTTGTACTTTATTCTCAGTTGATGCATTTAGATTAAGCAACTGAAACTTGTGTTGCTAGACTTTCTTTGATTTCATATCAAGCATTTTCCAAATTGAGAAGCATTTTTCAAATTCCCTTAAAGTTTGTGAACAAGAATCACCAGGGAGGCTTTGCCGTCTTTGCTCCTAATTTGTGTGCCCTCACTAGCTTGCAGCTCTTTCCAGGCTCTCTGGTGTTAAATTAATAACAAATGATGTGGAGCTGACAGGTAGGTGAAGATGGAGAGTACCATGATATTAAAAAAAAAAAATCTCAATCTGTTATGTAGCACAATGTAAAACACTTTGTCAGGTTTTGCCTGTAGGTATCTTAATTTAACTTAAATATTTTGCTCACATCTCTTTAACCAACCCAGAGGATGGAAACATGGCCCTCGGCATCTCTCTAGCAGACTTTGTAGCATGTATTAGTGTGATACAGAATATCAAACTTTGCCCATTATTTGGGATTATTTGAAAATGCACTGAATGCAGCAAAAAGGATAAATATAATTTCTTGATGGGGGAACTGTCTGGTTCTCATTTGAAGTTACAAGACATCATACTTTGGATCAATATCAGCATTTTCTGGCAAGCAGAGCTATCCAACTCTGAGTGCCTCAAAATCAAGGTGCTCCTTATCATTCTGGTATATGGTAGACCTCCTTGGAAATGATTCTTAGCAAGTATGCTGAATCTTGGAAGCATAATTTGACAATATTTAAACTGCATGCATTCAGTTTGTTTTGTAGATTATGTCTCAATGCAATATTTCTTTAAAATATTTTTAATGGAAAATTTCCAACATACACCAAATAGAATAATATAAAGAATCCCTATTACCAATCCCTCAGTTTCAACAATGATAACATTTCTTTTGAAGAGAGGTGCTGCCACTGAATGTGAATTAAGAAACTGCTGGATTGGGTGATATCTCAAGTTCCCATGATTCAGCTTTACAGGCAACTTAAGCTTTCCTGTCTTGAGGTGTCTTGGTAAAATTGAATGAGAAGATTTTGATTTATACTCCTCTTGAGCTGTTCTCTTGGCCATTGGTCTTCTTCATCTCTGCTCCCACCTTTCCCGTGGACATCTACTCATTTCTCTGCTGGATACAATTTTTTGATAAATTTTGCTTCCTCTCTACATGCCTGTGGAGGGGTGAAGATAGGCACGCTCCACAACTATTTCTGGTCTCTTACTTTTTTTCTTTCATACCACCTGATTTTACTGAAAGGTCAAAGCAAGTACAGGGAATTATAACAAAAGGAAGAAGGCTAAAATTGAATTCAAATTTGACCGGCCTGTCAGTTCAAGGACTTGTCCCTCTCCCAGAAGTTATACCCTTCCTGAGGAACATACCCAGGATACCCTCATGGGTACTCCCAGATCCTAAACTAATTTCTTCCATCCATAGATTGATACAATTTCACAAGGGTTGGGACTTGGATTCCACTTATCAGCCCCAAGGGCATTTGGAGTTGACAGTGTCTGGCTTCTACTTTGAGAAGGTGGAACTCATAATTAGAGAAATTACCATAATGTAGGGTGGATGTTCGGAGATGCTAGTTGGCCACATGTGATGCATATGTACTATATTACCTGTATTCTCTTTCACTTTGAGAGCCATCACCTCACTCTTGCCAGTTATCTTAAAACAATGCTCTAATCATGTCATTTATCTGCTTAAACATCTCCATGTGACTCCCTAGTGTTTATAGAGCCATTCTAAATTTCCCTAGCTCAGCCAGGAACTCATCATCAGTGGTCCCCACCTATCTTCCAGCTGCCTTTTTAACTTTCTCATTCGCTATGTTTTTAAGATGCTGAATTTCTCCCAGCTCCTTCCATGGGCCACACACTTTTTAATTTCTCCATGGCTGTGGCAGAGACTCTTAGTATCTTTCAGTGTTCTCCTCTTCTTCCTCAGTTATTGAAACTTTGATGTTCACCTGGACTTATGACTGTCCAGAATAAACACCACATTTCCCAAGTTCTCATGTATATAGGGGAGACCATATTCTAGCTAGAATGATTTAAGCTAAAGTGCCACATGAAGGAGCTCTCCCTTCTTTGCTGGAACACAGATATAGATGGCTCGTGTTGGAAGAACCATCTGGACCATGAAGAGGAAGCCACACTTGGAGGATGGCAGATAAACAAGATAGAAGAAGTCCAACTCACTGATGATCATAGAGATGCCATACTGGCTCCAGATGCCTCTGTGTCATAGAGAAATAAAATTTTGTTTTGTTAAGCCAAGTTATTTTTGTTTTGTGTGTGTGTTTTCCTGTCACACACAGAGTGAAACCTAGTCCTAATTATTTCAGGGCCTTTAAGTGGATGACTTTTGCCTACCTGGAAAATTCCTATTCATCCTTCAACACTTAATTCAGATATAATCTCTCTGAAACTAGTGTTTTTTGGTCTTCTTCAAAAAGAATTATTTGTTGTCCTATTTTATAGCTAAAGCATTGTATGTGGGCATCTTTCATAGCTCTTCTTACATTGTGTTATAATAATGGATCACATTCTGTCCCTTCTGTCAGTGAACTATATGAGGAGATTGCTTCTCATTTATCTGGGCCCACCCAGTCTTTTTTTTTTTTAATTTACATTAAATTAGAAACCATATAGTACATCCTTAGTCTCAGATGTAGAGTTCAATAATTCATCAGCTGCATACAATACCTGGTGCTTATCATATCACATACCCTCTTTAATGCCCATCACCCAGTTACCCCATTCCCCACCCACCTCCCCTCCAGCAACCCTCAGTTTGTTTCCTATAGTTAAGAGTCTCTCATGGTTTTTCTCCCTCTCTGATTTCTTCCCATTAAGTTTTCCCTCCCTTCCCCTATTGTCTTCTGTGCTGTTTCTTTTATTCCATATATGAGTGAAACCATATAATTGTCTTTCTCTGATTTATTTTGCTCAGCATAATACCCTCCAATTCCATCCATGTCAATGTAAATGGTATTTATCATTTCTGATGGCTGAGTAATAGGCCATTGTGTATGTATATATACACACTACATCTTCTTTATCCATTCATCTGTCAATGGACATCTCAGCTTTTTCCATAGTTTGGCTATTGTGGACATTGCTGTTATAAACATTGGGGTTTAGCTGCCCCTTCATATCAATACATTTGTATCTTTGGGGTAAATACCTAGTAGTGCAATTGCTGGATCACAGGGTAGCTCTATTTTTAACTTCTTGAGGAACCTCTATACTGTTTTCCGGAATGGCTGTACCAGCTTGCATTCCCACCACAGTGTAAGAGGTTTCCCCTTTCTCCACATCCTCACCAACATTCATTGGTTCCTGCCTTGTTAATTTTTGCCATTCTAACTGGTGTAAGGTGGTATCTCATTGTGGTTTTGATTTGTATTTCCCTGATGGCTAGTGATGTTGAACATTTTTTCCATATGTCTGTTAGTCATTTGTGTGTCTTCTTTGGAGAAGTGTCTGTTCATGTCTTGCCCATTTCTTAACTGGATTATTTGTTTGTCCAGAATAAACAGCACATTTCCCAGTTTCTCATGTATATAGGGGAGACCACATTCTGGCTAGAATGATTTAAGCTAAAGTGCCACATGAAGGAGCTCTCCCTTCTTTGCTGGAATGCAGATATAGATGGCTTGTGTTGGAAGAACCATCTTGAACCACGAGGAGGAAGCCACACTTGGAGGATGGCAGATAAACAAGATAGAAGAAGTCTCTATGTCTTTTGATTGGAGCATTTGGACCATTTACAGAGTAACTATTGAAAGATATGAATTTAGTGCCATTGTATTACCTGTAAAGTCACTGTTTCTGTATATTGTCTCTGTTCCTTTCTGGTCTATGTTACTTTTGAGGTCTATCTTCGCTTTTGAGTTGAGAAGTTCTTTATAGATCTTGGATACCAGCCCTTTATCTGTAATGTCATTTACAAATATCTTCTCCCATTCCATGAGTTGCCTCTTAGTTTTGTTGACTGTTTCTTTTGCTGTGCAGAAGCTTTTTATCTTGATGAAGTCCCAAAGGTTTTGAAGAGTTATGCTTTTATTTTCATTTGTTTCCATGAATTTTTAAATTTCTTCTTTAATTTCCTGGTTGACCCATTCATTCTTTAGTAGGATGCTCTTTAACCTCCAAGTGTTTGAGTTCCTTCCAAATTTTCTCTTGTGACTGAGTTCATCTTTCAAAGCATTGTGGTCAGAAAATAATGCAGGGAATAATCCCAATCTTTTGGTACCCATTGAGACCTGATTTGTGACCCAGTATGTGATCTATTCTAGAGAATGTTCCATGTGCACTTGAGAAGAGTGTGTATTCTGTTGCTTTAGGATGGAATGCTCTGTATATGTCTGTGAAGTATCTGGTCCTGTGTGTCATTCAGAGCCCTTGTTTCCTTGTTGATCTTCTGCTTAGATGATCAGCCCGTTGCTGTGAGTAGGGTGTCAAAGTCCCCTATGATTATTGTATTATTATCAATGTATTTCTTTAATTTTGTTATTAATTGGTTTATATAATTGGCTGCTCCCAAGTTAGGAGCATATTTATAATTGTTAGATCTTTTTGTCAGATAGACCCTTTAAGTATAGTGTCCCTCTACATCCCTTACTACAGTCTTTGGTTTAAAATCTAATTTGTCTGATATAAGGATTGCTACCCCAGCTTTCCTTTGATGTCCATTAGCATGATAAATGGTTCTCCATCCCCTCACTTTTAATCTGGCAGTGTCTTTGGGTCTAAAATGAGTCTCATATAAATAGCATATGGATGGGTCTTGCTTTTTTATCCAATCTGATAGCCTTTTAATTGGAGCATTTAGCCCATTTACAGAGTAACAATTGAAAGATATGAATTTAGTGCCATTGTATTACCTGTAAAGTCACTGTTTCTGTATATTGCCTCTGTTCCTTTCTCGTCTATGTTACTTTTGAGCTCTATCTTTGCTTACAGGATCCCCTTTAATATTTCTTGCAGGCTGATTTAGTGATCACAAATTCTTTTAGTTTCTGTTTGTCATGGAAGCTCTTTATCTCTCCTTCCATTCTGAATGACAGCCTTGCTGGATAAAGTGTTCTTGGCTGCATGTTTTTCTCATTTAGTACCCATTTAGTACCTTGAATATATCATGCCAGCCCTTTCTGGCCTGCTAGGTGTCAGTGGATAGGTCTTCTGCCAGTCTAATGTTTCTACCCTTGTAGGTTAAGGACCTCTTGTCTTGAGCTGCTTTCAGGATTTCCTTTTTATCTCAGATTTGCAAGCTTTACTATTATATTGATCTATTGTGTTGATCTATTTTTATTGCTTTTTGAGGGGGGTTCTCTGTGCCTCCTGGACTTGAATGCCTGTTTCCTTCTCCAGATTAGGGAACTTCTCAGCTATGATTTGCTCAAATATACCTTCTGTCCCTTCCTGTCTTTCTTCTTCCTCTGGGACCCCAATAATTCTAATATTGTTTTGCTTTATGGTGTCTCTGATTTCTCAAAGCCTCCCCTCATGATCCATTAGTTGTTTTTCTCTCTTTTCCTCGGCTTCCTTACTTTCTATAGTTTTGTCTTCTATGTCACTGACTTTCTCTTCTTCCTCATTTTCCCTAGTCGTTAGAGTGTCCATTTTAGACTGCATCTCAGTTAAAGCATTTTTTATTTCGGCCTGATTAGATTTTAATTCTTTTATTTCTGCACTAAGAGATTCTCTAGTGTCTCTTATGCTTTTTTCAAGCCCAGCTACTATCTTTATAATCACTTTTCTGAATTCTGTCACTTTACTTATATCCATATTGATTAAATCTATGGCAGAGAGTATTACCTCTGGTTCTTTCTTTTGTTGTGAATTTCTCCTTCTAGTCATTTTGCCCAGAGAAGAATAGATGAACGATAGAATAAAATAAAAAATATCAACCACAACCCCAGTGAAGTACACAATAGACAAATCTGAAGACATCTGAAACCAAAAAAAGAGAATATAATCTCACAGGTACACAGAACAAGGTGATCCACTTGGTCCTGTATGTATTTTGGTTTGTTTGTTAGAAGACATTAAATCCCAATATTGTAAAGAAAGAAAAACATATCTATCTATCTGTAGATATACACACAAATAAAATTGAATACAGTGAAAGGAAGCAAAAAATGAAGAACATATGTATAAAATGTAAATGTAAAAATGAGAATTAAAAAACAACTTAAAAACAAAGAGTTGGGGACGCCTGGGTGGCTCAGTTGTTTAGCGTCTGCCTTTGGCTCAGGTCATGATCCCAGGGTCCTGGGGTTGAGCCCCACATCGGGCTCCATGCTCAGTGGGAAGCCTGCTTCTCCCTCTCCCACTCCCCCTGCTTGTGTTCCCTCTCTTGCTGTGTCTGTCTCTGTCAAATAAATAAACAAAATCTTTAAAACAAACAAACAAACCAAAGAGTTGATAAAACAAGAAACTAGTTGAAAAGAAAAAAGAAAAAGAAAATTTTGAACTGAAAGGCTAAAGACTCATGAGATGAAAACCTTGAATTCTGTATACGATTTTTCCCTAGCACAGGGGTTTTTCAGTTCTGTGTGATCCATAAACTTGGTATTAGCCTGATGTTCCTGCTGGTGTTCTGGGGGAGGGGCCTGTTGCCCTGATTCTCAGGTGTCTTTGCCTGGGCAGAATTGCACCACCCCTTGCCAGGGGATCGGGCTCAGTGTAAGCTGCTTTGGGTTGCTCTATGTGGCTTTTATTCCCTGAAGGCTTTCTGCACCACTTGCAAAAAGTGGTCACTTTTCTATTTATAGAATTGCAGCAATTCTTTTCTTAGATCTCAGGTTGAATCCACAGGTGTCAGAATGATTTGATAGATATCTAGCTGAATTCAAGGGACCAGGTGAAATGAGGGTCCCCTACTCTTCTGCCATCTTCCCTCCAGGACTCTCATACTTTCTTTGATTTCCTAAAGGGATGTATTCACTTCTTTGATGAGACTTCTACCCTCTCTTTAGTTGTGGAGTTTGTTCTCAGTTTTCAGGCCAATTTGGGATGATTTGACAGTTACCTTGTTGTGTTCCATGGACAAGACTAGCTTAGAGTTCTCCTACTCGGCTGCCATCTTAGCTTCCTGGGCACACCCAGTCTTATCACAGCACCAGATCAGTGGTGGATATCCAGTTCTGAATTGCACTTTTAATTCTTTCTTTTGGTCTTTTTCACATTTCAAGTGATGGTCATAGGTTATTCTGGTTGTTTTGATTTTTTTCCTCTTTTCTGGTGGGGATTCATGGGGAATCTTAAAACTTTATGCATGAAGAGAGTTGCAGCTTTCATACAGATCGATGACATTTTGAAAAATTTACTTCTAAAATTACCAAGCCTTGGGAGTCTCACTATCAGTTCTTTCCCAGTCTATTTATCAAGGGTGCCCTGACTCAGGGGCAGGGGACATAGACTCTACCTCTGGAAGAGTAGCTGCAAACTTCTGGAAGAGCATGTGGGACTAAAACTATTGTTTCAACCATTTTTGGAAAATGCCATCTACTAGAGTCTCCATTCTGGCCATAGTAATTCAAGTCTCCCTTGTATGGAAACTACACTTGCTCCAAAGCCTCACCTGGAGCACAGGCTCCAACTCAATGTCCAGTATCCCATCATTTAAGTCTTATCCAGGTGAGGATGAGGCTTTTGAACATTATACATCTGAAACAACTCCTTGAGAACTCTTCCTTTTAACTGAAACACTTGTAAATACAGTGATACATTACCTAGATCCCACTTAACCCAACATGCAATGATGGAATAGAAATGGGGTAACCAATTGTAGACATTTCTGTTCAGAAAATGTGAAGGTACATCCATCCTTACAGGTTCATAACAATCCTGAAATCCAGTTAGGTGGGTGTTGCCAGTTCCATGATTAAGACCAGTTCCATGATTAATGCTTGGGAGTGAATCACTGTGGCTCTTGGCACCGTCCTCTGAAATAGCTTTCCTCATCCATCAGATGTGGCCCTTGTTTGAAGCTGAGTAATTCCTCAGTCTACATCCTAACCGTGCAAGTTTTAGCATTCATTTTGTACTGTCTATCCCCCTCAACTCAAGCTAATATTATTCATTTAAAAAATTCATAGATTTTTTTGGAGGGAATTGGTTTATAACCCATTCCATTAGACAAAAACAACACCCCAAATCTCTTTTTTTATTTTATTATGTTATGTTAATCACTATACATTACATCATTAGTTTTTGATGTAGTGTTCCATGATTCATTGTTTGCGTATAACACCCAGTGCTCCATGCAGTACATGCCCTCTTTAATACCCATCACCAGGCTAACCCATCCCCCCACCCGCCTCCCCTCTAGAACCCTCAGTTTGTTTCTCAGAGTCCATAGTCTCTCATGGTTCGTCTCCCCCTCCGATTTCCCCCCCTTCATTTTCCCCTTCCTGCTATCTTCTTCTTCTCCTTCTTCTTCTTCTTCTTTTTTTTAACATATAATGTATTATTTGTTTCAGAGATACAGGTCTGTGATTCAGCAGTCTTACACAATTCACAGCGCTCACCATAGCACATACCCTCCCCAATGTCTATCACCCAGCCACCCCATCCCTCCCAGCCCCCACCACTCCAGCAACCCTCAGTTTGGTTCCTGAGATTAAGAATTCCTCATATCAGGGCGCCTGGGTGGCTCAGTTGGTTAAGCGACTGCCTTCGGCTAGGGTCATGATCCTGGAGTCCCAGGATCGAGTCCCACATCGGGCTTCCTGCCCAGCAGGGAGTCTGCTTCTCCCTCTGACTCTCTTCCCTCTCATGCTTTCTATCTCTCATTCTCTCTCTCTCTCAAATAAATAAATAAAATCTTAAAAAAAAAGAATTCCTCATATCAGTGAGGTCATATGATACATGTCTTTCTCTGATTGACTTATTTCGCTCAGCATAATACCCTCCGGTTCCATCCATGTTATTGCAAATGGCAAGATTTCATTCCTTTTGATGGCTGCATAATATTCCATTGTGTGTGTGTGTGTGTGTGTGTGTGTGTGTGTGTGTGTATATATATATATATATATATACACACACACACACCACATCTTCTTCATCCATTCATCTGTCGATGGACACCTTGGCTCTTTCCATAGTTTGGCTATTGTGGACATTGCTGCTATAAACATTGGGGTGAATGTACCCCTTCAGATCCCTACATTTGTATCTCTGGGGTAAATACCCAGTAGTGCAATTGCTGGGTCATAGGGTAGCTCTATTTTCAACTTTTTGAGGAACCTCCATACTGTTTTCCAGAGTGGCTGCACCAGCTTGCATTCCCACCAACAGTGTAGGAGGGTTCCCCTTTCTCCACATCCCTGCCAACATCTGTCGTTTCCTGACTTGTTAATTTTCACCATTCTGACTGGTGTGAGGTTTTGATTGAGGTTTTGATTTGGATTTCCCTGATGCCGAGCGATGTTGAGCACTTTTTCATGTGTCTGTTGACCATTTGGATGTCTTCTTTGGAAAAATGTCTGTTCATGTCTTCTGCCCATTTCTTGATTGGATCATTTGTTCTTTGGGTTTTGATAAGTTCTTTATAGATTGTGGATACTAGCCCTTTCTCTGATATGTTATTTGCAAATATCTCCCATTCTGTCAGTTGTCTTTTGGTTTTGTGGACTGTTTCTTTTGCTGTGCAAAAGCTTTTTATCTTGATGAAGTCCCAATAGTTCATTTTTGCCCTTGCTTCCCTTGCCTTTGGCGATGTTTCTAGGAAGAAGTTGCTGTGGCTGAGGTCAAAGAGGTTGCTGCCTGTGTTCTCCTTTAGGATTTTGATGGACTCCTGTCTCACGTTTAGGTCTTTCAACCATTTTGAGCCTATTTTTGTGTGTGGTGTAAGGAAATGGTCCAGTTTCATTCTTCTGCATGTGGCTGTCCAATTTTCCCACCAACACCATTTGTTGAAGAGACTGTCTTTTTTCCATTGGACATTCTTTCCTGCTTTGTCAAAGATTACTTGACCATAGAGTTGAGGATCCATTTCTGGGCTCTCTATTCTGTTCCATTGATCTATAACACCCCAAATCTCTTGAATGAACCCCTCTGCAGTGTAGATTCCCTGAAAGGAAGCTGAGGGACAATGACTTTTAAGACCTGAGATTTTTCCCTATTTGAAAGTCTTCTGAGGTCTTAACAAAAGACTTTACAGTCACAACCTTGGCTTCATCTTTAGACTATGTTTTCCTGATCTTGCTTGGATTCAATCTTTGTCCAAAAGGTATTTCTTAGTCTTATCATCATTTGCCATCTGGAAAGGCTGGGAATGAGAAAGTTTTATTTTAAAAAATTATTTATTTATTATTTATTTATTTATTCATTTATTTTTAGAGAGGGAGAGAGAGATGTGAGGCTGGAGATCTCATGACCCTGAGATCATGACCTGAGCTGAAATCAAGAGTCAGAGGCTTAACTTACTGAGCCATCCAGGTGCCCCAAGAGTGTTATTTTTGTACCTAGAAGGTCCTGGATTCTCTATATGTATTAGTTCTTTAGTTTGTTTAATTTACTTTATTTCTGTACTCACATTTTACCCTACACTGTGAATAGAGACAGGTGGCATTCTTAGTACTATGTTTGGGTATCTCCCTAGCTAGATTATCCATTTCAGACACACATTTCTACCTTTGTATAACAACAATATTGCTAAATTTTCTGATACTACATTGAAGACCCCCCTTCCCTTAGCTTCTTAGAACATTTTCTTCATTTTCCTCTGAGATCTCTGCAACTGCCTCCTTGGGGCCATCGATAAGATTCTGCTCAAGGACCTCCCCTAGGCCTTCAGGACTTCTACCAACCATTCTGTCCTGAAAACTTGCATATATCCTAGGATTTTGTTAGGGCAGTACCCCACGTCTGGGTACCCAAGTCAGTTTGTAATTTATCCATGTCATCCATAGCACAGCACCTGGTAGGTAGTGGATATCTGATGCAGAATGGAATTGTGAGCTCTTTATTTTTGTCTTTTTCACATTTTTAGTGATAATCATAGTAGTTATATTATTTTCATTTTTCTTTTATTAGATGGAGCTTATCTTAAAGTTTTATGCATGAGAACAGTGTAGTAGTTTTTACAACAGATCAATGGCATTTTGAAAAATTTTCTTCTAAAATTACTTATTACTAATTACTTATTATGAATTATTAGGTAATTTAAAATTACTTAAGCAATTTTGAGACACTGTAATTTGTTTTTACTCCATAGGGGCATTCACAGTAACCAGGTAATTGTTTATAAAATAAATACAAAGATCAAAGTCACTTGGCATTCAGACTGACTTTCTATCTTTTTTGGGGGTGGGGGTTGCTGAAAATGATAAATTTTCAGTACATTTTTATTTAAGCTCATTTTTGTCAGGAAGTGGAATTTAATCCACTTCGACCATCAAACCATTGACTCTACATTATATTTATTCATTGAAGTAATCAATCAGTGGGAATGAGGTTTTCTTTTTTAAATATATTAAATGGTGAAAATGATGAGTTCATAAAAATGTCTGGGAAATTTCATTTCTTATCTTAACTCCGCCTTCTGCAATAGTATGATCCCATATATATATATATAGCAAGCTCACTTGCTTTTTGAGTTGTTTTGGGTGCCTGTGCACCATTTGTGTATATATGTAGTTTCCCCATGTCTCTGCATAAAAAGAGAGTGCAAGTGACAGTAATTAAAATTAGTGACACAAAAGAGAGCAGAAGCATGAGCATTTACACATTTTTGGGGACAGATACTGCCTCCATGGTCAACATGCTGATGCATTCCTCCACTGGTCCCTTTGTCTACAGCCTACAAATCTTTGTGGTCTGTCTTCAGTCATGGAGACTTGCAGGAAAAAGTCCACTCACCACCCTTGAATTGAATTTCAGAAGTAGATGATAACTGAATGCAATTACCATAACTATTATTTCTCTGTCATAAGTAAATTATTGATGAGAGTGGCATTCTTTCATACTTTTAAGATAGTTGCTATTTGGGGGTACCTGGGTGGCTCAGTTAGTTGAGCATTCGACTCTTGATTTCAGCTCAGGTCATGATCTCAGGGTTGTGAGGTCGAGCCCCATGTCAGGACTCCACGTTCAGTAAGGAGTCTGCTTCTCTCCCTCTCCCTCCCCCACCCCCACACACACTCTCTCTCTTTCTCTCTCTAAAATAAATAAATAAATCTTTAAAAAATATGATTGGTATTTGTTACTATTTGTTAAAAGAATAGCAGCACAACTTGCTTACAGAAAAGTGCACCAATCATAAACATGTGGCTCAATGAAATTTCATCAGTAGAACACACCTGTGTAACTTGAATGTGCATCCAGATCAGGAAGCCAGATCTCCTGCACCCCTTCTAGTCATGACCTATCCCAAGAGGAACCACCATAGATTAGTTTTGCCTGTTGTCAAATGTCAAATAAATGTAATCATATGACAAGTTCTCTTTTAAAAGCTTTATCGAGGCATAATTGACACAAATAAATTGCATATATTTGGAGTGTACAATATGATGGGTTTTGACATATGAATGCACTTGTGAGACCAATTAAGATAATGAACATATCCATCATCCCCAGAGTTTCCTTATCACTCTCTCTCCCAGCTCTACCTCTCTTCTCCCCAGGCCACCATGTTCTGTCACCACAGATTAGTCTGCATTTTCTAGAATTTTATATAAATGTAATCTTACAGAATGTGCTCTTCTTTTTTGTTTTAGACTCCCCTTAACTATTTTGAGACTCATCCGTGCTGTTGGGTGTATCAAAAGATCATTCCTTGTAATGGCTGAGTAGTATTCCTTTGCATGGATATACCACCGTTTCTTTATCCATGCACCTGTTAGTAAGTACTTTTTGGCATCTGGCTTCTTTTGCTCAACATTATGTTTGTGAGATTCATTCCTAGTAGGACATTTGTGGGAGAAAAGGGGAAGTTGTTTTGTAACACTCCATGGGATAAAACTGTACCAGAGCAGGTAAATCTATCTACCTTTAGTGTGAGGTCACTGTCAATGGTAAGTCATTCACACACTAATTCAAAGCATTTATTGAGCATCTACTTTGCACAACACCTTGCACTAGACACTGGGCATTTTGTGGAATGGTGGATTACATCATTGTTTCTAATTGTTTTCTGCCCTTTCTATAAGAGCATTATATATTCTTGTTTGTAGCCATGTGGCTTGCAGTGTCTCTCTATGGGAGGATTATACCTCCCCACCCCAATGATGTTAGGGGGTGGATGTTTGACTTATTTTAGTCAATGCAATGTGAGCAGAAACTTGAAAAGCCATTGAATGGTTTGATCTTAGCTCCTTTCTCTGCCACAAGATTACCATGTCCTAGACACAGGACACTTCTTCAGCCTGGAATCTGAATGAAGGAAGCACATAGCACAGAACAAGGGCAGATCTGTGGCTGAGATGGATAGTGAGCAAGAAATCTTTGTTATTGTAGCAGTAGTTACGAGTAAGATCTTAGCCATCTTCTGCATAAGAAAATCAACTCAAATAATTGAATTATTGGTTGTGTTTTTACAAAAACACAACATTCCGATATCTAAATTTGAAGGCTTTTACCAGTTTTAATCAATCTCCTTATTCTTTCTTTAACAATATATTTCCTTTACTTTTAAAATGAGTTTGTGAATTAAGAAATAAATCATTTCCTGAGTGCCTAGCTTCTTTCATTTAATACTTGGTCACCTGATTTCATTTCTTCAGTACGCTGGTAGGTTTTAGACAGTTGTTTTCAAACTGTGCTCTGTCGATCCCAAGAATATTTCTTAATCTCGCCTCTGCTCCGCACTGTGAATTATAAGCATAGTGCTCTAGATTCTTCTTCCATCCTTGCCTTCCGGTTCTGCTTCAACCACAGAATCTCCTGTACTGTTAAAAAAAAAAAATGGAAACCACAGGGTTAAGAAATTATCAGCACTGTGCCAAAATTCCTACCAAAGGCCTTCCTCTGGTAAACCAATCAAAGAGGTCTAAGGTAGGCTCTGCTATATTTTCTTATGGCCAAATCCCTGAATCATTAGTATTCTTGTATTTTAAACTGGGCCTGGGCTAATTGAGCTATGCAACTCTCCGAAAGAAGTCACTTTATGTCTTAACATTGTCAGAGAGGGGCGCCTGGGTGGCTCAGTCATTAAGTGTCTGCCTTCAGCTCAGGTCACGATCCCGGGGTCCTGAGATCAAGCCCCCACATCGGGCTCCCTGCTCCGCGGGAAGCCAGCTTCTCCCTCTCCCACTCCCCCTGTTTGTGTTCCCTCTCTCGCTGTGTCTCTCTCTGTCAAATAAATAAATAAAATCTTTAAAAAAACCAAACAAACCATTGTCGGAGACCCTAGCTCACTTGCACTCAGGTGTCACTCAATATCATAACATTAAAAATCATTCCTGATCCATAAAAATCACATAGCTAATTTGGACTTATTATCATAATACTGTTGTCACTGGAAGGTTTTAAAGTCCCATTTCTAGGAGCTGGCTTCTAAATTTGTACTTACCACCAGCTATTAATATTACAGGCACACCCAGGAGGTACTGCAGGTTTGGTTCTGGACCACCGCAATAGAGTGAGTGTCGCAATAAAGTAAGTCAAATGAATTTTTTGGTTTCCCAGTGCACATAAAAGTTATGTGTACACTCTACTGTAGTCCGTTAAGTGTGCAATGGCATTATGTCTAAAAGAACAATGTACATATCTAAATTTAAAAATACTTTATTGCTAAAAATGCTATCATCTGAGCTTTCAGTGAGTCCTAATTAGTGATCACAGATCATCATAACCGATATAATACTAATGAAAGATTTAAACTATTGTGAGAATTACTAAAATGTGACACAGAGACACCAAATGGGCAAATACTGTTGGAGAAATGGCCAACTTGCTTGACCTAGGATTGCCACATTTTTTTCAATTTGTAGAAAACGCAGTATCTGCAAAACACAGTAAAGCTAATAAGTGCCCGTACATATCTGGAAGAAATATGAAAATCTAGCACACGTGTTGGTGCTGAAAAAAATATGTTTAACTCAGTGATTCCTGGCTATAGTTGACTTTTAAACGTTTTTCTGAACCGTTTCCTCCCCAGCTAGGCTGTTGTTTGGGATCTGACCAGGTGATGTCACTATGGGACCGTGAATGCACGCCTGTTTCAAGGCCGTTGGTTCAGAGAAATTTTGGATTGATGTTCTAGTCGCCCGGGGAAAGATAACCTCCCTCCCACCCAGCGCCAGCTTCCGCCCCAACCTCCTCTCTCCCCCTGCCTGCATAGTTTATAAAATTGAGAACTAGCTGATGGATTTAATTTTGATGGAGAATTACCTGTAGGCAAGAGGGCAATCAAACCCATACTGTTAAGGAGAGGGGGCCGAGATAATGAATCTATTATCTCTGTTTATAAATGGAGAGTGTCAGGCTAATAATCTGTCAGTTTCTTTTTCCTGCGCTATAAGCTTTCATTTCCATCATTAGGTACAACTAACTTAGAACTATCTATAAAGGGGCTGATTAACTGGATGGTGTATTTTCTAGACTTATGTCCTGTATCCTTTTCTGTGCCTGCCCTTGATCTATTTGGGCTATCACAGAGTCCCAGCTGGACTTGAGACTTCAAATCAGTCTCTTGGTCACAAAGTTCTAGAAACTGTGGGGATTTGGTATGGGGGAAGGTTTAGAGGAAGAGCTAATAAGAGTTTTGTAAATACTTAGAGTCATCACTTTCTATCCGTGCGACAAATCATATACAGGTTCTCAGAGGCCACAGGGGATCACTTTATTTATTTATTTATTTTAATTTAACTTAATTTTTTTTAGAGAAGGAGAGAGAGGGGTGTGGGCAGAGGAAGAGGGAGAGAGAGAATCTTAAGCAGGCTCTGCACCTGGCGTGGAGCCCGATGTGGGGCTTGATCACACAACCCTGAGATCATGACCTGAGCCAAAATCAAGAGTTGGACGCTTAAACAAAACAGAGCCACCCAGGTGCCACCACAGGGGATCACTTCAAATTTAAATTTAAAGTTGTATTAGAAGAAGAGTCCTACTGACTCACGGTCACTAACTGTACACCTCCTGCATTCCTTTGCTAGAGTCGCTGTAACAAAGTATCACAGCCTGGGTGCCTTGGCCAACAGAAATTTATTTTCTCACAGTTCTAGAAGTCCAAGATGAAGGTGCGGGCAGGATTGGTTCCTTCTGAGGCTCCTCTCCTCAACTTGTGTCCTCCCGTGGCCACCCCTCTGTACAGGTGAGCACCCTTGGTGTCTCTCTTTGTATGTCCTAATTTCTTCTCTGCACAAGGAAACTAGTTAGATTGGATTAGGACCCACCCTAAGGGCCTCATTTTAATTTAGTCACCTCTTTAAAGGCCGGTCTCCAAGTGCAGTCACATTCAGAGGTGCTGGTGATTAGGGCTTCAACGTATGAATTTGAGGGAAGAACACAGTTCAGCCCATAATACCCTTTCCACTCCCCTTACTGATCTAGATTGATGATAGATCAGCATCTGGGATGCTGATGATTTGACAGAAATATGTTTCCCAATTTCCTTAGCTTCTTTATGTCTTTTTGAATCGCATAGAATAGACTTGCCAATAGCCTCTTCATAACCATGAGATCTCAGGGAGCCTCAGGATATCCAGGGATCCCCCTGAAGACCACAGAACCTGGGACAACAGAGATCTGCTTAAGCCAGTAGGAGCCGAGGCTCAGGCCTGGGGTTCATGATGAGATTTTGGTTGACCCCAAAGTGCCTTAACCTGGACTCTTTCCATTCATCCTCAGGCTATAGATAAACATTTTTTTAGGAACGTATACCAAGATGCTCTAAAACTTAAATTATTGAAAATACAGTTAATGCAAAAATAATTGAATTGAGATCGTGCTTTTGCTTTGTAGTATAGATGATTTAGACTTTTACTAAACTAAATTAAAGTAATGCAAGTTAAAATAATGTGCAGATATTGTACGTTTATTATAAAATTAGTAGCATGATAATAACATGTTAGAAAATTTAGAAAGTATAGATAAATAAAAGGAAGAAAAATCAGTTACAACTCTTAACAGGATTATTTATCTTTTCTTTATTTCTCTCTGAAGAGATCATACTACAAATACTGCTTTCCAACAAAGAACAAATCTTAACTGAAAAGAAGGAAGCTTCTCCTAAATTGGTAACTTAATAGAATGTATGACTAAATTAATTCAGTCATGTCTTCATTAAATGTTATTGAGCACTGATCACACCAGGACTGTGTTAGGGCTGGAGACATTGCTGTAAATAAATAGGCAAAATCCCTGATCTCACGTTCTAGTGAGGAAACACAGAGCAAATAGAAAATCCATAAAAGTACATTTCATTGATTCCAAATGCATATAATTGTTGAAATATCTTTGATACTGAGTTGCATCTTACAGTCACCATTGGTTTGTATTGTCACTGCCTGAAACTTGTGACACCAGAGACTGCACAATGAAAGTCAAGACCTTGGACAAAAATTCTAGAGACAGTAGGTATCATCAGTCTTTTAACCTCTGTGAATGGATGGTCATGAGGTGGCAGTTGAAACAGTGATGAATCTGAGCAATGTAAAGCAGCCTCCAGGAAGAAAGGCTCCAAAATAGGCCCACACTGCATGATACAAAGCTGAGTGGGAGCCCAGGTCCAGTGAGTTTAAGGTCACCCATGAATTTATTTTAAGAAATGTTGCATGGCCAAAGATTTTAAGGCACCGAAGATGACATTGCATAGCAAAACATAAACATAAGATGAGTCTGGGTTTTCAGTAAAAACTTAAAAAATAAAAGGATGGGTCTGGGTAAAAAAATGATTCAAAAAGTTGCACTCTATGAAAAAGTTTTAGCGATATCTTAATTTATTTCACCTTCTACAAACATGTGTGCAAAAGAAATAGCTGATAAAAATCTATGCCTGATTTGGTTTAAAAAAGCTCTCTCAATGAACATAAAATGATTTTCTGTCAGGTAAGGAAGCAGTGTTTCCTAGTGGAAATGGAGGTAGTTTTTCTCTCAGTGGTACACATAAAATCCTGGTGCATGTCTCAATAGTGTTTTAGATTCTATGAAATATGGTGATGTATCAGGTAGTAATAAGTCACTCATATAAATTCAAGGTAAACTTGGAGGCTGTATTAGTTAGCTCAGGCTTCTATAACAAAATGGCACAGACTGGTGACTTAAACAATAGACATTTTTTTCTCACAGTCCTGGAGGCTGGAAGTCTAGATCAAGAAACCTGAAAATTTGGTCTTGGTTCCTGATCAGGAGGGTCTTCTTCCTGGCTTTCAAAAGGTCCTTACTTGCTGTATCTGGAAAGAGAGATAGAGATAGAGAGAGAGAGAGAGAGAGAGGGAAAGAAAGCGTTCTGGTCACTAATTCCATCATGGAAACTCCACCCTCATGACCTCATCTAAAACTAATTCCCATCTATCCAGGGAGACCTTTCCCTGGTTCCTTCTGCTTCCTCTGCTCAACCAATAAAAACTAATGTGCAATATGTCAGAAAGGGTGTGCAGAGTTGTCGTCATTTGAGCCATATTCAAAAAGGAAATAAATGGACTTTATAAATGGATTTGAGTTGCCTCTCACTAAAGTTGCTTGGGGATTATTTAGTTCTTTCAGCATTTGCTTTGGATTTGGCAAAAATGTTAAATAGAAGAAGTTGGCTTTCAGGAGGTAGACATCATTTTGGGTAAATTTCCTCTTTTTTGGTTAGTGTTCTAGACATCACCTTATAAGGACCTACTGCCTCTAAGACCCCATTCCATCTTTCTACCTGCCCTATTTCCCCTACACATTCTTGCTGTCAACACTTGCTTTTAGGAGATAACTTATACTAAGTGGTAAATGACTGATAAAAGCTTAAAGTGTACCCCTTCTTAAATGCTGTGTATTTTAAGTGGAATCAGTGCTTTGAGGTAAATAAGTGATTTTTTTTTTTACAGTAGATTTTAGGTCATAATCATTAAATAAAAAACTTGGTCTCTACCATGCCACCTAGAGGTCATGTAGGAAAACTTAAATCATCACAGTTAACAACCACTTAATTTTCTTTCTAGAAATGTTGGTTCTACTTATGAGGAAACTTCCTTGTTGTTGTTGTTATTCTACTTATTTCCTATTGCAAATAATATATTATTTATCAAACATCCCTCAAACTCAAATGTATGTTTAGGGAAAACCTGCTCCTTAATTCTTAACAACAAAGGCCCTGATTCTAACTCTGGAGAGTTCTATTTTACACTTAATTTCTTTGAACTGCTTCTGATTTTTATTTTAAAACATGTATAAGATGGTAAGGTGATATCTATGTGTTGGACTATGACTTGCATTTTTGAAAAGCCCTGAAAATAATAGATATAAATAATATATTTCATTTATACTCCTTCTTATACTTATGTCTGATTATTCATTTTATTTTAAAAAATTGTGATTTCTTGATTTAAACATGTGTGACTTTTCTTTTTAAGCTTAAAAGACTTTTTCTTTTTTTGCTATTAATACCAGCCAGTAGGATTATAACCAACAGACAGTGCCTGCCATCCTGAAGAATGTATACAGTTGACTCCTGAACAACACTGGGATTAGGGGCACCAAACCCTCCCCACCATGCAGTCAAAAATCTGCATATAACTTTTGACTCCCCCCCAACATTTAACTACTAATAGCCTGCCATTGTCCAGAAACCTTACCAATCACATTAACAGTTGGTTAACACGTATTTTGTAAGTTATATAACAATTAAATGCTGTATTCTTATAATAAAGCAAGCTAGGGCAAAGAAAATGTTATTAAGAAAATCCTAAGAAAGAGAACACGCATTTATAGTACTGTACTATATTTACTGAAAACAAACAAACAAACATGTTTAAGTGGACCACACAGTTCAAACCCATGGTGTTCAAGGGTCAACTGTATTTGTTATAGACCAGGTTTGGTTAATATCATCTGGACAACCATGTTTTTTTCACCAGATCAGCCTAATTTAATGTGAAGTTTTGGGAAAGTATGTTCTCAACAGTGAACAATGACCACATAAAAATCACTATACTGTTAACAGGTTTAATCAATCACGATGGCAGCATTAAATGTGCTGCACTCTTCTGTGACATAGTGAGGTTGTCCTCTCTCTCTGGTCCTGCATTCTGTCGCTCACAGAACGGGAGTCTACTGAGGACCACAGCAGGAAGATGAGGAAGCACGTGTACAAGGGCTTCTTCTGTAGTTCTGACCCTCTGGACATGGAGCCAAGCTCTGCTCTTGTTTTATAAGCTTCAAGACCAGTGGTGGGGAGAAATAGCCCATCTTTGGTGCTTCTGTCACTAAAGAGGGACAAGAGAGGGAAGGGCATCAAGGACTGCCTTTCCCATGGAAACACCAACCATGTCAACAACCCGAGCAGCACGGTGCAGTCAGATGGAAGAAGTTGTTGACAGATCATGATCCACAGCCATTTTCTTCAAACAAAGTTCATTTTCTTCTTCTTGACTCCCCCAGGGAAAGGAGGAGTTCAAGGGCAGAGTCATTTAATGTTTACTATACCTCAAGCCCTGCCTTTGATGTCAGTATCATTCCTTTCATCTCACCACTGAGGAAACACTGGGCTCAAAATGGTTAAATCACTTGTCCAAGGTGTCACATGGATAGCAATAGAAGAGTCAAGCTTTTGATTCCTAAAATAGAAATTTCTATTTTTTTAGAAAATCATGCTGTTTGCTTATATAGATGATATACTTATAGAACTTCAGATCTTGTATTAGAGGTTAAAAAAATGTTTTTAACTACATGTCTTGAAGACAGAAACTCCTGTTACAAACTTTTGGAAAAAGTAGAACATGCATAGGTTTTGTAATTGAACATATCGGGGCTTTAAGTCCACACGCTACTGTGAGCTCTTGTGCAGTATGTTTACCCCTCCCCCACTGCCAGTTCTTCGTTTACAACATGAAAATGCTTGTCCTGAGAAATAGTAAGCACCAGGTAAATGTTATCTTTTGTAGAATTCTAAATATATCACATGAACTGATCACAATAAAGAAGTTTCTGTTAAGGATGAGTAGTTTTTTTTCTTTTTTTGAGGCTGATAGCTTTTATTTTTATTTTTTTAATTTAAATTTTAGATAGTTAACATACAGGGCAATATTGGCTTCTGGAGTAGAATTCAGTGATTCATCACTTACATACAACACCCAGTGCTCATCATAACAAGTGCCCTCCTTAAGGATATGAGTATTTCTTAAAAATGTGAATTTAATTAGTCTTCACATGTCTGTACTGTTCAAATATAATAATTTGGTCAGAAGTGTTTAGTTGATAATTTACCTGTTGATAAAGCAGTTTCAAACACACTATACTGTAGATGTGAACACACTATACTGTAGATGTGTGAAAAAAATGTAGTTGTCTTTATTGTTTTTAACTTAAATGTGTAGTACTCTTGAGCCCTATTCTCACTGATGCTAAAAGACACATTTTTAAAAAGATTTTATTAATTTATTTATTTTAGAGGGGGGAGAGAACAAGCAGGGAGAGGAGCAGAGGGAGAGGGAGGGGGAAAGAATCTCAAAAAGATTCCGCACTGACTGTGGAGCCTGACGCGGGGCTCGATCTCACGACCCTGACATCACGACCTGAGCAGAAATCAAGAATGGGACACTTAACCGACTGAGCCACCCAGGCACGCCCCAGAAGACACTTACATTTGACAACTAAATATAATGGTCTCTTTCTCTTTAAAATAGTCCTTTTCAGATAAATTGGTTCAGTGCAAAAACTTCAAATTCCCTTGCAGGATCTTCTCCTGCCACTCACTCTTCTCCAGGTGGCATCTGAATGAAGGGAGAAGCCCATAAGTCCTTCTGGGGGCTGAGGTGTCCACTCCTTCCTGGCTACTTTGTACCTTGACAGGGATCTGCTGAAATATGGCAGTTTCTGCGTGGGCCTTGGGCATCCTCCTATTGCCTGCTGGGGAATTCAGTGGTCCCTGAACTCTGAGATCCCTTTGAACTGACCCCAGACCTCCATGGCCTATTGGTTCTCTTAGTACTTTCACTTAAGAGTCTATTGAAGGAAGTGAACAATTAAAGAAGCAATTTGCATAAAGTCTAATAAGTGCTGTGGTAGAGGAAGTACTGCGTATCAGGGGATGTGCAAATCAGAGGTGGAGGGAGGTAAAGTAGAAGTAAGGAGTGTTTAGGTGCAGCTGGGAGCAGCAAAAGATGAGGCTGGAGACCACGTGAGATGGGCTATAGCAACCACAGGAAGTGTGGTCTAAGAGCACTGGGAAACCACTGAAGTTTCGTTAGCAGACAAGTAACATGGTCACATGGTCTCTGTGGGCTGTACTGCAAGGGCCAGATCCAAGGGGTCTGTTACATTGGTCGAGGTATTTGTTTGAAGAAACATATGACTAGCTCAGCAAAATCCCCCTTTCAGGTCATGGGTTGGCATCCAATATCATTAAACACAATTGCTTTTTTTTTTTCCTGGAAAAATAGAAATCACTAACATACACTAAAATTTTATCAGAAAATTTTAACTTACTGGAAATTCTATATATTCCATGGTTTATTTCCTACCCATGCTCCATTGAAAAATTAATTATGAGGGGCGCCTAGGTGGCTCAGTTGGTTAAGCATCTGCCTTCAGCTCAGGTCATGATCCCGGGGTCCTGGGATGGAGCCCCACGCTGGGCTCCCTGTTCAGCGGGGAGTCATTTCTCCATCTGCCCTTCCCCACTGCTTATACTTTCTCTCACTCTCTTGCTCATGCACTCTCTTTCATAAATAAATAAATAAATAAAATCTTAAAAAAAAGAATAATTATGCTACCAAAAACACTCAGTGGATAATGACTTAAAGATGAAAACACATACATTTAAAATCTGGTGGGATTATAATCTCCCCATGTTTAGGTGACATGTTGTGGACCATTAAAATGATCAAAAGATCAGTGCAAGACACTGAGATTTGGGGTACAGTTTGTTACCCCAGCATAACCTGTTCTGATGAACATAACTCTATTACATCATAAAATAATATTATCCAAAATATGGAGCTTTAAAATAGCTCCATTTCCTTGGGAGATGGGAAATCTGAAAACAGTGATTAACTTGGCTTCTGCATGAAAACGGATGCTTCCCAGGCATTTAGGTGGGCCATCATAAGAAAACATAGGGTGATGGGTTAGCCAGGGAGAGGAGGAGAGATAGCTTTCTCCAGACCAAAATGTGGCCCGGGGAACCTCCCTCTCAGACCTCCCCTTGTAACTGGCAGCTGCTACCCTCCCTGTCCATCTCCCTTTCCTTCTAGCTTCCTAGCTCATTCCTCGTTAAGCTCCGAGGGAGACATGTCGGAAGCATTCCCCGTGAGGATGCATGACTTTGTTGCTTTCGATAAATGGACTGACATGAAGTTAGCACCCAGGCACTTTGCTTTAAGATGCCTATCTGCTTGAACTATCTGTCTACAGATTCTGTACCATAGGCAGGGGGAATATCTGCATCCAGTTTACAGGTGCTCAAATGACATAATTGTGAACAGTTTAGTGAAAGTCTGCAAAATTCAAGCAAATAACTTGCATCCCTTTTTTGGGGGGGAGGGTCATGTGTCAATATTTCTGTCCTATTTAAGGAGTTGTAACATTTAAATTCCAGTCTTTGATTGTATGGGTAGGTTTGGTTTCCTGTTTGTTAAAGTTCCCCGCATGGCAGTTATGGCTATCTTATTATGTGAGTTAGTTCTCGGTGGTGATTATAAAATGTTCTTATTTTGTGCCCTTTTGTGCCTTCCCATGCATCCATGTGCTGTGTCGTTTTATGTCTGGAATGCTAATGGAATAGTTGAAGGAAAGAGCAGCTCAAGACATGGGCTCTGATCCTGTGGACTGGGTCTAGCTCCGGGGATAGCAGCAGTGGTAAGTTTATAAAGCAAGGTCTGTAGAGCTGGAACTTTGATCCAAAAGGTAGTGAAAGCAGGCAGAAAAGAGACCTCAACATTTGTTGCTGAGAGAATCAGGAAAGAAGATTGGGGATCATGAATCTTTAAGCTGAAGGGTTGTCTTTTTGGCAAATGTCACTAGTCGCTGTAGGTAAGAGAGAAAATTAGAGGGAGAAGTTTATGGCTGCATGTTATGTGTAATTCCATAGATTTATAAGGGAGATTGGCTGGTTTCCTTGAGTTCTTTAGAGGGAAGTCTAGGGTGGATTTTATGGAATGGAAACATGGCATGTGAGGAATCGTCTTTCCCGTGTCACGGAAAAGGCATGTTTTCTCCTAGGGATCTTGCTTTCCATTTCCAAATCTTTAGATATTTTATGTACTTATCATCCCCAAACTATTTGAAGCAGTTCTTGAATATTTGGCCTATAGATTAAAAAAAAACAAAAACAAAACCTACATGGTCACAGGATAAGAATTGTAAAAGATACATTCATGTCTTTTTAAATGTTAGTGGACCTGGTCTGAGGTTACGCACAGATGAAAAAAGCCAACTGCTACCTTCGAAAGGCAGAATAGCTTGCAATCTGTTCATCAGAATGCCAGTCAGAGTGGCTTACAAGTTTGTGCCTTCTCCTTGTGGTACAGTGTCAAAGTAGGAGAGCTGGGCACCGATTGGAGTAAAATCCCCATAAAAACGTTCTTATTTAGGGACACCTGGCTGGCTCGGTCGGGAGAGCATGCGACTCTTGATCTCAGGGTTGTAGAGTCAAGCCCCATGTTGGGTATAGACATTATTTTAAAAATACAATCTTAAAAAAAATGGTTGGTGGCTCAGTCAGTTAAGTGTCTGCCTTTGGCTCAGGTCAGGTCCTGGGATCGAGCCCTGTGTCAGGCTCCCTGCTCATCGAGGAGTCTCCTTCTCCTTCTCCCTCTGCCCCTCCCCCTGCTCATGCCCATTGTCTCTGTCTCTCTCTCTCTCTCACACAAATAAATAAATAAATAAATGAATAAAATCTTTAAAAAAAATTTTAAAAGTTCTTGTTTACATAGAAGCCCAGAGTTGTGTGACTTTTGTGTCTCCCGGCTTTAGGGGGCCTTCAGGTAGTCTTTCGGTGCTGAAGAGAAAATGCAGTTACTTCACTCAAGGTTATATTTTCTAATGTCCTGTTTTTCAGATAACTGTCAGGTTATGAACCAAATGCTCCAGTGGATCTGCAGCCCGGCTACTTTCAACTGGGAAGCAATTCTGTGATGCTGGTCTCGGTGAGCACACAGCCCCTGTGTCAACTCATGTGCATTGGAGGCCTTCCAATTCTTGACTAAAGCTCTCAATGTAACAGTATGTTTCCTAGTGAAAATGACTTATTTTTCTTCACTACCAAATTAGAATCCATTGTTTTTTTTTTTTTACCATGTGTTATACTTGTAAAAGCAGCTATAATCAAATTTTAGGGGTATGCTCTACCAGTAGTCATTTCTACAATTAAAAGTGTGATGTTAACTAATCTGCAGATGGATTACACTTCTTTGTGCCTTTTTACCTTCTCCCTTCTATAAAAGGACATAGAATTTGTATAGGTTTCCTGGAAAGAAGGGCAGAGGCGTTACTGTGAGTATGTGTGTATTTTCTAAAACATTCTTTTATGTTGCAGATGCTGTGAGCTTCCACATTTATATAGTCAATAAGGCTTAAGGCAGATGTGAAGAGCTTTGGTTGGTCCAAAATTTAGTTTCCTTAGAAGAGAGGTATAGAAAATTTGGCTGGATAATAAAGGAATCCACTGGAACTTTGAGCCTTTTTTTAGAACATGTTTTACCTTACTTCGGTTAGCAATTTTCCTATTTTATTTCCTTACAGTTTGGTACAGGGAAAAACTTATGCCATTTGGAGTTGGAATAGACACAGGGCAAATTCTCTGTCTTTTCTGAGACCCAGTTTCTCAGTTGAAATAGTATTAACCACCTCTCTTTTTGTGAATATTGAATGAGATAAAGTGTAAGCAATTTTAGCATTCCATCACACATAATAGTCACTCAATAAAAATCCATTCCTTTTCACTTTCTTCTCTGACATACTCTTCCCTTAAGGAAAATCTCATGTTCACCTCATAATGAATGAAATAGAATGAATGAAACCCTGGAAAAAGGAAGGGAGAGAGGGAGGAAAAAAGAGAAGAAAAGAAGAATAAAGGCATTGTGTCAACATAACATAAAAATTGGTTTGGAAGCACAAGTTTAGCTAAAATGATTATGTGGTATCGTGTTAACCAAAGTAATTGATTCAGTCTTTAAAGAAAAATTGGTTGTGCCACATTTGTTTAGCACCTACTAATTGCTGGGATAGGCACCAGGAATTACTTGGTGAGCAGACTAGTTCCAGCCCTCTAGGAGCTCAAGTTCACGTGGGGAAACAGTTACAAAAATAATTATCTCCAGTAAGATACACTAAGTTCTGTAATAAAGAAGAGTCTGCACATTGGTGAGTGGATGGGTGATATTACACTACAAGGATTACTCAGATGAAGCTTCCTGAGCTCCAAGAGTCGCTAGTACATTACAGAGCTTTCGATACAATGCTCTTATAATTCCTTGCCATTGGCTGGATGGTTGGGGTAATTTGTTGCTCAGATTCAGAATCAGTTATTTAGGCTTCTATAAAAATTATCTTTGTAGTGAGGCAAAAATGCTTCAGTGTAAGGGAAAGCCATAGACACTGGATTTCCTCAAGGGTGAAGAAGTTTTATTATTTATGTTTTATTTAGTAACAAAACAGACAAATGCGCAGGAGACCAAGAAACAAGTGAAGCATCTCACCACTTAGCCTTCTAAAATAAGTTGGCATTTCTGGAGAGAAGGTATAGGCTGGGACTAAGTCTCTGTCGCTCATAGCTTTAAGCAGATCTGACAGCTTCTTGTTTAGAGAGAGCGCGTTCCTTAGTTGACATGAAAAGTTTTGATGACACACTGCCCTAATTATCCCTACTCTCTGGAAGAGCTGAATCCACAACCCAATTCTGGGTGACATCTTTTTGCCCCTCTTGCTATTACCAGTCTCTGCTGACCGGTCATCACATGTTTGCAAGTACAAACTCCCGAGTCATTTAATGAGGCCCTTCTATCTACATCCAACATTGAGGTCTCCAAAGAACTCTCTCGCATCTCCTCTTCCGATGAGCTACATCAAGTAATGGTTGCATTAAAATAAATGCATCTTTGTTAGAGATGTCAGGTTTAGGGGCGTCTGGCCTCTGAGGCTGGCTAAGGCATCACTCCTCTGCTAGGACAAGGTAGAGAGCTCACTGAAGCGATTAGAGCAATTATTCAAAGCTACCTGTCACAGCTAATCAGCTCTGGCCCTGCCTGATGGCAAGAGGTGGACTCATCCTGCCTCCTCAGACCCCACGCTCTTATCCGATGGCATCTTTGCCTCCAGCATCTCCTTAGAAGGGCTCAAGTTTCAAACATTTATCAGCAAAACTTAACTTTCTTGCATTTTTTTTTTGCTGCATTATTTGCTGTTCTATTTTAATCATCCTCTTACTCAGAGAAGGTCATCTGAGGCTTGTTCTGATTTATTTCTCTTCTGCAATTTCTCCCTTATCCCACTTGACATACTTTATTGCAGTGTTCCCTGGTGATAAAGCAGGAGTTCTTCTGAGTTATGGACAACTTCTTATTTTCTTTTGTCCCACCAAATCATCCTGAAGATGATCGCCTTCCCATTTCCATCCTGAAGGGCAGGTGAAAGCCTTTTCGTGAAACTTGGTGTCACCAAGGAGGAAAGAGATTCAAAACCCATGGAAGAATGGCTTATAGTGGATGCAGAAGCTACCGAAGAGGAAGACTTTATCATTAATCATTGTAAACCTCTTCGCTCTTCTCTTTCCCCTCTCCCCCAGCATCGGCTCCACCGGCATTGTCTGTGTTCGCACTGCCACTAGGTACTTGGTGTATGTGAAGTAGCGCTAGGAATGCCATAAAAATGGAAATAAATCCATGCAGTCCTGCCTCTCAGTCATGCAATTCAAGGCAACTGATTCATACATAAGCTAACAATAAAATGTTACATTTTGAATAAAGAATAAACAAGAGCTTAGATTGCAGAAATAATTGAAACCTTGCCTTTACATATAACTTTTTTTTTTTTTTAAGGATGAAGAGTGAAGGAAAACTCCAACTGTTGTGTACTTTATCCAGAGTGGGGGACAGGAGAATGCTTTTACACCCCTCCTCCTATTTGTTGGAGAGGGACTTAGGGAAGTGGTAGGGGGCATTAGTTTAGGAACTGCTTTGCAGAAGAGAAACAGATGTCTCACTTGATAGGGTATTTCAGCCGCACTGACAGCTTTGTTAAAATTACCTTAGTAATTTTTATGAAAGTGGGATTATTTCCTTTGGCTGGACAGCGATCATGGTAAATTGGGGATAGTCATTTCTTTGGTGATCAAAAGTAGCCCTTGATACATGGCAAGGTATTTGACTTCCTCTGGGTCAGTGAATATCTTCTCTCCTCCTGATTTCTATTTGTCTTAAGTGCCTCCTCACTCTAGAACTCAGTGGGCACTTCTCTTATTTATGGGCCAGAAATAGCCTTTTAGTTACTTCTTACCTTTCTGAAATCAACATGTTTCCCGGTAGAATTGAAAGAAAGATCCTCTGCCAAGTATAGATCTAGGAAAATGATAATTACTAGTTAGACCTTTGCTCATGCTGTTTTCCTCACTACAAATGCCTTTTTGGATCACCGTCATTTACTAAAACCTGCTTTTGCGTTCTGGTCTGGCCCAGACGGTCCCTCCCTTGGGAGGTATTTTTTCCAACTAAAGCTGTCCCTCGTGATACTTGGGGTTTGAAAGGGTGGGGTGGTTTTTTTGAATTCCCACAGTATTCACTGCCTTACAAAACATTACATTTTATTATTATTTACTCTTTTTTGCATGAATTCTAACTACACAGTGAGTCTTTTCAGAGACTTAACTTAGTAGAAGCCATTTAATTGGACTGAGTCTTAAGGTTCCCATCTATAATATGGGAGCTACTACTAATAATACCTTCCCAATCTACCCCACAGGCTGTTTTGAAGCTAAGAATGAGATAATATATGTTGAATATAGAAGTGAAAATATGTTGAAAAGTATAAAATACTGTGCAGAGGTAGGTCCACAGGGACACAGAAGGACAGATCTCTAACATATTGCCTAGGCCAGTGCTCTTGTTTAAGACATGAGGACACTGGAGTTCTCAAAGGCAAAGCTGCAGAACTGGTTAGTGTGGCTGAGCTTGTGCTCAGGATTCTGGATTCTGAGCAGGTGCAGTCTGATCTCCACGCACTGCTTCTTTTATTAGGCAGAACAGTGCACTTCCTGGGCACCGAATAATTGTTTGACCATTAGAGGCAACACAACTTGATTTTACACTGGGGTGCTTGGAATTGATAGTACCTCCTTTCTTGAAATTGGAAGCTGATAGAAAGTTGCAGGATCAGCAAAAAGGCAATGAGACTCTTGATGCCTGCAAGAGGATGGGGAGAGGCAGGGCTTTGGAGGATGAATAGGAGCACATGAGAGGGAGGCTGGGCCTATCGAGATGAACTTTGCTGATACTGTACATTTTCCAGGTTGGGATGACCTGCTTAAATGGGTGGGGAAAGCTCGTGTGGATTTATGTTTGGATGGGAAGCTCAATTTCTATCTTCAAGAGCCCACTGACTTCTACCTTGTGACCACTGATATGCATCCAAAGGGTGACTCATTTCTAAAAGGAGTTACCTGCAAGAGTAGTACCCAGGTGGGGGCGTTGATTCTCAACGGTGAGGTCATTATCAGTCTTATCAGTTCATGATATGGGGACAGAAGAGATCAGAATTCAAAGGGCTGGGGGTGTGGGTAGCAAATTTTAACAGCAAGCTGGGGATAGAGGGAGGGCACCAAAGGTGTGATTGACAAAAGAGTAGACATCTGTAACAGTCAAGATATGTATGGCATCAAACTGAGGAGATGTGGCAGTTCTGGACCAAACTGCATCAGGGTTGCAAAACTGCAGGCATTCCTTTTACGGAAGGCTTGTTTGCTACTGAATGGGGTTGGTGATGGGGTCAAGCTGTCTATCCCATATAAGGCTTTGCTTGGCACTCCAAATTCTTAGGAAGAGAGGATGAAAATGCAGTCAAGATAAGCCTACTGCTACTTCCCCTTGGGTTATCGCTATAGGGGGCTACAGCTGAATCTCATTTCAGGTGAGTGGATCATTTCCATTATTCCCACCTCCATGAGAATACAGCTGCTCCTTCCTTACCACTCATCATAAAAAGGAAAATTTCTGTTTGAGCAAGCAGAGGATGCAGTTTCCTTGTGCACACTATGAGTAATGGAAGCAATGCTATTGTTCTCATCAAAGACAAACGAGACTGCCACCAGACTTCTTCCATGAAAGGTGGGGTACAAGCCCTCACTAGTATGTGTTTGTATGTGACACTCAGCAGTAGCCTTACACGCTACAAATATTTGAAAACAAACACTTTTGGGAGGAAAGTTGTTCACTTCTATCTTGGGTCCAGCTGTGTGCTAAGTCTTGAAGAGACAGATTTATTCTCTTCATGTTTTGACATGTCGCATGCAAAAATCTGTTTGAATTAGCGGATTGTGGTTCAGCTTTTGAAAATTGACATGTTTGTTCCTGTGTTAAAAAAAAATCTTTGTCAATGATCATCTCACTTCAACTTTATCACTTTGGGATGCTCCTACGCCCCTCATTCCCCCTAGTTGGCAATGAGCAAAGTCCTCACAGGACTCGGTCTCATTCAATGCCATCACTCGTCACAGAAGCAGAAAAAATAACACTTGTAAATGATGGTATTGTACAAGCCTGGAGCACATGAGGCTCTTCTTGGCAGGTCTAAGTGCTTCATCACATAACAAGGTGATCCTATGCTACCACTCAAAAGTAAGAGAACTTGCATTTTAACACACTGTGCCTGGAAACATCCCCCTTTGCAGCTTGGTGAGGGAGAAAAATATTTTGTTCATTAGAAGGGAGAAAAACCAAATCAAATATGAGTGATGGGCTAGTAATCTTGCAAGTAGTGTGATCACTCAGTGTGATATTGCAAAACCCCCTCAACCGGCAAAAGAAGATGGTTGGGTTGGTCAGTTTCACACTCAACAGAGACCAGAGAATGACAGTGTTCTCATGGTCACAGAGAGAATTTTTCGTGTGATATTTATGTGGCATCAATTTTAGAACTATAATCCAATAACCCTGGTATATAAGCTTTTGTATTTCTGCAAACTCTTTTGGGCATTGGGTCGCTACAGTGTTTGCCCGAGTTAAAGTTTCTTCTGAATGGAGAATTGGAAATTAAAAAAACACAATTATAAATAGATAGTGTGAAATTGAAAGATGCCAGGGAGGGGTGCCTGTGTGGCTCAGTCAGTTAAGCAGCTGACTCTTGATTTCGGCTCGGGTCAGACTCTCAGGGTCGTGAGATTGAGCCCTCATGGGGCTCCACATTGAGCCCTGAGCATGGAGCCTGCTTAAAAATCTCTCTCCCTCTCCCTTGGCCCATCCCCCCACCTCGCTTGCACTGTCTATCTCTAAAAAAGAAAGATGCCAGGGACATTGTAGCAGGGTTCTCCAGAGAAACAAAATCAATAGGATTCATATATATGGAGGAAGAGATTTATTGTAAGGAATTGGCTCATGTGATTATAGAGGCTGATAAATCCCAAGGTCTACAGTTGGCAAGCTGGAGACTCAGGAGAGCTAATGGTATAGAACCTGAAGGAAGAGCTGATGTTTCAGTTTGAGTTGGGAGGCAGGGAAAAGCCAATATCCTGGTTCAAAGACAGTCAGATGGGAGGAACTCTCTATGACTCCTGGAAGGTCAGCCTTTTGGGTCTAGTCAGGCCTTCAACTGATGGGATAAAGCCCACCCACATTAGGGAAAGCCAATTGCTTTAATCAGTCTACCTATGCAAATGTTAATCTTGTCCAGAAACACACTTACAGACACACCCAGAATGGCATGGTTGATACACAAAGTCAAACTGACATATAAACATAACCATCACAGGCATCAACTAACAAAGTACTAAATTGGTAATCAGGAGGTCTATGAGCTAAGCTTTTTTTCACTAGGCTGATGAGGCAAATTCTTCAAACTCCCTGTTATCACACAACCCTTCTTACCCCTGCCAATGTGGGTGGGTGAGCCACAGGTCACTCAGTTGAAGGCTGATCGCTCAGCTGCTTACTGGTCCTTTGATTGTAGAGTTTCCTATCCTCATACAAAGTGAGGCTTACATTCCTGCCTGTGTGGCCTTTAGGAATTCCTTGAGGATCATGTGCTGACCAGGAATTGGGTGCCCTGGCTTTTCATTTCGGTTTGGCCACCTACTTCTTGTGTGTCTGTGCAAATTATTTGAGCCTCATTGTTCTTATTTATAAAACAACCAAGTCGGGCATAATTTACATGATCTCAAAAGTCCCTTCCAAACTTCAAATCTTGTAATTAGTAGATGATTTGGAAACTATTTTTATTTTATTGATGTCTTAAGTGTGAAGGATTATTTGAATTCTTGTAGCTTTTTGATATCTGAAAATGACAAGCTTCGAACTCCCACTTTGGAAAAAATTTTCTCCTTCTGCCTCAAACCTCTTTTATTTTGCTTTCATCTTCTGTCTAAAATACGCCACAATGATTTTTGAAAATCAGCTTATTTCTTTCCACAGTAATAAAGGTACATTCTGTGGAAACACTTAACATCCTATAGGATAACAATTGTTAGCTCATGACTTTTAAGTGCTAGATTCTGTAGCCAAAGCCAAAAAAGGCAACCTTGTGCATTTCATTGCTCAGTTTTGAGTCCAATGACAAGAGACACCAAGAAGACATTCAAGAATGTCAGTTCACATTTTTTTAAAAGTAGATTCCATACCCAGCATGAAGCTCCACACCCATGACCCTGAGATCAAGAGTCCCATGCTCTACAAACTGAGCCAGCCAGGCGCCCCAAGAATGTCAGTTTACGTTTTGAGTACTTTCCTACTAAACAAGACTTTAGTGTGTGTGATAGTTTGACTTACAGTCCACGGGATAGGAGACACACTTCCTATTGCTGTTTTCTTTTGTAGAGAAGGCAAACAACCCGCTGCTTTAGTGATAAGACTGCTAACCTCATCACTTCACACTTGAAACTAGTCTCCATCTCTTTTAATGCCACACTGTGTCAAGGACAGAGATGTAGGCTATTGATCAAGATCCTTATGGAATCCCCCCCACATTCCTCATAGAATCATGTCTGACAAAGTGACATGCTATATGTTTTCACAATGACATGGAGATTGAAAATGGAAAAGTTAAATATAAATCTTCGTGGAAGTTTCAGTAATTTTTAATAATTTGTTCTTTTGTCGCATGCATATGTGAATGATATATTTGTCCTAGAGCAATACGAATTCATTTCCCCACATCTGTAATATCTGCAGTAAGCTAAATTAAAAATGCATTTGTACTTGTACAGTTAAATGATCATATTTAATGAAATGTCAGAGATGAATCTTAGCAAATAGTCAGGAAATTATTTTAGAGAGGGCAGCATTTCATTACTAGCAGTCAGGGAAAAGCAAAGTGATTAAACAAATGGTTTACTGCTTTTAGGTGGTGACCGTCCAAGAAGAATAGAAAACCAGTGCGTGGGGCTGGTAGACAAATGTTGCGTTTCTGTCTTGGCTCTCTCTCTTTTCCTGCTCCCCCAAACCCTCACAGAATCTTGAGTCTGATGGTGGCTGGCATGAGGAGTTTGGGAGACTCTCCCCATGTAGTGAGGAAAAGAAGTCATTGGAAAATAGACAGCATGCATGAGAATCACCTCACATGAGGTCTGCACAACCTAGCTTGAGCAAAGTTTAGGCACCTGAGTTGAGTAGGAGACTCAGGTCAATTGAATGAGAACAGGAAGGAGCTGGGCAGAGGATGATGGACTGTTTAGGCTACAGGCTCTGCACCCGTGGGGTCCTGGGAAGAGAAAAGATATTAGGGAGCTGGGCTGCAGGTGGGAACAGAGTGGATGAGGGTAGGTGGTAACAGGCAGCAAGTAGGAGCAGAGAGGGAGAAGAGGAAAAAGTGAGCAGGAGCGGGTGTGGAGGGAGTGTATTCAGTGATTGAGAAAGTAGAGTGGGACCGTCAGGCAGCCAAGGAGACCTTCATTGGCCACCAACACGCTGCCACATCCCACACAAATCCCACCAAGCAACTTGATGTGCTGGTAGGTTGAATAAGTAGTTACATAAGAGTTATCAACTGTTTTGGTGGGTGTTATGTGCTGAGTTATGTCCTCTGAGAAGACATGTTGAAGTCCTAACCTCCAGTACCTCAGAAGGGGACCTCATTTAGAAATAAGGTCATTGCAGATGTAATTAGTTAAGACGAGGTCATACTGGAGGACGGTAGGGCCTTAGTCCAATACCTCTGGTGTCCTTATAAGATGATAGGAAGACACATAGAGAGAAGGCCATGTGATGGGAGAGACGAAACATGGAGTGATATAGTTGCAAGCCAGGGAAAGCCAAAGGTTTCCCGCCACCACTTGAAGCCAGCAAGAGACAAGGAAGGAGTCTCTCTAGAAAGGCTTTAGAGGGAGCAAGGCCCTGGATGATAACTTAATATCAGACTTCCGGCCTCCAGAATCATGAGACAATAGGTTTATGATGTTTTAAGCCACTCAGTTTGTGGTTCTTTGTAATGGCAGCCCTAGGAAAAGAATATAGTTGGTAAAACAATTTTGAATGGCAGAATCAAGAAGTTATGTTTCTCAGTCTTGCATTTTTTCTTAAGGAAATTCTATGACTTTCCGCCTAAATTCTTTGTACTGCCATCTGGGACCAGAGTGAGGGGAGCAACTCGGCATTCTCCTCAGCTGCCAGAAACTCAACAATTAAGGTAAATAGCATTCTGAGGCAATATTTTTTTAAAAAATTAAAATTAATGTAAGAAAGCCATGGTGAACAAAATACCAAAATTTTATTTTATTTATTTATTTTTAAAAATTTTATTTATTTATTTGAGAGAGAGAGAGAGAGACAGCAAGAGAGGGTACACAAGCAGGGGCAGTGGGAGAGGGAGAAGCAGGCTTCCTGCTGAGCAGGGAGCCTGATGCGGGGCTTGATCCCAGGACCCTGGGATTATGACCTGAGCCGAAGGCTGATGCTTAATTCTGAGCCACCCAGGCACCCCCAAAATATCAAAATTTTAAATACAGGCTCAGTATTACCAATTTTCCCTTTTGCCTCAGTGTGGTCTGGCATGGCACTGCTGTCAACATCTGAACGATACAGCTAAGATTAAAAATGCGTCTAATGAAGGGCACAGATGTAAATATATTCACATAAAAATACTATATTTCAGTTTTGTCTCAGGCAGACACCAAAAGAGATGACGAGGTACAGCAAGACGACTTGGACTGAATTCACTTTTGTCCGTGTAAGACCCAGACGGTGGGAAGACCAGATTACCAACATCGGGTAACAATGCAAACCCAGTTAAGCATCTTTCAAATATGAAATCTGCATAAAAAAAGACAAGCTGCTATAATCTCAGTAGCAAAGGGAATTAGATTCTTTGGCCTTTACCACATGACAGTAAATGACAGCATAATAAATAAAGCAAAAATGATTTCTGACTTTTACTTTTCACATCATATCCCGGAGGCGCTTTGCTATTGTTACAAGTATATTAAATATAGGTCTGATTACATCCTAAGGAGAGCTGACAAGAGGCATGTTGTGGAACAGGGAGATGCTGGTCTATGTCTGGTGGTTAATATTTATGGGGTGCACACTTCTGAAGCTTCAGAGAGCTCAAGAACTAGGAGAGACCAAGAGTGGAATGTCATATTATATGCTTAATTCAGATTAACTTTCTTTCAGTTGCTTAAAGAGATCGTGGAGTGTTTAGTACTTGAGGGTGATTACTTGCTTATCCTCCAGAAGTACAAGTAGACTCTTGTGGCCAATGGAGAGGCCTAGGATGTGGATTCTATGACTGAGAGAAAATGCAAAGGACAGAAATGATTAAATTAAACACAGGGATCTATGCTATTGAAAAACATTTATACTGACGCCTTTTTGTTGTATGAATTTTAACACATGCAGAGATTCATGCAACCACAAGCAGATGAAAACCATTTCCGTAACCTTCCAAACTCCCAGGTGCTGCTCTTTTAGCATCACATTCTTTAAAACTTGAATCTGTCTTTTCTTTGCAGAATGGTCTGCTAATTTTGATTGTTTTAGGGCTGAATTCCCATGATTCCACTTGATTACAGGATGACAAGTCTGCAAATTCATTCTGATCAATGCTACCTAGCTCTTCAGTGTAGAGGTTTTTTTTTTTGTTGTTTGTTTGTTTTTTGTTTTGTTCTGTTTTTACTCCAGGGCAATGGTTTAGTTAAATATGCTTGAAAATAGGAGGAAAGTGTGGAGAAATGAAACATGGAGGTCTGACCATTGAACTTGGCGAGATACTGTCGGCCAGCAACGGTGCACACCATTGCGTGTAGGATAGGCTCTATCCATTCATCTTTTGAGGAGTTTTTAATATCTATAACACAAACTTTCTTTCAGCAGTTACTATCATATGTTTAGTATTTTGATAGTGTGAAAAGGATTCAGATCTTTTTTATTATTTTTTCTTTCTTAATTTTTTTAACTTTAACCATTGTCAAGCGTACAGTTCGGTGGCTTCATGTGGCACTCACATTGCTGTGGAGTCATCACCACCATCCACAGAACGTTTTCACCTTCCCAAACTGAAACTCTGCCCCCATTGAACACTAACTGCCCATACTGCCCGCCCCCCTACCCTCCAGCCAACCCGCTTTTACTCTTGGTCTCTATGATTTGACTGCTCTAGGTTTCTCAAATTTGTCCTTTTGTGTCTGGCTTGTTTCACTGAACATAATGTCTTCAAGCTTCATCCATGTTGTAGCCTATGTCAGAATGCTCTTTTTTTTTTAAGGCTGCATCAGATCCCATTGTATGTATAGAACGTATTTTGTTTATCCACTCATCTGTTGATGGACACCTGAGTTGTGTCAAGCTTCTGGGTACTGTGAGTAATGCTGCTATGAACATAGTTGTACAAATATCTGTTCAAGTATCTGCTTTCAATTCTTTTGGGTATATACCCAGAAGTGGAATTGCTGGATTATATGGTAATTCTACATTTATTTTTTTGAGGAACCACCGTATCATTTTCCACATCAATTGTACCATTTTACATTTCTATCAGCAATGCACAAAGGTTCCATTTTTTTCCTACATCCTCACAACACTTGTTATTTTAAGATTTTTTAAAAAAAATAATAACTGTCCTAATGGATGTTAAGTGATATCTCCTTGCAGTTTTGATTTGCATTTCTCTAGTGCTTTTGCGGTTGAGCATCTTTTTATGTGCTTATTGGACATTTATATATCTTCCTTGGAGAAATGTCCATTCAAGCCTTTTCTTATTTTTCATTTGAGTTGTTTTTTATTGTTGAGTTGTAGAAGATCTTTATGTATTCTAGATATTAATCCCTTATCAGATATATGATTTGTAAATATTTTCTCCTAATCCATGAGTTGTCTTTTCACTCTGTTGATTATGTCCTTTGATATACAAAAGTTTTAAAATTCTGATGAAGCTCAATTTATCTACTTTTACTTTTGTTGCCTGTACTTTCTGTGTCATCTCCAAGAAATCATTGACATATCCAATGTCATGAAGCCTTTCCTCTATTTTCTTCTAAGAGTTTTATAGTTTTGGCTCTTAGTTTAGGCCTTTGGTACATTTTGAGTTAAGTTTTGTATATGATGTAAGAGTCCAACTTCATTCTTTTGCATGTGGATATCCCGTTTTTCCAGCATCACTGGTTGATAAAAAGTCATTTTTCCATTGCAAGGTCTTGGCTCCCTTGTCAAAAATCGTTTGACCATATACGTAAGGGTTTATTTATGGGCTCTCTACTTTATTCCATTGGCCTATATAATGTCTTTATATTGGTACCACACTGTTTTGACTAGTGTAATTTTTTTTTTGCCTTTTCTTCCACTTTATTTCATATTCCCACCACAATAATGACCCCTTTAATTTAAACTAAAAACCATAGAGGGTTCCTGAAAGGGTGGCAGCAGAGGATCGGAGGTGCCAAAGACTGAGGGACAAGTGGGATGGGGAATCAGCGAATCGTCTTGACTGGGCTCTTGAAGTCGCTGGCGGCTTGGAGCTGCCGCTGGTAGGCCATTGGATGGATCTTGAAACCGTAGAGCCTGGGCACAAACTGGCTGGCGGGCCGCTTGGGCCGGCACTCGGGGTGCACCATGAAGAGCATGTGAGGGAAACCGGTGCCGAAGTAGGCGCCGTCCGTGTGATGGTGCCTCGATGACTTGGGTGTGTACACGTCCATGCACTCGGGGCAGTAGAGCATCACCATGGCCTCACCTGGGATGTCCGAAAGGCCGATGGGAAGCATTGGCTGGTTCTCACCGTACACACGGGGACAGTAGCCAAAGTCTCCCTGCTGGTACTTTTCCAACATCTGGGCGATGCCACGGTTGGTGAGGATATAGCAGGCGTGGATCAATCCATAAAGCATCTCGGCTGCCTGCTCAATCAGGTCGCTCTGGTTGGGGTTGTCTTCCAGTTCTGCATCAGGCTCCAGGTCCAAGATCATGTTTAGAGCTTGTCGATAGTGAGGAACCTGCTCATTGAGTCCAGTGAGATTGAATTTGTCCTGGATGTAGTCTTCATCCACCTCACAGAAGAATTCATTGCCACGGAGCCCACAGAACCAGGAAATCCAGGACACCTCCTCTGAGCTGCTCATCTTCATGTCAGCCCGCAAGTCTCTGCATGTCCCCGGCGCCTTTCCCAAAGGTTTCGAAGTTTATCCTTTCCAAGCAAAAGCTGGGCCTTTTTCTCTCACGGCCTGCGGGTGGCCGTGAGGGCCCTTTCACAGGAGTCCCCACATCCCGCCCGACTAGTGTAATTTTTTTAAACAAAGATTTATCTATTTATTTGGCGGCAGGGGGGGCAGGGACAAAGGGAGAGGGGGAGGGAGAGAAGCAGATTCTCTGCTCAGTATGGAGCCTGATGTGGGGCTGGATCTCATGACCCTGAGATCACAACCTGAGCCAAAACCAAGAGTCAAACACTTAGCTGACTGCATCACCCTGGCACCCCTTGACTAGTATATTTGTGCAGTAAGGTTTGAAATTAGAAAGTGTGAGACTTCCAACTTTGTTCCTCTTTTTCTAGATTGTTTGTTCTATTTGGGGGTCCCTAGAGATTCCATATGAAATTTAGGATGACATTTTCTATTTCTGAAAAAAAAATCATTAGGATTTTGATGGGAATTGCATTGAATTGGTAGATCACTTTGGGTAGTATAGACATCTTAACAATATTTGGCCTTCCAGTCCTTGAGCATAGGTTGTTTTCCATTTATTTGTTTCCACTTTCATTTCTTCTAGAAATGTTTTGTAGGTTCCAGGGTACAAGTCTTTGACCTCCTAGGTTAAGTTTATCCTAAATATTTTATTCTTTTCAGTGCTATTGTAAGTGGAATTGTTTTCTTAATTTCCTTTTTGGATTCTTCGTCAGTAGTGTATAAAAACAACTTTTTGTACCTTGCAATTTTGCTGAATTCATTTATTAGTTTTAATATTTTATGGATTTTTTGGATGGAATTTATGATTTTCTGCATATAAGAAAAAATGCTTTTATCTCTTCTCCAATTTGGGTACCTTTTATATCTTGTCCTTACCTAACTGCTCTGGGGAGAACTTTGAGTACTGTGTTGAATAGATGTGACAAAAATGGGCATCCTTGTCTTGTTCCTGATATTAGAGGAAAAGTCTTCAGTGTTTTACCATTGAGTATGATGTTAGCTATGGGTTTTTTATATATGGACTTTATTGTGTTGAGGTAGTTTCCCTTTGTTCCTAGTTTGTTGAGTGTTTTTATCATGAAAGAATGTTGAATTTTGCCAAATGCTTTTTCTGCATGAAGTGACATGATCATGTGGGTTTTTTTTTACTTCATTTTGCAAAGGTGGTATATTACATTTATTGATTTTCTTATGTTGAACCATCCTTGCATTGTAGGAACATATCCAACTTGTTCATGATATATAGTTCTTCTAATGTGTTCTTGAATTATATTTGCTAGTATTCTGTTTGCTAGTATTTCTATACCAATATTCATTAAGGATACAAGTCTGTGCTTTCTTTTCTTGTTATGTCTTTGTCTGGGTTTGGTATCAGAGTAATGCTGACCTCATAGAATGAATTTTGAAGTGTTTTCTCCTCTTTGATTTTTTTTTAAAGAAGAGTTCAAGAAGATTGGTATTAATTCTTCTTTAAATGTTTGGTAGACTTCACCAGTGAAGCCATCTGTTTCTGAGCTTTTCTTTGAGGATTGAGAGGCAACCTATTGATACGGAGTCAGAAAACTGTAATTCTAGCAAGACAGAAATCAATCCCCCTGAACCAACAGACATGTTGCTAATAAATTCTATTCTGCTCCTTCTTCCTGATTGTGCAGTTCTGGGCAGAAGGTGGGACAAAGGAGAGTAAAACGCTATTTTGAATGTGGTTTTTTCTTGACTGAGTATTTACTTAGTGGTTATAGCTTTGACTAGTTTTCCTACCAAGTTATTTGAGTCCATCTCCATTTTTGTTTTTGTTTTCCCAATGTTTTCTATGGGTGAACAAGGGCCTGGAGCTTCCTTGTTTGCCATCTTGCTGATGTCACTCTCTTCATCTATAATTTAATGGCAGTGAATGATAAGGTCCAGTGACAAGGTCAGACTTGATATAGGCTTGCAGTCTCATCTCATGTCAGGTCGTCTTCTACATCGTCATTAAATGGATTCAGCAGAAAACACTTTGATCACAAAAAGAGATTTGGGTGCATTCTAACATTTGGGAGAAGAGTATTGATATAATGATATGGATCATTAACTCTCTCAGAGGTTTGTCAGTAAAACAAAGCACTTTTTTTTTGGAAAATGCTGTATATTTTTAAAAATCAGCTTTTATAATGTTCTTAGAGGATGGCAGAGGGGTGCCTGAGTGGCTCAGTTGTTAAGCGTCTGCCTTCATCTCAGGTCATGGTCCCAGGGTCCTGGGATCGAACCCCGTATTGGGCTCCCTACTCCGCGGGAAGCCTGCTTTTCCCTCTCCCACTCCCCCTGCTTGTGTTCCCTCTCTCTGTCTCTCTCTGTCAAATAAATAAATAAAATCTTAAAAAAAAAGAAAATGGCAAAAATATTGTGCTTTGCCTTTGAAAAGGGAGGCACCGTCATGAAGAAGCATTTGTTAGAGGTTGTGGAACAAGAGAGGGTTAGATTCAGGCTGGTAGCATCTGCTCCATTACATCATGACAGCCTTCCTATAAGCAGGATGAATGAATCAAAATATATCTGTCAAAAATCTCACAGTTTTGTGATTCTGTATCAATGGGTCGTTTCTAAATCCTGAGCAAAGTGGTAACCAAATAATAATACACTAGGACTAGTTTCTGTGGGCTCCTAAGGCCTCTGTGTCCCAAGGCCTCTTGTCAAAGATAAAATCTATAAGTTGGGGTGAAAGTGTAAGGCGGTGTTGACATTGCATATAACTAGACTTATTCTTTGCTTTGTCCTGAGTAGAGAGTTTACCTTTCATACTCAGGATAATACAATGGGGTGGAAGAATTTGGCTCCAATTACACAAGATAGTTGGACTTGCATTTCTATGGTTTGTAGTTTGAAATTAGCTTATGGGCTCAGTTTCTTGACCTTTGGTTGTCCTAAAGGAAAAGTATTGTTTTCTGTTTACAACTTTGAAAAATTCATATTTATTAGTTTTATTTTTTAGTGTTAAATATTTTTAAAAATTTAAATAAAACAAAACTTAAAAAATGTATAGAGATGAATTTTCAGGAAACTAAATATTTTAGTTGTGTTTGAAGTGTTGTTTATGTGACCCTTCAGCAAATTAAAAGAGAAAAATTCAGTTAAAACACTAATGTACACAAAGACAGGTGATATTTTGACATTTCTCACCATTGAATTAATGAAATAACTGACTGCTTTGATTTCTCTTACACAAAGCCCCAAAGCTGTCAAATGCTATTAAGTAGCACAATTAAATTCATTTACTTTTTCCCCAGTTTTATTGAGAAATAATCGATATACATCACTATATAAGTGTAAGGCATACAGCACGTTGATTTGATTTGCATCTATTGTGAAATGATTGCTGCAGTAAGTTCAGCTAACTTCCATCTTCCCATACAGATACAATTAAAAAAAAGAAGAAAGAATAAAGGAAACAAAATTCTCTTGTGATGAGCAATCTTAGGATTTATTCTCTTAACTTTCGTGTATATCATACAGTAGTAGTGTTAGCGATCACCTTGTACATTACATCTCTGGTACTTCTTATTACTGGAAGTTTGTGTCTTTTGACCAACTGCCTCTAATTCCTCATCCCCCCACCATTTAAATCTTTAATCCATTTTGAGTTAATTTTTGAGGCATGACATAGATATGGGTATAGTTTCATTCTTTTACATCTGAATCATTATCTCACCACTATTTATTGAAGAGACTGTCTTTTCTCCATTGAGTATTTTTTATTTCTTCCTGATTTAGTCTGGTTTGGTAAGGTGTATGTTTCTAATTTTTTTTTTCATTTCTTCTAGGTTGTCTAGTTTATGGACATGTAGCTGTTCATAGTAGCCTTTTATAATCATTTGAATGTCGGTGGTTATCAGTTGTGATGTCTCATTCTTCATTTATGATTTTGTTGATTTTGGTCTTTTTCCTGTTTTCCTTAATTAGTCTAGCTAAGGGTTTGCCAGTTTTGTTTATCTTTTCAAATAACCAACTCTTAGTTTGGTTAATCTTTTCTATTTTTTTTCTTTTCTCTGTTTCACTTATTTCTGCTCTAATCTCTATTATTTCCTCTCTTCTGATTATTTTGGGCTCAATTTCTTCTTGTTTTAGTTCCTTAAGGCGCAGTTAGGTTTTTATTTGGGACCCTTCTTGTTTCTTCATGTAGATACTTATTGCTGTGAGCTTCCCTCTTAGAGCTACTTTTGCTGCATCCTACAAATCCTGTTTTTTGTTAGTCTCAAGAAAACTTTTAATTTCCCCTTTAACTTCTCCTTTGATCCATTGGTTGTTCAGGGGAGTGTTGTATAATTTTCATGTGTTCATGAATTGTTCAGTTTTCCTCTTGTTATTGATATGTAGTTTCATGCCATGATGGTCAGAGAAGGTACTTGGTATGATTTCAATCTTAAATTTGCTAAGACCTGTTTTGTGGCCTTACATATGGTTTATCATAGAAAATGTTCCATGTGTACTTGAGAAGAATGTGTATTCTGCTGTTGTTAAGTAAGTGTCCTGTGTCTGTTAGGTTCATTTGGTCTATAGTGTTGTTCAAATCCACTGTTTTCTTACTGATTCTCTGTCGGGATTATCTATTGTTGAGTGGAGTATTAAAGTCTCCAACTATCATTGTGTTAGATTTTGCTTTCTATATCTAGATGCTCTGTTGTTGGGTGCATAAATATTAACACTTTTAAAATCTTCTTGTTATATTGACCTTTTTTATCATTACATAGTGATTTTTTTTTGTCTTCTTTTACCATTTTTAGTTTAAAGTTTGTTTTGTTTGGTATAACTAGGATAGCTACCTATTCCTGCTTTTTTTTGGTTACCATTTGCTTAGAGTGTCTTTTTCCATCCCTTTACTCTCAGTTTATGTGTGTCTTCAAGGTTAAGGTGAATCTTTGTAGGCAACAAAATCTTTTGTAGACATATTGTTGGATCTTCATTTTTGTTTTTGTTTTGTTTTTTAATCCATCCAGCCATTCTGTGTCTTTTGATTGAATAATTAAATCTGTTTGCTTTTAAAGTAATTATTGACAGGTAAGGAGATACTATTGCCATTTTGTTAATTGTTTTGTTTGTTTTATAGATTCTTGTTCCTTGTTTCTTATCCTGCTGTCTTTTTTTGTGTTTTGATGTCTTTTGGTATCAGTATGCTTTGACTTCTTCCAGGAGTTTTCTCCAGCCTTTCTAGTCAGATGGGGCAGAAGGCACTCTCCACAGAGGGTGGGATTGTGACATAGCTTCTTGCCTGGGCATGGGCAAACTAGGCTCTAGGGTCAGCAACTCTAAATCAGGCAGATCTGCACCCCACTGTGTTCCCTGGCCAGAGTGCATCCCTGACTTGGTTCTGCAGATGAACAAAACTGCTGGTTGGGATTGCTACTTGGGCACTGCAGGTATGAACTTGCTCTGCTAGGATCCCTGTGCTGGTTGTTGCAAGCCCCTCCTCCCTTCTCCATCATATTCAAATTCCCAGTGGTTGAGCCACACAGATTCCCCTGCAGTCCCTGTGGTATGAGATGAGAGTGGAGGCTCCCACAAAGTGACCTACAATTCTGGGAGTCTGGTTGTCTCCCCAGGGTTGTTTTTTCCCACTAGAAGAACTGGACGCTCAGGAGAGACCTCTCTGTGAGGTGCTGCACTGGCCTGGGGGAGGGACAATGCAGTCCACACGTAACTGTTTCTCTTTTCTGATGCAGTCTGTCTTGGTCTCTATGGTGCAGGGGTGCCTCACCGTGTTCTAGGATTCTCTCACTGGCATCTTGTTGTTGAATAGTTGTTAGATGTTCTTCTTGTGAGGAGGAGCTGAGTCAGGAACAACCTATGTTGCCATCTTGGTGACAGCAGTCCCCATTTGCTTTTTACAGGAAATGGGAAACCATAAAAATGAGATATTAAAGGTAGGCATTGGGAATCTTCTTAAGCTTATTTGTAAACATATGTAGTTTCTTTTATGTATACGTACAAAGTAAAATGAAAGACAGAATCTTTGCTTTAGTGCAGACAGTTCATTTGAATTTCTTATTTGCTAATTGAGCATAGGTATTTAATAGAAATTTTTCTTTCAATGCACATAATTTGTTATTGATTCATTCATTCAACACACATTTTTTGAGTGAATGAGGTATACCAGGTGTGTAAGGAAGAAGATGCAGAAGAAGACTGTGCCCTTAGGGAGTTTACTTTTTGGGGGAGATAAAACTTAGAGCAATGACTATAAACACATTGTGAAGGGTTACAAGAAGGCCAAAGACAATTGTCCAGGAAGCTCAGAGAAGCAATATCTCTTCTGGGCAAAAGTAAGTTTTGTGGGAAAGATAGTGCTTAACTTGAGGTTTTTTTTTAAAGATTTTATTTATTTATTTGAGAGAGAGAGCATGGGCAAGTGGCGAGGAGCAGAGGGAGAGGGACAAGCAGTCTCTGCGCTGAGTGCTGAGCTGGAAGTAGGGCTTGCTCTCAGGACCCTGAGATCACGACCTGAGCCAAAACCAAGTCAGACACTTAACTGACTGAGCCACTCAGGTGCCCCTAACTTGAGTTTTGAAGAATAGGCAAGATTTGGATACTGAGGGCTGGGGCCACAGTACTCCAGTAGAATGCAGTGTGCAGGCAAATCCAAGGAGAGGCATCACAGGCATTGAAGGGGAACCCCCATTTTGAATGGAATATGGGATGGAAGGATGGGAGATGTGGAATAAAGCTGGAAAAGAATGAAAATATTAAAATTTACTTAGTGGTTACTTTGTACCAGGCATTGATACATCTTTTTGAGGATGTCATAATTTTTAGTTTCTAGACCAACTGTCCCCAGATAACTGTTAATTTTCTTTTTGTAAAGTGTTATTGTTCCTTTTCTATAGATGGGGAACCTGAGGCATAGAGAAATTAAGGAACTTGCTAGAGGTCACCTCTCACTAAGTGGCAGGACTAGCATTTAAGCCCAGGTCTGATGGACTCTTAAGCACACATTTTTTCCATGTTTCCATGCTGTCTTGAATGAAATTCTAATGAAAGAGTAGGGGAGGAGCCTCTGGGGATGTTTTGAGCGAAGAGAGGCAGCATTAGAGCTCTTTGCTTAGGAAGCTGGTGGCTGTGTGTAAGCTGGGCTGGAGAAAATACAGTTTATTAGTTTTATACTCAATGAGGAAATATGCTAATTTGTGTCGGAAGAAAAGTTAATAATATACCTAATATTCCTAGATTCTACTAGGCTAAGTGAGCCAAGGGAAGCTAAGAACAGGGTTGCATCTGAAACATGTAAAGCTTCATTGCGTGTAGTGTCAATTACTGTCTAAGCATATTATAGACATTAGTTCAATGAGTAATTATAACCACCTGAAATCTGGTGTTATCTTAAACTCACAGAAAGGAAAACTGAGGCTTAGAGACGTTATTAATTCACCTGTTCAAGGTCAGAGTTAAATGAGGAGACAATCTTCAAATCCCGGACTGTCTATTTCTACAATTTTGTCCTGTTCTATCTCTTGCTATTTGCCTAAAAACCTGAAAGAATATTAATTAAAAAAAATGTCTCCACTCAGTTCCGTCATCTGGAAAGGTGGCCTTCTCCTGAACATCCCTGACCCCGTCAACTCTGGGAGCTCCTTGACTATTCCCAGCCATCTCTTCTCTTTGTCTCAGTTCATTCTTAAGGGCTTCTCATGTCATTTCTTACAACCATCCCAATGTGCACAAATCACCTTTACAGACAGAGGTATGAGTATGGAGAGAGCAATTCATGAATGCCAACGTCCTTGATGAAGGCTGGTTTGTCTTTGCCAGGCCCGAGAGTCCCTAGTGAATTTCATTTCACATGGTTTGCTGGGCAATGGAGAGGTTATGGTTGGTGAGAGGTTTGAACTTCAACTGACATATTGTTAGAGGAGGCCTATGCCAATTTGAAAATGTTGTTTGTCTTGATTTTTTTTTCTTTTTTTGATGTAAGGGGAAAAAGGCATGCTGCTCAGAAATGCAATGAACTTGTTGATGGTTTTTGCCATAATTCATCTTGTATCCTCTTCTATTTCCCACTCCCAGCCCACACCACTTGACAATTACCCCTACCATCTAGTTTTCACTATGTTCTCAAAATAGGTAATTCAATTAGGTTAGATATATTTATTGAATGACTACTATATGCAAAGCATTATACTAGGTTTTCTGAAACTAGTGCAGTGAGTCACTACATGAAGATGGAAAGATGATGATGGCTAACTCCTTTTTCACATAGGTGCTGGCCTTGAAATGATGCACATTTCAGTCCTCATGTAAAGCTGGAGAAGAGCCAAAGAAAGCCAGGAGCTTAAAACTATGATATGTACTTGGTAATTCATAGCACTAATTATTGCTCATACAAATAGGACAATGGATTAGTTATAAGCACTTATGATTCCATTTTATCATGCTCCAATTAAAGTATATGCTATACAGCTTAGTTTTCTTACAGTTGCTAAGGCCTGTGGGTAAGACCAGCAATGGGTAAGCATGCCCTATGGTGATTGATGTGGGGACATTTCTAGAAATAACATTTCTTTTGGCCAATCTTGGAAAAAATATAGGAAGAATTGAAAATTCTGTTGTTATTAAATGAGTCATCTTTCCTCATTCTTGCCAAGTTCCCTTTTTTGGCTGGCTCTAGTGACTAGGGAGAATTTTAAAATCATGATTTTTCTAATCCATTATTTCGGTTTGAAAAAGCATAGCTATTATTATAAATTTATATTAAGAAAATTAAAAAAATACCTACTGCACAGAAAGTTAAGCTCGATAAAATTTGTTTTTCAGAAAGGAATAAGCTGAGAATTGTCTCTAGTTGGTTTTTATGAGTGTATGAGGTTCTTTTTCCTTCCGCAGGGGCTGTCTCAGATTGTAGGCCTTGAATATCTATGTTTCTCATAAAAGACCATGGCTTTTAAGAAATATTAGTGAACTTTGGGTAACCAAAGAATGGACTTCATCCTTTGGGTAACTTTGGAGTTTCAGTGTAGACTAGGGTGGGATAAACCTGGTTCTAGAGTTTTTGAAAACACCTAGGATTTTGGATCTTTCAGATCAATGGCTGTATTAGTATCCTGTGGCTGCTGTAACAAATCACCACTAACTGGGGAACTTAAAACAACAGAAATCTATTCTATCACTGTTCAAGAGGCCAGGAGTCTGGAACAATGTGTTGGCAGGGCCCTGTTCCCTCCTGAGGCTCTCAGGGAGAGTCCATTCCTTCCTCTGCTGGTGGCTCCAGGTGTCCATTGACTTGTGGACTCATCACTGTGATCTCTGCCTCCACGGTCACATTGCTTCCTCCTCCTCATTCTGTCTCAAATCTCCCTTCTCCTTTCTCTCATAAGGACATTGGCCATTGGATTTTGGGGCCCACCTGCATAATCTAGAATGATCTCCTCATCTTGAGATCCTTACCTTAATTACATTTGCAAAGATCCTTTTCTCAAAGTAATATTCACAGGTTCTAGGGGTGAGGATGTGGACATACCTTTTTGGGAGTCTCTATTTAACCTACTATAGTAACTTTCTTCCTTCCTTCCTTCCTTCCTTCCTTCCTTCCTTCCTTCCTTCCTTCCTTTCTTTCTTTCTTTCTTTCTTTCTTTCTTTCTTTCTTTCTTTCTTTCTTTCTTTCTTTCTTTCTTTCTTTCTAGATTTTATTTGTTTATTTGAGAGAGAGAGATAGAGATAGTGAGAGAGAGCATGAGTGGAGAGGAGAGGGAGAGACAGGCTCCCCACTGAACAAGGAGCCTGACACAGGGCTCGATCCCAGGACCCTGGGATCATGACCTGAGCCAAAGGCAGACACTTAACCGACTGAGCCACCCAGGCACCCCCTATAGTAGCTTTCAAACTTCTCTTGAACCACAGGAGGAAAAACATTTTACAACATAATGTAACTCCCTTGCATACAGGAAATGAAAAATTCTATTTATTTATTTAATTTTAAAGATTTATTTATTTATTTTTAGAGAGAGAGAGTGCATACATGAGCTGGGGGGAGGGACAGAGGGAGAGAATCTTTAGCAGACTCACTGAGCATGGATCCCGACGGGGGGTTCTATCCCAGGACCCTGAGATCATGACCTGAGCTGAAACCAAGAGTTGCTTGCCCAACTGACTGAGCCACCCAGGTGCCTCATGGAAATGAAAAAGTTTTAAAGAAACAGTACTTTCTTTTACCATGTGAGATGTACTATGCTCCATTCCATTCTATATCACTGCATGCTACTCCAACAAAATCCTCTTTGCTGATCTACTGAATCGATCACATGACCTGTTAGTGGTGTTGCCACCAACAATTCTAAATTTCAGATGATTCTGGGCTATACCAGCATGTTTGGACTCTCTTGGTTGGAGAACACTAGTTTGTCTTGGATTCCTCAGAGCTGGCTGAACTGAATTGGCTTTGAAGGAGTGGTAAGGAGTTTAAAGGTGTGATCAGAATACTACATTAATACTACCTCTTAATTATATTAAATGCAAATGATGAATATTTACTGACATCTTTCCATGCATCAAGTATTATATTAGATATGAAAACCACAAAAATGAACTATACAAACCCACCCCAGGCATTCCCTAAATTCTCTTCCATATTGTACTATACAGATTATTTTAAATACACATTCTTAATCACCAATTTCTCTGCGAAGTCAAATAGCTATTTATAAATGGACTGTGAAATCCACTTATAAACTTTTCACATATATCCTTAAATACTCAAACTGTGGTATCTCACTGAAGCACCTATATTCATGCCTTCCACTTTGTTTTAAAAGGATTTACAGGCAATTAGAGACAAGCGATTTCAGAGAAGAGGCTAATCCACATTTCTCATAATCGTGTGGACATTTTAATTGTTTTGCAAGGGAGGCTACAAATGCAAAAGCAGTGACCAAAAAAAAAAAAAAAGCCTTGCTTCCATTTCAAGGTGACGTAAGAGAACTAAAATTCATGATTAAGAAAAATGAAATTGTATAAATTATAGCAGAAATGCCTGTCATCACCCGTATTAGCTGCTGAAATGCCTCCAGGGGGTTAGATTAGAAAAAGAAAATTACTTATCTGTAATTCTTATTCTCTTTAGGTAGCAATTATAATAGATATACACTCTTGGGTGTAAGTCATTGGTGTGAGAACCAGGAGTAGACGAGAAGCCAGCTAAAGAATTATAACCCTCAAGGAAGATGCACCCTGGGACGTCAAGGGCATAATGTATATGGAATGTCATTGCCCTCGAATATCGTTCCTATCTGACCATCAAAAAGAACTGGCGAATTTAGTCCCTCAGAAGAAAAAAAGGAATGAGTGGATCTATTATTATTATTATCATATATTAAATGTATAAAGGTCTAGCCCTAGGCAAAATTTGTGAATTGGGTCTACTCATTTTCTCTCTGCGCCTCTACCTACTTCAAGAATCCAATACCCACCTTCTTGCCATTTCTCTCACTCTGCTCTTAGGAAATACCTCATTAAATTTATTTACACCGAAGCCAAGATTTTGACAGCCTTGGAGAGGGAATAAGGGGCCACGGGCCTGATGCTGGCTTTGTTACCAGTTTGTCCTAGGGTAGATGTCAGGTGAACCGTGTCACCTCTTTGGCCTCCAGCGTCCTCATTTATACAATGAAAGGGTCGAACTAGGTGAGTGATATTTCTAGAACTCTTGCAGCTCCGTGATTCTAGGTGGGAAAGACAGGCTAAACATTAGGCTAATTTTAGGCTAAAATGTTAGGCTAGCAATTTTACCCTCGAATATGCCATTTAAACCGGAGCAGAACAAAGCCTCATGTCACAGAAATGAAGCGTAACTTGAGGCGTCCACTGGGATGCAAAGAAGTATTTGGGGGTTTGTGCTTGCTTGACTAGAACTGCTGAGGTCATATCACGTGAGTGACTGCCACACGAAAACCTAAGACTGGCCCTACGTGCATCTTAACGTGACTTGAGTTGGGCCATGGTTCACATAAGAGCCCCTGGTTAGGCAAGAGCTTTTTGGAAGCTGCACTTTTTCAGAGCAATGTTACTGCAGAGAAACAATCACTCATGAAGCGTTATTCCAGTATCTGAAAGAGCTAGGGCTATTTCCAGAAATGCCTGCTTCATGTTTAAGGAGTAACTTAAACCAAGAGTGTTTCTTTTTGACAGGCACAGGGACTAGCTGCACGTGCCTCTTTGTACATAGAGACAGACGAAGGCATTTCTTTCCCTTCTCTTTTCCTTACACCAATCCCTGCTTCCCTTTTCCTTGGAAGCCATTCCAGGCCGGATTGAAGGAAGTAATCCTAGGAGCCTAAGGCCCAAATCAGAAATCCAGACCCATTCCTCTGACACACCTATTTGGAGCAGTGACCTGTGACCCCTCATATGGCGAGGCCATAGGAGGCAGCAGGCAGGGATGAGCAATAGGGGGTAGGACATTTAGTTAGGTCCAGAATAGACCAGAAGCCCATGTGGCATGATTAGTCCATTATAGTTGCCCTTTTTTGCTACCACTTTTTTTTTCTTATTTTAAATAACCTGAGGATGGCTTCACAGCAATTCTGATCCTGTGTTCCTTTTGTATCCGGGGAGACAAGAATTAAGCCGCAAGTCTTCAATCCATTCTGTCCCTTTACTTTGGGGGGTACTGGGGTAGGGGAATATCCCCAGGAAGAAGAAAAGTCAGATAACTCAGTCTAATTTCTTTGTAAACCTGGAAATGACAGACCTCCTGGCAAATAACTGAATGGTATTTGCTAGCAGGAGAGTCTTTGTCCAGGGAATGTTTTTATTTTTTTTAAAGATTTTATTTATTTATTTAAGAGAGAGAATGAGATAGAGAGAGAGCATGAGAGGGGAGAGGGTCAGAGGGAGAAGCAGACTCCCCGCCGAGCAGGGAGCCCGATGTGGGACTCGATCCCGGGACTCCAGGATCATGACCTGAGCCAAAGGCAGTCGCTTAACCAACTGAGCCACCCAGGCACCCCAGGGAATGTTTTTAGCAGGATGTATCTGGTTGCATAGAATTGCCTGCCGTAAACTGACATGGGATGTATGCATATATGAAGTATGGCTCCCTGGGAAATACCACAGGAACTATCTGAGTAAAAGTGGATGTGTTGTGGGGCGCCTGGATGGCTCAGTTGGTTAAGCATCTGCCTTCAGCTCAGGTCATGATCCCGGAGTCCTGGGATCGAGCCCCGCATCAGGCTCCCTGCTCAGCAGAGAGCTTGCTTCTCCCTTTCCCTCTGCTGCTCCCCCTGCTTATGCCCTCTCTATCTCTCTCTTTCTGTCAAATAAATAAAAAAAAATCTTTAAAAAAATGGATGTGTTGTATAGGATGTGAAACTCTTCTGTCAGTGACATGAGCTATACAGATTACTTAGAGACACCATGGGTTATTCTAAGCCAGAGAGCATCTATGTGGTGAGAAGAACCTGGATAGCTACCATGATGGTCCCAGAGCTACCATGATGGTCCCAGAGCTTCCTCTGCCCCATCGATGCCTCTAGATGCCTCAAATCCTTGAAATGACCAATAAAGCTTGGTATTGAGTAGAATTTCTGACTTCTGTGAGACGAGCTTGAGAATCTCATCCTTCGTGCTATCCCAACGTGCATGTTGCTTTTTTGGCGGTAGCCACTTTTCTTATTTTTTTTTTCAAGTTGCATTTGATAAATTGTTTCATCCATCCATCCATTCATCCACTCTCTCATTCAACATATATTTATTATACACCTGTTGCACCCCAGGCCCTTTTCTAAGTGGGAGGGATACACAGTGAACAAAATGGACAAAAACCTGCCTGCCTTTGTGGGGCTTACCTTCCAGTGGGGATGACAGCAATAAATATTAGTAGAACAGTAAAAAATCCTATGGTAGAAGGTTATACATACTATGGGAAAAAAAGAAAAGCCAGACAAAAGAGTTGGGGAGTGCAGTAGGGAGAGGTAAGAATTCCAAATGAAGTGGCTAGGGTAAGTAAGCTTCCATGGGAAGGTGACTTTCTGTCTAATGCCCCAGGGAGGGGAGCAAGTAGACTAGGTGAATACTGGGGAGGAGATCGGTGGTCTGAGGGAGAGGCGGGAGAAGGTGGGAGTCTGTGTGGCCAGTTTGAAGCAAAGCACAGATGTGTCCTGTGTGTCTGCAGAGGGGTCAGAGGGGTGAGCTGATGCTGCCTCACAGATCTTTTACAGCTTTAGAAAGACCTGGAGTGCCTGGGTAGCTCAGTCAATTAAGCATCTGCCTTCGGCTCAGGTCATGACCCTGGGGTCCTGGGATTGAGCCCCACATCGGGCTCCCTGCTCCGCGGGGAGCCTATTTCTCCCTCTCCCTCTGCTGCTCCCCCTGCTTGTGTTCCTTCTCTGACAAATAAATAAATAAAATCTTAAAAAAAAGAAAGAAAGAAAGAAAGAAAGAAAGAAAGAAAGAAAGAAAGAAAGAAAGAAAGAAAGAAAGAAAGAAAGAAAGAAATACCCGGGGAGCTCTGGGAGCAGAGGAGTGACATGACCCAACTGGCATTTGTGACTAGAGCTCATTTTTAACCAGAATTCACCTGAAAAAGCTCTGGGGAAGAAAGCTGGTTATCGAGGGACTCGGCGCAGGACCAGAGTCATCTGTCCAGAGCCCTGTCCACCTCAGGGGCAGTTTTATGTAAAATCTCTTTTGAAAATGGGATGCAAAAAGTCTTCATGCAAGAAATACAAATTTGTCCTGAACATCATTTTAAAAACCTTTAGGAAATATAGCATATTTATACAAGAAAGTGCACAAGTCAAAGATGTATAGTTTAGTGAATTATAATAAAGAAAATAATCACATAACCACCACTTAGGGCAAGAATTTGAACAAGCTCAGAGGTTCCTGTGTGTCCCTTTTCAATGACAGCTCACCCCCCATTCCCTAAAGGTAACCCCTCTCCAAACATTCATGGTGATCACTTCCTAGCTTACTTTATTCATCCCCCATCTGTGTATTCGAGGATACCAGTGAACTATATTTTTACTTATTTTACTTCTTGTCTGGCTTCCTTCCTTCAATGTTGTGTTTGTGCAACTCATCCAAGTTGTTGTTTGTAGCTGTGGTTTGTTTGTATTGTTATATATCCCACGGAATAAATACCCCTAATTTTTTACTCATTCTACCATTGGCTTATTCCCTGCTATGAATGTCCCTGTGACGGTCTCCCGGTGTCCAGGTATAGCCATGTCTGTAGGGCATTTATCTAAGACTAGAACTGCAGGGTTACAGGGTATCTGTTTGCTCATCTTTAATAGATGATGTCAAACTATCTTTCAGAATGATTGTTTTAATTTCCTCTCTTTCCAGCAAGGATGGGAATTACTGTGGGTCCATCTTCTTGTCTACATTTGGTTAGTTTGCTTTTTTTAATTTTAGCTATTCTGGCGGGTATAGAGTGAAAGTGGTTTTAATTTGCACTTCCCTTGTTACAAATGAGTTGAATACCTTTTCATGTTTATTGACCATTCTCATGGCTTCTTGTGAACTAAAGTCTCCCACTCATTTTCTTATTGGGTGGCCTATGTTTTTCTTTTTGACTTATAGGAGCTTTTTTCTTTTAAAATATATTTACGATAGGAGCAGATATACTTGCAAATATCTTATCTCACTCTCTTTTCATTTTCTTACTGATGTCTTTTGAGGATCAGATGTTCTTAATTTTAATGTGGTCATATTTATTAATCTATTTCTTTATGGTTTGTACTCTTTAGTCCTTTAAAAAAACTTCCCCTACTTCCAATATTATCTTATAAAATCTTTCCATTTTTGCCTTTCACATTTAATCTACAATACTCTTGGATTAGTTTTGGGGGTTTTTGTGTATGATATGAGACAGAGATAGTTTCTTCCCTTCCTTCGTCCCTCCTCCCTCCTCCCTCCCTCCCCCCTCCCCCCCCCCCCCCCCCCCTTTCTCTCTCTCTCTTCCTTGTCCTTTTCTCCCTTGTTCTTCAGTATTATTCTATCATAGTCCACAGTACATGGGGGCATCATTCTTTTTTTAAAATTTTTTATTGTTATGTTAATCACCATACATTACATCATTAGTTTTTGATGTAGTGATCCATGATTCATTGTTTGTGCATAACACCCAGTGCTCCACGCAGAACGTGCCCTCCTTAATACCCATCACCAGGCTAACCCATCCCCCCACCCCCCTCCCCTCTAGAACCCTCAGTTTGTTGCTCAGAGTCCATGTCTCTCATGGTTCGTCTCATGGAGGCATCATTCTTCAGATTCCATTCTAAACTTGCTTCTTCCTTGGGAAGAAATTTAAATAAGAAAAAGAAAAAAAAAAGAAAAGGCTTTACCTGGAAAGATTTTTGATAAAAGTATAGTAGAGCGTGAGCTCCATGAATGCAGGAACCATGTCTTGTCCATTTCTGTTTCTCTATCGCCCAGCACACTGCTCCATCAGTGTTTATTTACTGAAGAGTTCATAGCTCATACTTTCATGGTAAGACAGAGTTAGATGAAAAGCTCAAACTTTTTCCTAATTAAAGAAGGCTTGGGAAAAACAACTATCAGTGATCTGTCTATCCCTCTTACAGTTTTTTTTAGCTAAAAAACAAAAGTCTGACAGTGGTTCTCAACTTTGACTGAGGTTTGGGATTACATAGGAAGTTTTAAAAATACAGAAGCCTGGGTACCAACCCCTAAGGATTTTATTTAATTGGTCTGGGATGTGGTCTAGGCATTAAGAGTTTTCAAATTTCTCCAGGTGATTCTAATGGGCAGCCAAGGCTGAGAATCACCAGGAAAAGAAATAGTGAAAACACACTCTTACTATCATGATCGCCAGGTAAAATACAGGACTCCTAGTTAAATGTGAATTTCAGATGGCCAACAAACATTTTTTTTAGTATAAGTCTGTCCCAAATATTGCTTGAGGCATACTTATGCTAAATCATTACACGTTTATCTAAATTCAAATTTAACTGGATGTCCTGTGTTTTTATTTGCTAACCCTGGCAAACTTAATTATTATAAAATTATTCCTCACATGCTAATCTTGTTAGAATCACTGTGTTCAAATGATGTTTATCCCTTCCTATGACCTCCTGGTCCTGTGCAATTTTGCCCTTGCTGTGCTGATCTGCCTTTGTCCCTCCAGCTGACTCTGCAGTTCTGACATCCCACGAAACAACCTTCTCAAAACCAGAATGCCTGGTGCCATTACCAAAAACCCACTCAACTTCCTAGGGTGTCAGACATAAGCCGGCAAATTTAGGAACAAGCCACTGAAACGTGTTGGAGAGCAGCACTGGAAAACAAAAGGCTGAGGAGATCAATTTCACATTGTCAACGATTTATACAGGATGCGATGAAAACCAAAAGGGAGGAGCGTGGGCACCTTGTTTTTCATTTTCTCCAACCAGACTAAGTGAAATAACCTAATTAATTGGGTGATGCATAGTTAGAACTGTGTCAAAGATGACCGGTATGTGAAAGCAGAAGACAGAAAGAATCTCTCCTTTTTCTCCCATGTCGGTGGGTCCACAGATGCTTCCTCTTCTACCAGCATGGCATTTGTTCATCCTTCACTCCTCAGATGGGCAGATGTTGCTCTAGAAGGTTCTAGAAGGGTGGGACCTCTCGTTTGCCTGCTTATACTGTCCTTGTTCTGTGTTAATGAGATTTAGACTATGCACATCAGTAGTTTTGTTTCTGGGTTGTCACTCACATTACTGGGAAACCATTCCATTTGCAAGTTTTTTGGGGCATTCCTGATTGTATTGCTCAGCCCTGAAATGCCCATTTATTCTCCACTTTGAGATTTTGCTGCCTTGGAGCCAGAAGAAGGTCCATTTCTCCAGAAGTTGAATAATTTTGGTTAAAGCAGCGTTCATTATACTAATGGCGCTTTACCAGCACATTGTCACTTTCTTAAAGCATTGCATTTGATCCTAACAACAACCCTGCAAGTTAGTAAGGAAGGCATTATTTTCCTTCCTTTACAGATAAAGAATAAGGAAACAGAGTCAGCTTTGTCAAACAACTGTGTGAAGTTGTCCATCCAGTAAAGGACAGCACTGCCTCAGCTCGAAGGATCCCAACATTTGGAGATCTTGTTAAAAATGTATGGATTCCTGAATCCTTCCCCTGTCTTCTAATGCAGTGAGGCTGGGGCAGCACCCGGGAGTCTAGTTTAAAGACCAGCTTTAGAGATTGGCAGAGACTATTGTATTTGAACATCATCATTGGAATTCTTGATTAGAGTTTTAGGAATCCAGCTGCTTTGGGGAGCAGTGCAAATAAATGTAAGTGAAAATATTTACTACCTGCTTCACAAAAGTTGTTGATATTAGTTTACTTTAAAAAATTACATCGGCAGGGTGCCAGGGTGGCTCAGTCTGTTAAGTGTCTGACTCTTGATTTCGGCTCAGGTCATGATCTCAGGGTTGTGAGATCGAGCCCGGCGTTGGGCTGGGTGAGGAGCCTGTTTAAGATCCTCTCTCTCCCTTTCCCTCTGCCCCCTTTCCCCCTCCTCCCTCTTTAAAAAAAGAAAAGAAAAAATTACATTGGCAGTCCTTAATAAGTACAGCAGAAGTTGAAAGATAGAAATATAAAAGTCGATTAATTATTGACTTCACTCTGCTATCACTTTTGGGACCAACGAAGGAAAAGGTAGAAATATAAAAGTCGATTAATTATTGACTTCTTCATTCTGCCATCACTTTTGGGACTGACTGAGAAAGAGGCTCCCTCTTTTAGATTTTGTTTCATTCAATCCATTTATCCAACAAACATTTCCTGAATATCTACAATATACCAGGTACAGTGCTAAACGCTCGAGGTAAAAAGTTGAATGAAGCATATTCCTTGCCTTTGAGAGGTTTCTGGGCTATTGGGCAGGCAGACATGCAAATGTACAGATTATAAAAAAAATATGATCTATGATATCGTTAGGGTGTGGATTACATGGTTAGGGAACACAGATGGGGGCAGGGGGCGAGGTCAGCTCTGTTGGGATCAAGATAGACTTCAAAAGTTGCAGGGTCTTGCCTAAGGTTTTCTGAATGTTCATGGGTCTCCCGCCTTCGTTCTGTGTTGCATGGACAACTTCAGGCTCACTCCACCCTTTTTATGCAGGGTCTCCTCAAAAGACAAGTATTATTCAGAACTGAAGTCAAATGACCCGATCCTCTCCTTTGTCCTGAGCTTCCCGCATGCATTGCTTCCTAAGGAAAATCTGAAAATAAAGTAAACTTAATGTGAACCAGATGGGCTCTGAACTTGAGGCTGCCCCCACTTCCTAGCTTGGGGCAGTAAGGCAATCCTTAGGATGGAAGCCGATAGATTTCGCACTCACTTGTTCAGTGTTTGAAGAAGGCTGCTCACAGATCTGTAGATGTCAGGGGAACTGAAGCCAACCTTCGTGTGACCTGTGGCCATGCATCCAGAGAACCCTCTGTCTCTCTGCCTTGCTGAGCTGATTCCAATGACAAGAACTCCAAACAGAGAGTTTGGGAAGGGCACCAGGATGAACCTGGCCTGTTCAGACTAACTTCAGGCTACCCTTGGGAGCCCTTCATTGCCCTCACTTAAATAGTTCCCTAGTAGAGTTTCCCCCTCTCTGATTTAAGGCAATTTTAATTCCTTTTCTCTTAACTGTTACTCCCTCCCCCTTCTCTTCTTACTCCCCCGTCCCCCACCCCCACAACCTGCCTAAACCATTTTTCACCCTTTGCTTTGACAGCGACCACTATAAATAAAACCAGAGAGACAGCAGGTATTCTGGGAGAGGGGTGAGGTCACAGAAGCTGTCCTTTGAGAGCACGGCTGGGCTCTCTTGAAGTCAAATGGGCAGCCTATTTCATGCCCCACCGTCCCTTTGCTGCTATCCTCACCTCAGGCAATATTTTTGTTTTTACTGTTTGCTGCTCAGCTCCCTGGAATGTGGAGCTCTTTTGGAGGCTTGTGTCTGTGGAGCTGTGTCTGCGTAACCTTCATCCTGACGTGGAGAGGAGCAGGGGATGGGAAGGAAGGGTGGATAAACCAAGTCTGGAGGGAGAAATGGGTTTCTCAGACAACAGCACTGAGCATGCTCTCATCTCTGCGACCGGTGACCCAATTTCATCAGTGATGGGTTGGTTTCAAATGGAACTTCCTGTTATGGAGGTGGTGATCACAAATATTAAAGTGCTTAAAAGTTGGGCTTCTTTGGAGAAAAAAATTCTTACTAACTTGTGTCACTGGGTGCCTGAAACAATCAAGGACTTAAGAAACCGGGGCTACCAAATTCTGATCTTGGATGTCTGAATTAAAGGGAGAAAGTCAAAGTGGAGAAAGATATGAATATATATTGACTGACTTTTATGGTCCAGAAAATTTACCTACTGGTCTCATTTATTTGCACAAAATGGCCCTCTGAGTTGGTGTCACTGTTCTTAGGTTAGAAAGGTCAAAGCAAGGGTTCAGGGAGTGTAGGAAGCAGAACCAGAGCCCGTGAGGGCAGGGATTCAAAGGAAATCCGTCTGACCCGCTACTGGGCTAAGAAAAAGGGTTGGTGTCTCACTGACTTCAGTGAGGTATACATATAATGTTCTCTTATGAGCAGTTTATATACACTGTGATCTGATTGCAATGTTGTTAGGGATGCCTGAGCAAAAGCAGCACTTGGAAAGAGGGAAGGGTTTATAAAGAAAACTGAAGCACATGATAAAGGCTAGATGTTGCTAAGCAATTCTTAAAGTCTGTCTTTCCCCATCCCTCCACTGCCCTTCCCCTACCTCTCTCCCTCCCTCCCCTTTCTGTGTCTCCCCTCTGTCCCTCCGTCTCTCTCTCTCTCTCCCCTTCTTTCTTTCTATTTTTCCTTCCTTCCCCCATCTCTTCCTTCCTTTCTTTTTCTTTTTTTCCCTCTTTGGATATTTCTCTCCATCTAGAGATATGATGGACAGTGATACAGTTCCTGCCCTTGAGGAGTTTCAGTCCATCTGCAGAGATGGCCATATAAGCAAATTGCTATGATGTCCTATGGCAAGTTCTGTTATAGAGGTTTATGTCCAGTTTTGTAGGTACAGATGAGGGAGCAAATCATTTCGCCTGGGGAAATGAAGAGAAGAGAAAGAGAGGAAGTGACATTTCACTTGGTCTTGAACATTGGGCAAACATTTCCTTCCATTTTAGGAGAGATGAATGTGCCCTTTATATTTGGGGCATGGTAAGAGCAGGAGAGCTATACTTCGAGGTGGTGTGAGGGCCCTCTTTCAGAAGGACTTGGAATGATTTTTTTTGGAAGGCATGGATGCTGACATGAGTACCGGAGTCTGGGAGTATTTTGAATAGTCACACTAGGCCAAGAGTCCCTGGCCATCAGTGCTATAGAATCTATACTTTTATTCTCCTCTCTTGACCCACCCACGGGACAGTGTGGCCAGTCACTCCTCACATAGACCCCTGGGAAAATCCCAAAGAAACTTGGGAGTAATCTGTTTGTACTTGCAGTGGATTCAAGAACATCTTTCTGTAAACTGAGTCTCTTCACTCAATAGAATTGCCCTTGAAGAAGTGTCGGAAGTCACTGGGGGAGAATTTCTTTTGTCCTGTGGAAATAAATAAAAGTCCAAGAAGAACAAGCAAAGGCTCTTTATTATTCAGAGCTTGCTATAACAAGGGAGCCAGCCACCATCCCTTACTTACATTTTGGCAGACTCAGGCAGGCAGACTGGGAAAGCTCTTAGTAGGAAAAAAGGAAGGCTTCAGATGTGCTCTGATTGCAGGCCATTGGCCTGGGGATGCTGAGGGTGGGCTAACTAGAAGTGGGGCATCCATGTGATTGGGTAGGGGTGCATATATGACTTTTCCATGGTTGGGAGTGGGGACAAAAATTAGGGAAGCTGTCCGTTAAGTAACACATTGTTTGGTGTCCTGAACTCTTACTGCAGATAGTAGTCTGAATTCTTATAAGTCTGGCTTACAGATAGCAGGCTCGGTTCCTGGGCTGGTTATTGTAGATAATGGGTTGGTTTCCTGGGCTGGTTCCTGCAGGTTGTGAGTCAGAGCCCTACTTTTATATATAGTCTTGCCTTTGTCCATTTGTATATATAGGCTCTCAGTCCATAGACATGAAATAAGGCCTGGCTTCTGGGGTTTTGGTTGGCACTAAGAGTAGAGTCTGTTTGGTAAACACGTAAGCATGATGAATAGAAAAGATGTGGGAGGAGCTGCATATAGAGTGGAGATGTGCAAGGCTGAGACATGTCGGGTGCTCACAAGGGTGCCAGGCTGTAAGGGCTCGAGTGGGGCTCCTGAGGGCTGTATCCCCTGGAGGAAGGGATGCCTTTTAAGGCTCAGGATATGGTTAGGACATCCCTGGAAATGGCTTATATGGATTGTTGGCTTGCACGTTCTTTTTGATATACAGTAATTTGGAGTCCATCCCAATAATATGCTTGGCCTCTCTCAGATGAAGCCAGGAGCTGGATCTGTTATAGCTGCTATTAGAAATAAACTCTGATGAGAAAAGAGGCTTTGTTTTGACAAGCCATTATAACAGATGTGCTGCCTAGGCATACCAGCATACTACTTTCACGGAAAAGTGACTTTCCTCTTCTCTACCCTCCCCTGAATTAAAAAGCCTTGACTAGAAAGAGGAATCTGGAAAGGGGAATCATTTTTTTCCCCCTCCTTTACTACTACCAGGTGTCCTACTCAGGTAGTTGGGTAAAATAGTCAAAATATTTTTATAGGGGCTATAAACGGTTTTACAATATACTTACTGTTTATGAGGAAGGCCAGCATGTTGGGAGTTTTGATGGCTGAGACAGGCACACAGCAGAGAGGCCAGCATTCCTCACAGAGTTTTGTTAAAATGCGTTAATCCTAGTCACAAAGCCAAGTATAAAATTTTAGTGGCTTCTGAAACTGTCGCCCTTTTTTACGTCCCTTGTCTGAAGCTCTCCGGAAACCCATGGCCCGACACAGCTAAACATATTTGCTGCTGCGTGCTGCGTTTATGAGGCCATGTACAGTCACCAGCAGAGGGAGGGTGATGAGGGGTAGGAAAGTGTAAACGTCACCTTTTAAATAATGAGTGGGCTGACATAAATCAATATTACTAATGTTTTGGGAAACTTTTTCATTTATGTTGAAGGTTTTTTTGCCCCCCAACCAAATGGTATCTTTTGACACAGAAAAATGTAACGATTGAAAAAAAGTTAATTGAAGATAAGGATGCCTCGTTTTTGAAAAGACAAGAATGAAGCTATAATGAAACGGGACACAACATCTTTTTTTTTGCCAGATCAGGGAGTAAGTTTAAATTATTAGCATCCTCTTTAATAGCCCATAGCAGATAGCATAGCTTAATGACCTTAATGATATAAATTCTTGTGAATTAACAACATGCTAGAAAATTATAAAGAGCTTCTCATTAAACAGACACCCACAACCAATGTTGAGAGATTATTTCGATTCAGCAGTGGCTCTTTTAAAAGCAACTGTCAAGTATGGTTACACCAAATTTTTTCTCATTTACGTGAAGGTTAGTGTGTAAGTCTTGAATGATCAAGGTACCAGTGGTGGGTTGAAATGGAAAACTCAGCTCCTAACTATGTTCAGAGGAGAAATGTTCCTGAATTTTCACCTCTGAGCTTTTTATATGACACCAAACAACAGAGACAGCGAGGGAGGAAAACATAAGTAAGAAAACTTACCTAGTCCAAAAGGCAAGTGACACTAACTTGAAGAATTTTTAATTAATTAATTAATTAATTAAGAGCGCATGAGCAGGGGGAAGGGCAGAGGGAGAGGGAGAGGGAGAGAGAATCTCAAGCAGACTCTGCGCTGAGCGTGGAGCCTGACACTGGGCTCGATCTCAACACCCAATCATGACCTGAGCTGAAATCAAGAGTCAGGCTTAACCGACTGAGCCACCCAGGCACCCCTAGTTCATTTTGCGTTATCAAGTCACTTTATTTGTTCAAACAAGACAAGAATGTCTCCACTGGGTCTGAAATTAGAAAAGGGAAACATATTTTTAAAAAAATTCCTGGAATTGGTACGTTCTGCTACTGGCTTGCAGTGTAGTCTTAGAATTCACATTCTTCCTGTGACATCATTCTCTTGTGTTTTTTTTTTTTTTTTTTTTTTTAGGGGGTATTACCCTTCCCTCTCCTCACTGGTAAATTAGGGCATCTTTTGGAAGTGAGTGCCTTGTTAGTCACTTAGGCAAAGAAATCTATTGAGCACTTTCTTCCCTGATCTGCATGCAGCCTTATAGCAAGCTGGACTGGTATATTGTTCTCCAGAATTTGGCTGAATTAATTAATTAATTAATTAATTAATTAATTAATTTGAGAGACAGAGAATGAGAGATAGAGAGCACGAGAGAGGGAAGAGGGTCAGAGGGAGAAGCAGACTCCCTGCTAAGCAGGGAGCCCGATGTGGGACTCGATCCCAGGACTCCCCGATCATGACCTGAGCCGAAAGCAGTCGCTCAACCAACTGAGCCACCCAGGCGCCCCTTGGTTGAATTTATTGATTGTATTTATATTCCTTAGAAATTACCTAAATAAGTGTTCTGATATCCTTGCAGACAGTTGGGGAACAGACCCAAAGTTTAGCTAGGCTATATTTTATTTAGCTTTAACAGAATACAATCTGAGTCTTCCTTGCTCAGGATTAATGATGTTTGGATTTGATCGTCTCTTATTAGTGGTTTGTTGTTCTTCATCCTGACTCTAATGCTAACTCCTAAACTTACTAGAGAGCGAATAACTTATTTGACCACTCCTTTAAGACCACTCCGTAACATTTTTAAACATTCAAGCTGATCCACTCCTACACCAGCCCAGTGAAGTCCTAACCCCATCTTCCTTCTGATCCCAGATGACAGGGATATGGGAGAGAAAAGCAAGCTTGAAAGAAAGTCCATACCTGTCATTTCAGGATAGCCTTGGGTACTGTACAGAGTTCTACTAGAGCCCAAACTTTTGGGTACAGTTTACACGTTGGGCCTCCATTTCTTGGTGCCTGATGGTCAGTTACACTGCTAACAAACCAAGCATGATCTTGAGAGGGTTCATAAAAAAACCCATTTTATTCACAGGCTATTGGTACCTCAACAGGAGTATGAATTTATGATAGAATCCTAGTTGTCAGAGTGTCTTGTCCTAAGTGCCAAGTTCATCCAGTAAATTCTTCTTTTTTTTTTAAAGATTTATTTATTTATCTCAGAGAGAGAGAGAGCGAGTGGGAAGGGCAGAAGGAGAGAGAGAATCTTAAGCAGACTCTGTGCTGAGCTCAGAGCCCGATGCAGGGCTTGATTTCACAATCATCAGATCATGACCTGAGCCAAAACCAAGAGTCAGATGCTCAACCAACTGTGCCACCCAGGCGCCCCCATCCAATAAATTCTTTAACAAATATTTCTCAGAGAGCAATGTGAATTATGCAAAAATGTGGGTGTATGGGTTAGTGGAGTGGGAAGGAGACTGGGGGGGCTGGGGGAAGTGGAGGGAGAGAGGAAGAAGAGGAGAAGGGTAGGATGAAGCCTGCCTAGAATATCGGCTGCCTTTGGAGGAGAGAGAATCTTTCTCTGGATCCTGTAATTGTGGGGATGGTGAGAGTCTTCAGTGCAGTCATGAAGGTGACGTGAGTGAGGAGTGCAGACAGAAAGCAGAGCCAATGGGATGGTCCAGAGGCAGCCATAAGACCCCAGGGATGGTCTGATAGAGGAGGGTGAAACACGGTATCAGAGCAAAGACCCACTCTGGGCCTCTTGGGAGAAAATCCTTGAGAAGGCTTAGGCTGATGCCTTTCTGGCTGGGATCATTTGCCCCTCAGAGACTCATATGTATCCTTCTCCCCCCCCAGTCCTCTAGGCCGTAGTGCCTCTAGGTAGTGTCTTATGAAATGGCCACTGATATCTGTGAAGATAGATGCTACAATAGATCTTCCTAGAAGCTGGTTGTTTCCTTTGGAATAGGCAAACAGGTACTCAGGTGGAAGGTTCACGGTTGGTGTTTCCTTTTGCTTTAAGTTGGTTTTTCAAGATAAAATGAAAAGGTGTGAAATTCTGGTATCCTTAAAAATCATTTTTTAATAACTTTGGATTGAAAATGATTTGTATGGTTCCCTTCTGCATATTTTATTTCCCTGAGCCCATTTTTACGTCCTTTGAAGCTTAGAAAATGAACTTCTGAATGACCGACCCCATCTTTTGCTTTGGCATTCTGGTGATCTTTTTCTTAGCATGGCCTTGGGCTCCAACAGTGTAGCTGTGATAAAGTAGTTCAAAGGAGATTAAGGTTTTATTTAAATATAAGGTGAGTCACTACTCCACTGTGATGATCAGTTTTCCTGATGGAGGAGGTGATAAGCGGTCACTACTCTATCCCATATGGGCTCTGAACCAACTGAGATACAGGAGTGTGATAAGGACCATTTTATCGGCTTTCTTGCTGGCAAAGCTGGACTGGAGGATACAGGAGAGTGTTGAAGTAAGAAACAGCCCTCCAGTTCCTCTTCTTTAAATTGGGTTGGCTTAACTAGCCAGTAGCTTGCTGAATAGCTGGGGATCTGTAGGCATCCTGGCAGGTGCAGGCTGCTTTCTACCTGGGGAAGAATGGGCATCTGCTGTGGGCACATGAGACTGAGAAATAGCCCAGAGGGGGCGAAGTTAAAATGCTTGGAACTCCCCTCCCAAGCTCACCTTGCTGATAAGTCACTCCTCCCTTGGTGAGGAGCTAGTGAAAGATAGATAACCTTCCCAAAGACTTCCAGAAGGCTGGAAACCCCAACTTTTTTTATGGCTTATCAGGAACACTTGCCAAAGGATAACACCTAACCAGATCCTGCAACTTACCATTACTGGTAGAAGCTGGAAATGTCTGTTACTCCAGTTTGTTTTTGTAGGGTATGATTGCCGTGGTCCATGACTGCCGTGGTCTGTTACATGAGTACTAGGGTTGACGATTGTTGTGTAGACACAAATTCAGAAGGATTCTTCATGCTCTTACAACAAAATGGAAAATTTCTAAAGTTCAGGGGAGAAGATTCTGATTCATGTGGAGAATGAATCAAACAGGCATAATGTGAATAATAATAACTTCAGGGTATATTTTGCAGCACTTATCAGAGCTCTTTTATCTAGGGTTGTGAGATTTTGCAAATAAAAATATTGGTATTTTATTTGGCAATCCTACCTTCATCCCATTAGTAATGTTAGCATTTCCACCTAAATATATCATCTTTACTTTTTATTTTTTTTAAAAGATTTATATGTTTACTCTAGAGAGAGAGAAAGTATGAGCAAGAGAGCAAGCATGAGCGAGGGGAGGGGCAGAGGGAGAGGAAGAAAGATAAATCCTCAAGCAGATTTCTTACTGAGAGCAGAGCCCAACGCGGGGCTCGATCCCAGGACCGTTAGATCATGACTTGAGCCGAAATCAAGAGCCAGCTGCTTAACCAACTGAGCCAACCAGGCGCCCCATCATCTTTACTTTTTAAATAAAAACAATTTTATTGAGATGATTCACGTACTGTGCAAGTCACTCATTTCAAAGTACATAATTTCATGATTTTTATTATATTTAAGGGGTTGTCCATCCTTTGCCACAATCAATTTTAGAGCATTTTTGTTGGCCCAAGACAGTCCTCTGCACCCCTGATCCATCACCTCCCAAATTCCCCCTCCCCACCCTCAAGTAACCACTAATCTACTTCCTGTCACTGTAGATTTCCCTATTCCGGACATTTCATATAAATGTAACCATACAATATTTGTCCTTTTGTGTCTGACTTCTTTAACTTTGTATAATGTTTTCAAGTTTCAAGATTGTGGCATGTGTCCGAATTTTATGCCCTTTTAATGCTGAATCATATTCCATTGTATATTTGTACCATATTTTGCTTATCCATTCATCTGTCAATGGACACCCGGGTTGTTCTACGTCTTGGCTATTGTGAATAATGTTGCTATGAACATGGGTATACGATTATTTGTTTGAGTCCCGGCTTTCAATTCTCTTGGTTAGGTACCCAGAAGTGGTATATATTACTGGGCCATGTGGTAACTCCATGTTAAACTCTTTGAAAAAGCGCCATGCTTACTTTTAAGCAATGCATTTTTCTCTATGATTTTAATTTTGAAAAAATAAATGGAACAACCTTTCAAATCTTGATCACCCGTGTTTTTCTAATGAAGTCACATTCACACAATGCTGTGAAAAGCCCTCTTAATATCTGCTCTCCTACCCTTACTAAAAAGCAGGAAAAACAACGTTGAAATTGTCTCAATGTGGCATAAAAAACGAAACAGGAAGGGACATTCCTTGCAAAACTCTATTACCAACTGAGAGTGTATTTTTGCGGGATACTAAAAATCCCTCAAGCCTGGGAATACTTACGAATTTTCAAGGTTTTGCTTGCTCTTTGATGCCCAAACACAGTGAAGGTAGTTTTGATAGTTTGAAACAAAAACCCCTAGAATCCTTCATGGAAATCTCGACATTAAGCCCGTCTTTCCTTGTCTTGCCCCTTGAATCATTTATTTAAGCGGCAATAATAAAAGGTGTCAGCAATTCAGTTGTAAGCTCTGGAAGATTTCTGTGCGCATTGACCTTTAAGCGTTTGCGTCTTGACAGGTGAGCTGTTCTTAACGTTTCCTGTGAGATATGGTGCGGCCAAGGGGTCAGGCATGCTAATGATAAAATTACCATTTACCTTTTACCTCGGCAGGCTTGGTGCCTGACATTATAAATGTAGGTAACCTTTCACCTGAAGCACTCTTTCATTTGCTTGGCTAGAGATTCTGTGGTGATGAACCGGCTTATGCTGGCAGAAGCCTTGCGAGGAGAAAAGAACGGAATTTAGTGCATTTTTTTTCCTGTTTGGGTCTCTTTTTGGGGATGCCTACTCTCTCTTATTCAGTCTGGATAAAACATGATCTGTTCTTGGGGGGTAGGCCTGGGGAGTGGGGGAGGAGGCTCCCTTTGTCATCTTGTATTCTTGACATTTGTGAAGCATGGCCGTTGCTCGCGTTCTTTCTCTAAAGCTGCAGGTATTAAGGAGGTTTTATTGGTGGCCTGCTTTCATCTGTAACAGCAGTCCCCTTCCTGCTGAGTCCAGTAGAATGGCTTTTCAGTACTACTGGATACCGGATATGGCTAAGTAATTAGGGGACTTGGTGGCAATTTGCAGAGATGCATGCTTCAAGTTGGTGCAGAAGAAAAAGAAAACACAGAGGGTCACTGGTAATACAAGGATCTGAAGAGGCAGACGGCAGTTTGGCTGAGTCATGGAAAGTTAATGAAAAATGATGTTAATGACAACTTCCTGAGCTAGCAATCTGCAGCTATCCAAGCTGTATTTTTTCCATATTTATTGGTGAGTCTTCGAGGTGTCATGGGATGATCAAATTCTCTGTCGATAACACTTAGCTAAAATATCCCGGGACTCTGCACTGCACTAAAATTAAAATCAGCATGTTTTCATCATGAGGTAGTAAGTTTGTTATTGAATGTTGACTTTCTCTGGTGTGTTGAGTGTGGAGAACGCAATACGGAGAGCAGAAGTGAGGGAAAGAGAAAAGGGAAAGAGAGAGAGAGAGAGAGTTGGAGCAGGAGGACAAAAAGGAAGGAGGGAAGGAGAGAAGGAAGGAAGGAAGGAAGGAGAGAGGGAAGGAAGGAGAGAGGGAGGGAGGAGGGAAGAAAAGCTTTACTTTCCCACCCTCGGTCACATTTCATCTGAAGCCTGTCCAGAGCAGGAGACCCACGTCACTGCACGCTAAGAGAGAGCAGGTGCCTCCTTGGCCCTTCGAGGTGACCCAGGAGGGATGCACAGAGCTCTCCCGCATCCCAGTGCTCGTCTCCACCTTGGGAGAAATGAATGCTTAATAAGGAACCAGGAACCTAGGATCCCAAGCCTCTGCAGAGGTGTCTATCCCTCGGATCCTCTCCCTAACACTGTGCATGGGACTTCAATGACTTTTGCCTGGTGGCTGTAAGAATACTTTGTAATTACTGATAATTAGGACCCCACCAAGTGCTGCCTGGTTGCTTAATGTGTCCATTTATCTCAAAATGTGGTACCTTGTGATTGTCACATGGAGTAAATCTTCAGTCACAAAAAAACTCATTATGGATGTGCTCCACTAAGGAAATACAAATTTTTTGGAGCATTTGTAGCATATTCAAATGAAAGACGGTGCTAATGAAATTATTCTCATGTAATTAGATATATTAAATAACGTCCCAGGCTGGTTCTATGACATGGCTGGACTGCTAATTTGTATTCTTTCCAGGCACGGAGAGAATTCTCTCTGAAGATTTGTGACACAAATAGCCTCAGAAGCTTGCCGATTTTGGAATCAAGGCTGTGCGGATGGCAGAGCCATAGCATCCTCTTTGAGAGAATTTAGTCTTCTTATTCTTTCTCTCTGAGCTGGTGACCCAGGACGGAGCACACAGGAAAAGCTATTTTCCTTGCAACTCTTGAGCTCAAAGCCAATGTGTTGACAGGGTCCCGGCAGGGACCTCATTCGGGCTGAGTGAATTGGCAGAGTCATTTCCCGGCTTATCAGATCACGTTCCCCTTGTCTTGCTTTATTTTTTGAATCAGCCCCAACTCAGGAGACCAGAATTACAACAAGAATCCCATTTCCACCAGACAAAGGGCTCAGCCGTGCATTCAGTCATCCATTTTTCCTCATCCTTCCCTGGGTCTGGAGTGACACGGAGTGAGAGAGGGGTTCTGTGTCAGATATTACTCAAGGCTGGACCTTCTAGTCATGTTCCTGGGCACGGGGGGAGGATGGTTGAGCAGGTGTAGGGGTAGGGGGCAGGGGAGCCAAGAGCACTCGACATTTGTGGTGAATTCCTTTTTTCCCTTTATACCTTTAAACCTCACCTCCAAATTATTTCATTCATTTTTTAAAATTTTATTTCTATTATGTTATGTTAATCACCATACATTACATCATTAGTTTTTGATGTAGTGTTCCATGATTCATTGTTTGCGTTTAACACCCAGTGCTCCATGCAGTACGTGCCCTCCTTAATGCCCATCACCAGGCTAACCCATCCCCCCCACCCCCCTCCCCTCTAGAACCCTCAGTTTGTTTCTCAGAGTCCATCGTCTCTCATGGTTCGTCTCCCCCTCCGATTTCCCCCCCTTCATTTTTCCCTTCCTTCTCCTAATGTCCTCCATGCTATTCCTTATGTTCCACAAATAAATGAAACCATATGATAATTGATTTTCTCTGCTTGACTTAGAAAGGAGCCCTAACCTCAAAAAGAATTGGAAATCATTGCTTTGTCTTCATGACAATTTCACGTAATGGTGCCAAAGAAGAGAGGATTCCGAAGAACCTCTTCTCTTGTCTCCTCTCCATCTACTGCTTTGTTAGTTCTGTTCTCTTTCCTGGGCTCTTGCCTGCTGGACACAGTTGTGTTTATAATCAGCGAAGCCACATCTTTCCCTGTTGAAGAAGCAGAAGAGTCAAACTACGTGGCCTCAGTAGAGAAGAGAATTTTTCTTAGTCTAAGTGAATCATGTTTACTGGGTTTCTAAGCACTTGAGGTTGATGCTGTCTAATCCAGAGAATCCTATATGGTGTGTGTGTGCGTGCGTGTGTGTGTGTGTGAGAGAGACAGAGAGAGAGAGATTTCTCAGTTTTGTTCTTTTAAGAAGACAATATCACAATATCAACAGCGTGAACTTGGGATGTCCAGGGATGTGTGTAAACCTGTATGGATGGAGTTATTTTCCCAGCCACCAGGGAGACTATTCAGTGTACTCCTCACCCTAGGACTTCCATACTGAAAAGGATAAACGAATCTGAACAAAATACCTGACTCTCATCAATCAGCCAAGCCTGCCCCTTCCTTTCCAAAGGGTAATGCGTTTTGTAGATTGAGTGGGAAACTGAACAGACACCTCTCTTTGGGGATGTAGATATCTCTGCTTCTGAAAATGTTTATTGATTCTTCAGGTTTCTCAGAACAACATTAATCATGCAAAAAGGCAAAGGCATGGGCCTCAGAATCCTGGTGGCAGGAGACAAGGGAGCTGATTTTCTTTTTACAGTAAGACTTATGTCAACACATTTCTGAAAATGAATCAATAGTCAAATAACTCAAGTGACAAACTGATCATTCTGGCAGGGACCAGGGTCTATAAGATGCTATCCAATTAAAATGGAAACAACACATAAGGTATTTTATTTGACATTACTCAATGTTCTGCTAATCCCCTCACATTTAATTCATCTTTTTCCTTCAGCCTTTGGATATAGGGAGATAAAAGTTACAGTAAAATGAAATTCAGCCATTAGATTAGAAATATAAACTTGAGGAGTGTTCACCATTATTTCACCTCCAACTTAGTAACAAAAAATAATGTTGTAAATACTATATCAGTTAAAAGAGGCTGTATAATATATTATGTTTGTAAGGTCCCTTATAGATAATACAGCACTTTTTTTTACATTGTTTCCATTATAACGTGGTTTTCTTTTAGCTGTTTTTACTTTGAAAAAAATTTTTTTATGAAGTTTTAGCCTTGTGATTTTCCTCTTGTAAAATGGGCTATTTCCCTCTTTGCTTATCAATACAATGTTTCTTTTTCTCTTTTTGGAGTTCTTTGCATGTTGAATGTTGCATTGGAAGCTAATGAGGCTTTCATAAAAGTGCTTGGGGGTAGACAGGTCAGGGTTCACATTCCTGTCTCTGCCTTTAACTGGCTCCGTGACCTGGGCAAGCTTGCTGGTCCCTTGAAATCTCCATCTGAATGTAAAAGGGATCATAGTCTGTCCGTTAGAATAACTGTGGGGAGAAAATGAGCTATATGTTTGGCATGTAGTTTGGTGCTCTTACTACTACCTAATGTTGCTATGTCCATGATCATGATTATTATTACCCCTATATAAAAGATCTCAGTTATTTAATATTTTTATCTGTAAATCTTTATCACAAAAAATGATGAATATCTCTAAAATAAATGACATTCAAAACCATGATCACAAGGCAGTTGAAAATTCTGAATTATCTTGAATTAACAAAGAAAAGTTATATATGGAGCCATATAGCTTGAGTAATATGTATATTACAGTATATTCTGATTCCCCAAATGGTTTATATGTTATGTACAATGACTTTTGGTCTGCTGAAGTATTTAATCGAATACCTGAGTAGGCTGAATAATTTTAAGTTTCTGATATTCTGTGTGTCATCAGGCAAACAGACAATGGAGAGAAGGTGTTTCAGTTCTGAGTAGTGAGTGAAACCTACAAACCTTACTATAGTAGTAGTAAGTGATGTTTAATAAATATTGGTAATAATTATGTGATAGGATCACATTGATTATTCCTAAATTTTCTTTTGTCTGTAATATTTCTTGACCTCTGAGAGAAAGCTGGCATTATAAAGTGGCATTTATGAATCTGACAAAATTATTTACTTATTAACAGGCTAGCTGGCGGCAAGGTGGACATTGTCTTGATACCAGTGAGGGTAGGTCATTATGAGCCTAAATCTCAGTGGTTTAACACACCAAAGTTTATATCTTGCTCATGTCTCACGTACAATATGATTTGGCAGGAACAGGATGGGCTCTGCAATTTGGGGTGCTTCGTGAAAAAAGAAAATTATGAAGAATTTCAAGATGGTAGCCGTAGAGTGCTGCACTTAGTGAGAGGCCCTTCTGAGCAGGGGGCTTGCATAGGTCACATGCCCCTGAAGCTGGCCTGGGACAGGGGGCTCTGCTCCTGGTGGTCACTCCGAAACTCAGACCGCCTGAGACTTCATCTTGGCAGATACAATGATGATCGCCAAAGTAGAAGTGACACACACCACTTGTCACCTTTACTACTTGTTTGCCTCAGGACGTCACATGGCTACACCTAACTGTAGAATTGTCAAGCAAGCACTTTCCTATCAGATGCCGAAACTAGAACTAATTAGTGAACCATGCTTATGACCACCACTGACTTCCATTTTTTCTTTCGTATTGGAACCACGCTTAGACAACTAAGTGGGAGTGTCCCTAGGTGAGAGAGGCGACCCTCTCAGCATCTCTGGGAGAGGACCAAGGACACCTGTCAACACTCACTGTTCCAGGGCGTCCTGCTGTGGGGCCAAGGGCTTTCAGCTCTAGACATGTTCTACAGCAGTGGTTCTCAAAGTTTAGCATGTGCCAGAATTACCTTGGGGCTATGTTAAAACCCACCACCCAAATTCCCGATTCAGTAAGTCTGAGGTGGGGCCTGAACATTCGTATTTTGAACAAGTTCCTAGGCGTGTTAACCTAAGTTCTCCAGAGAAACAGAACCAGTGGGAGATATACAGATACAGATGTATAGATACAGGTATATAAATTGATGATGAGAGAGAGAATAAGGGCAAGATCTCCATTTGGCAAGCTGGAGACCTGGGAAAGTTGTTGGTGTAAAGCTCCAGTCCAGGTACAAGTCTGAAGGCAGGAGAAGACCAATATCCCGCTCAAAGATAGGCAGAGAGGCAGAATTCCCTCTTACTCAGTGTTTTTATTCTATTCATGCTTTCATGCTTTCATCTGACTGCATGAGGCACCCCTCCCTACCATCTTAGGGAGGGCAATCTGCTTTACTCAGCCTACTGATTCAAATGTCAATCTCATCCAGAAACACTCTCATAGAAATACCCAGAATAACATGTGACCAAATATCTGGGCACCGTATTGGCCCAGTCAAGTTGACACATGAAATTAACCATCATCACCCAGGTGATGCTGCTGCTGCTGGTCCAAAGATGGCACTTGGAGAACCACTAGCTCTCTACTGTCTCAGAGTCTCCCAATGGGATTGAGCCTCAGCTTCTCCCAGTGGTAACCTGTTCCGCAGCACACCCTTTATTGATTTCCTTTCTTTCTAGCTCTTCCTTTTCTCCTTCTCTCCCCTCCTCCCATTAGTTTTTAGGATCACCCTTCAAATAAATCCCTTGCTCTCAAAGTCAACTTTTGGGGGAACCTAACCTAAAGCATTTGCCCATCATACAATTGTGCCTGGGGCCAGCCCTGTCCATGATGATTATGTTGGAGACTGTATTATGAGAAATAGGATATTTACTTATTGTCTTTGTGGGGGATGGAAGGTCAATCCTGTATTTTTTATCTTTTTAATTTTAGATTACAAGTGATTGTCACCATGAGGGCTGTTGAAAGTCTGGACAGTATTATCTTGCAGGGCAGTGTTGGTCTTTGGTGCTCTCTGCTTTGATCTCCCTCTTCTGCTTGTTATGTCCAGTTTCTTCTTGTCTCCCAGGGCACTCACATGGCCCATGCTCCCTCTGTTGCAGAGGAAAGCAAGTGGATGATACTGTTTCACAGGAAAAGGTTATTGACTGAGGATTCCTCTCTCAGTTAAGTTAAAGACATTTATTGAAAACCTATTATGTGCTGGGCACATTAGCTAGGCATAGGGAATTCTAAGAGATTATATACACGCATGCCTTGGAGGTGGGTCAAGTGTAGTTCCCAAACCTGTTTACACATTGGAATCACTTTGGGAGTTCAAAAAGTAGAGTTTCTCAGACCAAATCCTGGGAGAGAAAATAGGTCTCATGTAGGGCTGGGAAGCAATCATTTATGAAAGCTTTCTAAGTTGTTTTGATGTGCTATTGGCTATATGGACCCTACAGAATGCTTTACTCAAAGAAATTCATCTCTAATGAGGAAAATTCAAGGACAATGACGGACCACTGGAGGAGATAATTTGGGGCTCCCAAAGTAACTGTCCTAGTACCCTAAATATCACAACATGTAAGGTCATTATTATTCTCTATACCAGGATTCTCTTTCATGTGTTTGGTACTGATGACAAAGGAGTATGGTACTGACCGACTGAAATTGGTTAAGGATCTTACTATGTTATGGAGTTAGTTGAATCAGACCTGGCTCATTTCAATTAATAATTCAGGGAACATGCTAAGGCTATTGCCCTGAGAGTGTCTCCAGGGGTACACTTTCCAAGGCTCAGGTAACGGACAAAGTGAAAAATGCAGAAGTGAAACAAGTTAAGGGACTAAAGCGGGCATCATTGCGCATGTTCTGATTCATATAAACCTTCGGGATTGCAGGCTGTGGTCCTCAGTATGTCTTCCAATCCTTCCAAGACTGGTTTGATTGGCTCTTCCTCAATAAAACTTTTTCTGGGAATACAAGTCTTGGGCATTATCCTTGGGTAGCGAAGGCGTTTGACATCAGGGAAATTAAGCTGGGGCAACAGGAGGACTGGGCTACCAAGAGTGAGCTTGTCACCCAGTGGTTTACAGGTTGAAAAATCTCTCCTTAGCTGAATCCACAATGGAAACGCCCCAGTGAGTGAGAGATCTGCAAAGTTCCAACCAGCAACATAGAGAAATCTTAAAGTAGAAGAAAATCCTCAGGACTCCACATAGTACCCTTTAAGTACCGAGCTGCTTAAAATATCGTTCCGTTTATTGTAATTTGATGTGTGAAATTCCAGCAGGCATTTACAATTCAGATCCCCTTCCTAAGAGATTCCCATTTAGGGTCTGTTCGTTTGATTTATTCCAAGCCTCTCTTCGCTTATGGACGCTTGAGATCGTTAGGTAAAATGCACATATATGCTCAGAGACAAATGTTTATCATCATTCCCTCAATGAATCATTTACCAGCCCTGACATGTTCTACTGTCCCTGGTGTGTCAGCAGCACCCCCTCCTGCCTCTCCCCTGTCCATGGCATTCCCTGCCCTCGCCCCTTTAGTCCCCCACATCTCAAAATTTCAAAGAGTATTGCCCCCATCAATCATAGGAATTTAGCTGGCAGCAGGGAAGTGGGGGAGGAGGTTGGAGAGGCAGTGGAATCATTATCCAAATACCTCATTCAAAAAAAACCGGAAAAGATAATAGCCTCTTTGTTCTGCAGGGGAAGGCAGAAGAGAAGGGCGGATAAGGAGGCTCTCTGAGACATCAAACTCAAGCTGTTTTCAAGATGGTGATGGTGTTTAGTGACAGCTCACACCATGGGTGCAGCCCCCTTTGCTAAGGAGAGAAATCCCTCTGCTCTTATGTCTGGACCTCCAAACACTGAGGGGTAGTCTCAGGAGCTGGTGCCCAAAGGGCACACATTTCTGCTTTTCCAAGCAGGGACTTTCATCCAAGGTGGTAGTTGAGTTAGGAACCCTGATTCTGGCCTGGTTGGGCTTCATTTTTCTCATTGTTGGACCAAGAGAGGGTGTGATTCTCATCACTAATGATATGCTCTATTTTTAGCTCTTTCAACTGACTTATAGAATGACCTTGGGTAAGAACATTGACCTCTTGGGGTTTTTTTTCCCCCCCTCTCCTAGTTTCTTCTCATCTGGCCAGGACATGGTTGGTTTGTTTGTTTAGTTGTTGTTGCTGCTGTTGTGTATTTGATGTGACCATATAATTAAAAAAATTATAAAATAAACAAAAGAATGTATTATCATGGATGTAACAGAATCCTTGTTAGTATTTTGCTGTATTTCTTTCCATTCTTTCTTTTACACTTTAAAAATACAGTCACAATAGTAGTGAATATCTAACTTTGTAGTTTGCTTTCATGCCTTTTCCTGTGTTGCTAAATTATTTCATAAACCATAATTTTTAAAAATTTTTTATTGTTATGTTAATCACCATACATTACATCATTAGTTTTTGATGTAGTGTTCCATGATTCGTTGTTTGTGTATAACAACCAGTGCTCCATGCAGAACGTGCCCTCTTTAATACCCATCACCAGGCTAACCCATCCCCCCCCACCCCCCTCCCCTCTAGAACCCTCAGTTTGTTTTTCAGTCCATAGTCTCTCATGGTTCATCTCCCCCTCCGATTTCCCCCCCTTCATTCTTCCACTCCTGCTATCTTCTTCTTCTTTTTATTTTTTATTAACATATATTGTATTATTTGTTTCAGAGGTACAAATCTATGATTCATCTTGTACATTTCACAGCACTCACCGTAGCACATACCCTCCCCAATGTCTGTCACCCAGCCACCCCATCCCTCCCACCCCCCCACCACTCCAGCAACCCTCAGTTTGTTTCCTGAGAATAAGAATTCCTCATGTCAGTGAGGTCATATGATACATGTCTTTCTCTGATTGACTTATTTCGCTCAGCATAACACCCACCTTCCAACCACGTCGTTGCAAATGGCAAGATCCCATTCCTTTTGATGGCTGCATAATATTCTGTTTTATATATATATATATATATATATATATATATATTTATATACCACATCTCATAAACTATGATTTTTAATGGCTTTATAATATCAAGACATATTTCTTCATCCGTTCTATTTACTCCACCTAGAAAAGATACTGGAATTGAGATACAGTTTTTCCACTGAAAAATGCCCCCTGGCTTTGCTCTTGCTGTTGCCCAAACAAAACCAAAACCAAAAAATGGGTTCATCTTTTTTGAAAGGTACTCTGCCCACAGACTCTAAACAAACCATTTCATTCCTCCAACTCTTGGATTAATATTTCCCAAGGAATATTCCTTGAGTTTTATTCCTAGGATTGCTGGTAAATTCTTCTGGATGTTAACTCTACTTGAGCTCCTGCTGGGACACGGAGACCAGGACATCAAATCTATTTAGACCTGCCCAAAGCAAGGACCATGCCAGGGGAGAGAACTAGCAAAGATCTACAACTGGGGCACGTTTGAATTAGACATTTGACTTTTTCTGTCCCCAGGTAGCAGGGGAGACAAAGTGGAGGATTATTTGAACACTTCTATCCAGATCATCGAGTAACAGGTGATGCCAAGGATCCACATCATGAGAGCTCCTCTCTTTGCTGGCTTCCCCATGAATGGCCAGTCACCTGAGAAGGTTTTACATTCACTGGGGTGGTATTGCACTGCAGTCACAATAGAAATATTCATATGGGGGGGACAAAACTTTTATTTCAATTATTAAAAATCCAAACAACAATTTCAGAAAGTGATAATTTTTGGACAGTGTTTTCCTTTGTCTTCGATAACTCATTGTTTCTGGGTGAATTCATCATGGCCCTACCACACCAAACCCACCAGCTGCTTCCCCTCTCCCACTGTTATTCCAAATTAGATAATTGGGAGTCACCTTGGATTTGTCTTTCAGTTCTAACATCCAGCACTGACATGATCTTATTAATTCTACCCCATATAGTTTAGTTCTCCACTCCTCTACCCACACTGTATTATCTCAGTTCACGTTCTTGTTTGCTGGTCGACCAGATTTCTGGGTAACCACGGTAGCCGACCTCATCCAGTGATGTCTGGCCTCTTTGCACCCCATCACGCCCGCTCCCACAACCACTCAACTTATTCTGTTCATTTGCATTGAGGTCAGATTTATCTTTCTCAAATATCCATCCGACCATGGGACTCATGTGCTCATGAACCACCTTGCTTTTACAGTAAAGTCCAGTATTCTTGGCATGCCATGCACTATCTTATCATCTGCTGCCTGCTTCCCTTCCCAGCTTGGTCCTTACTCCAGATTTTGCTGAATCACAATATCAGTTGGTGGACTCCAGAAAGACACATTTTTAAAAGGATCTCTAGGCAATTCTCATGCATCAGAAGCAGTCATTTGGAAACTATTCTTCCAACAGCTCAATAAAATGCTATTTGTGCCTCCATTTTTCGGTAATCAAGTCTCAGGAAAGAATGCATCATAATGTATTTTAGTTACTGAGCCACCATGGTTTGGGTCTAAGATGGGATCCTGGTATGGTTTATTCTGCATAAAAAGGATTAAACTGCAGGATATTTATGTTGCTCATACCTAAAAAGATTGTGTGTTGTAAGCCTGCCTGGGCACTAACCCAGTTACATTATTCCCCTGTCTTATTTGTTTCTGGGGCAGCATACCTCTCATGCCCGGGTCAAGTCTTAATTTAAAAGGAAGTGAAAGAAACATGGAAATAATAGGGTGATAAATAAGAACAAAAGAAGACTGCCCCACAAGATAATATGGCAAAATAGGAAACATGGGTACCCGACATTTTAGGAAATGATTATCATGTCCCCTTTCATATATTATCATTTGGTCGTATCAAACATGCGACTTTTAAACATGAATTTATTTATTTATTTATTTATTTATTTATTTTTTAAAGATTTTATTTATTTATTTGACAGAGAGATAGAGAGCACAAGTAGGCAGAGTGGCAGGCAGAGGGAGAGGGAGAAGCAGGCTCTCTGCTGAGCAGGGAGCCAGACATGGGGCTCGATCCCAGGACCCTGGGATCATGACCTGAGCCGAAGGCAGCCGCTTAACCGACTGAGCCACCCAGGCGCCCCTAAACATGAATTTAATGATATGGGAGATGCTTATTGTTTACTAATATGGAAAAACATTATTTTAATAATATGGAAAACGTTAGAGAAAAATGTCAGGATGCAAAATTGCTTTTGTAATATAATCTTGATTGTGTACAATATGCACAGAAAAAAGCCTTAGAATATCAAGTTAATATTGGTTCTCTCAGGTGCTGAGATTATTGATTTTTTTAAATTCTTTTTTTATTTCTCTCCCTGATACTTTCCAAATTTTCTGAGTGAGCAGAGACTACTACAGGAAAATATAAGCTTGCTTTTTTTTTTTTAATTTCATTTATTTATTTGAGAGAGAGAGAATGAGAGATAGAGAGCACGAGAGGGAAGAGGGTCAGAGGGAGAAGCAGACTCCCCGCTGAGCAGGGAGCCCGATGTGGGACTCGATCCCGGGACTCCAGGATCATGACCTGAGCCGAGGGCAGTTGCTTAACCAACTGAGCCACCCAGGCGCCTTGTAAGCTTGCTTTTATGTTTGTCAGTGTTAGGACTTGAGCAGAAAGAGACGCAAAGGTGATGGAGAGGTTAGTAATGGAGGGAGAGAGAGAGAGAAGAGAGGGAGAAAGAGAGAGAGGAAGAAAAAGCAAAGACAGGATGTGAAGAAGAAAAGCATATGACAATAAGACAAAGATGCGTTTTGTTTCGAAGCCTGAGGAAGCACACGTTCTTCTCAGACTTCATCTTCAAAATGGGACTTTTGATTTTCTAAGCAGCTCGGTACTGTGATAAGAAGCCACTATTAAGACAGCTCTTGTACAATGTACTGCTATTCTTCACAGGGACACGTGGAAACAGCCTCTTTTTACCATCAGTATTGAAAACAGCAATGAGGGGCGCCTGGGTGGCTCAGTCGTTAAGCATCTGCCTTCGGCTCAGGTCATGATCCCAGGGTCCTGGGATCGAGCCCGCAGTCGGGTTCCTTGCTCGGCTGGAGGCCTGCTTCTCCCTCTCCCACTCCCCCTGCTTGTGTTCCCTCTCTCGCTGTGTCTCTCTCTGTCAAATAAATAAAACCTTTAAAGAAAAAAGAAAAGAAAACAGCAATGAGCTCCTGGACGTGGGACTTTGCGTCATTTGCATATTGATAAAGGAGTCACAAGTTGGCAATGATCCAGTGTTTTAGGGAAATATTTCCTCATGTTCTTTCCGCTGCTTTCTACTGTCCAGAGTCCTCTTGAGTCAAGCAAGGAGGATACGAAGCTCCAACGCTGAGCATCAGTATGTTCCCTCGTTCCCGGGGTGAGTCCAGGACCCTGGCTGTTCCCGTAACAGTTCTGACCCGGAGACGGCTCAAGTCCCGGTAAGACTGGCAGATGGATTAGGCCATGAATATGCAGAAAGCAGGATGAAGGGAATGACTACCCAATGCATAATGACTGAATTACAATTTTAAAATGGAATGAGTTAGATAGTTATTATCAGTGTAATTATTCATAAATGTGCCTAATTATTCATAATTATTCAGAAGCATATTACTTCCCTGATTGCCATAAGTGATCTCTGAGGCCAATTACAATTTGATTCTGGTCACAGGACTCAGTGAGTATTATTACCTCTTCCGTCTTGGTGAATCCTGAGCTTGGTCTCTGGCCTGACAGCCCTGGGAGCCTTTTATGTCATCTGGCCCTTTAAATACACACAACAAACGGGAGGTTCTAAACCCAGCTGACTTCAAAGCCCCCATTGTCTTATCTCCCCCCTTGCCAGCCCCAAGCTCCTCTTATTTGGGTTCAGGCTGTTCCTTCGAGGGCCTTCCCTGCTGCTGTTTAATTAGGGCTCTCTTGTTGTCATTTCTGCGTTTGATATCTTAATAGCATTGGAGGCCACATGTAGGGAAATGGGGCAAGAATCTGTGCACATACAGGTGATGCAGAGAAGCTGGAAGCCTGGAAGTCTTGGCCGTCCCTCAGAGGATGAAGTGTTAAGTCAAGGGTTTCAGATTTCTTGCAAATCTAGAGGCCCTCTCCGGTGAGGGAATGCAACCATTTTTAACTCATCTACAATAGGTTACAGCTCAGCGCCTCCTGGTACACATGGTGCTTCTGGGGATCATTTCAAAATAGTGTAGCCCAGGAGAATATTTCCAGTTTTTCCAGAGTGATTTCACTTTGACTTCAATGTGGCAAGCCACCGATGTGGGCTCAGGCTTTCTAACTTGCTCTTTGTGTGGAGGTTCTCATGACTGTACAGACTTCAGAGATGGAGGCATGGCTCAATTTCTAGCTTTTTTTTTTTCTTTCTCCCTGGAAAACATTACAGCAATTACCATATTGTGGGACGGCATTATCAAGTGCAAATTAGCATATAGATTAGTTCTGGGGGGCAGGGAGAAGGAGAGGCGGGTTAAGATCTTTAAAATCATGTATGGTTATGCTACACACAGAATGGTGTGCAGAAATCTTTGAGGTCCTGGTTTACCTAACCCTGTGTATACAGTAACCGATCCGATGGGTGGCAGCCGATAATTTCTAAGAGAACAAAGGCAACTCAGCTCTGATTGTAGCTAAGAGAGGACTAGGAATTGGGTAGTGTTAAGACGTTGCAGATCTGTTCGGTGGATTTTAAGACTCTTACCAGCGTTTAGTTTCTGGATGGAGAATCCTTGATTTGGTTAGTGAGAACAACCAAATTGGAATACAGTTAATTGGAATTACCAAGTTTAGGTTTGGCTTTGCGTCCAGGAAATGAAAATAGTTAAATTTTTACTGGTGGGGTAAGAAGAAGGACAGAGAAAAAAGTGTAATTTGGAACAGAGAGTTTTCAAGAAAGTGTGCCAAAGGATAGAATGCAAGAAACAAGATTGATTGAATTACTGTCTTCTGACGTAAGAATAAAAAATAGATTTATTGAAAAATATACAGTGATAGGACCCACTTTTTTCTTTCTAGGTCCTCTAACAATACAGGACACTGGTTTACAGTCACTCAGTCACTTGGTCAAGTTTTTGTTGAGTATGTGCACAATGCTGTGAACGGTACCAAATACAACATATGGCCCATCACACTTCCTGCATATTATCTTTTGAAGAAATGGGACAGATTATGCCTATGACTGCTGTGGAAGAGAATTTGGAGGAGAGAGAGAACTTGGAGAACTGGGTTGGTCAAGAAAACATGAATAGGATTTGAGGATCGGCTTGACCGTAAAGGATAAGCCGGGTATGAATAAGCGTGTATGAGGACTTTCCACGTCAGGGTGATGGACTCCAGGACTCAGGGGTTGAGGAGTCACGCACAAGAGGACTGGCCTGGGACAGAGCAGAAGGTCTATGTTGGGTGGTGGGAGGTAAATACAAAATGGGATAATGGTGTCTAAGTCAAATATCTACCTCTTTCAGTCTTTGTAATTTACTTAAATGGATCTAATAATACTACTGTGAAAAATTATTGTGGAATAAAAAAGTCAGTTCTTTTTCCTGATGCCTTCATGGCACATAGTAGGCAGACAGCAGTTGCTTCATTAAATTAATAAATTAGTTAAATTAATTGGGTTTAATTTAATTCAATTAAAAACCACGTAAGGCCCGCTCAGGGCCCAGGGTTAAGCATGCAACTTTCTCTGTAGCCATTATCATCACAAGGAAACAAATAAAATAAAACACATTTTATTAAATAAACCCAGTTCTTCTTAAAAATAGTATCTTCAAATCCTTTCTGGGATCGCCTCCTCAGCTATGCTGGTTGGGAGTAGGCTCTGACTGAAATGCAGAAGAAGCTACCCCAGCAAAACAGGAAAATAGGGGATGTGTGCATGGACAGGTGAGCTGGGAAGACAGACGAGCAAGAAGGAGCCGCACAGATTTCCTGTCCCTCTGCAACTTGAAAGGAGAAAACCCAGAAGAATATGCCTCCAGAGCTTGACAGGTCAACAGGGCTACAAAGCAGAATGGGTCCACATGGCCTCTTTGATTGCTGGAGCCAATACTACACATTTCACGGTACATTAGGTAGGTTTTAAAACCTACTCTGGTCCCATGAGTGTTTTATCAATGGTTTTATCAAGGTACAGATTGCTTGACAAGAGAGGGTTGGGGTAGGGGCGTGAAAGGGACCTCTGGCCATGTGTAATCTGGTGTGATGTCCTGGGTCCCAGGCCCAGCACCATTCACTATCCATGTAAGGCTCCATCACGTCTGCCCCCTTGGACCCTGAAAAGTCATCTGTGGGTGTTTTTTAGTATCTCTCCCACCCAGATTCTCCAGACACCGCGAGAGTCTGGGTAAGAGAAGTACAAAGTCTTTGACCTTGGAAAAAAGTGGCCAACACATAATAGGTGCTCAATAAATATTTGTTGAAAGAACCTTCCCTTTTGTTCAGTGGGAATCACCAGGTTCTGTGGCTTTTATTGCCTGCACTGTCTTTCCTGATCTATTTTTCTAACATTTAATACTGGTATTATAGTTGTTTTTTCATTTTGTTCACAAAAGAAATGTCTTATTCTTCCAATTAGATCTGCAGCCCTTGCAGGACAGGGAAATTTTGTTCCTGTCTGTTCCATAGCATGCGGTGTAATGCTTTGCTTGCCATACGTATATGTCAATTAGTGACCGTGGAGGGCACCTGTCACCTGGTGGAACGGGCACTAGATTGGGAAATCATAAAGTCAGGTTTCTCTGCCCTCTGACAGGCAACTGAGAGTGAGGAGCCATGATCTGTTTGAGCCTCAGTGTGATCATATGTAAAATATGGATAATTCATGTCCTACCTGTATAACGGGATCAGAGGAATTAGAGTTGTCAGGATCAAATACATTACTATATGCTAACGTGTTCGAGCAGGGACTTCTTGAATTTAGCTTTGATGATACAGTAATGTACATGAGCATTTCTGAATTTGAGGCATTCCCATCTTAAGGAAAGAATGGATCCTTGAAAACCTTCTTGGAATAGAGATGAGCTAATGTTATTATTATTTTTCTGACTTGGTTGCAACTGGGTTTAGGCTAGTCCAAGCCAGGACGTCTTGTCTTCTCTTCTGACACCGTGTGATAGCTGAGATTGCTGGTTTAGTAACAAACAGCCTTAAGCATAAGAAGCACCTTCATCCAAGAAGATAGCAGGAGGGGAAGAAGGAAGGGGAATAAGTCGGAGGGGGAGACGAACCAGGAGAGACGATGGACTCTGAGAAACAAACTGAGGGTTCTAGAGGGGAGGAGGGTGGGGGGATGGGTTAGCCTGGTGATGGGTATTAAAGAGGGCACGTTCTGCATGGAGCACTGGGTGTTATGCACAAACAATGAATCATGGAACACTACATCAAAAACTAATGATGTAATGTATGGTGGTTAACATAACAATACAAAATTTAAAGAAGGAAAAAAAAAAAAAAGAAGCACCTTCATCCAAATAGGAATTCATGCTGAAGACAGAGAAAATGAAAGACTATCCCATCTGAGATGAGATGAACAAAACCAACAAGCTATGCAAATCCCATCAAACCCAGGTCTGTAGGGCCTGAGATTCCCTGGATCAAAGTTTGAAAAGGCTCTGGTAGAGAGCTTCTTGGAGTTGTTGCTAACATACAGTATGATGGGAAGGGTGAGTTTTCCCATGATTGTTAGGTAGCTTGGTCCTAGATCTTTGTTTGCCCATCCTACTAGCAGATTCCCAAGCCATCACTGATCACTGATCACTGATTCACCATTGGCCAACTGGTCAACCACCACAGTTCTGGACACTATTTCCTTTTATTCCACTTAATATTGACCATACCATGACTTCCATTATAATTTAGTCTCTCCACAGCAAACACTTCTCTACTTAGGCATCGATCTTTGAGGTTATCCAAACAATATAATAATCTTGATGAGTTATCCTAACAGGTTTTGAAGACATTTTCTCACTTTATGTCTTAGCTGTGTTCCTGTCAGCAGCAGGCTAGTAACCTTCGATGAAAAAAAATCTAGAGAGTGTGATTAATTGATTAATCAACTTGATTAATCTTGACCAGGTTAGGGCCAGCTAATAAGTATTTTCAAATACTTCCTAAGTGGTTATAACTGTAGCTACAGTTTAGAAATAGTCTGTTCCGTGAATAGAAGTTCTTGAGCCATATTATCAACATGCACTGATGTTTAAAGAAATAGTGCAATGACCCTTTTGTTCCCGCCATCCTAATTTTGCATTCGGAAGTCTGACTATATATATATAATAGTGTGTGTATATAAATAATATATGAATGACACAACTCTACGGACGTTATTACACAAGAGACCTCCTTTAGTGCACAGAGAAGGGATCCTTCTCCTGTGTGTACATTGTTTCTATATACGCCCTTGATCTTGCAGAAGTTATCACATAATATGTATCCATATTTACATTTAGTACATAGAAACATCTACAAATTCTGTGAGTTTCAAAAAGCCTTATTTTCCCATCATAGTACTTTGGGTGGCTTTTTTTTTAACTTTTTATTATGGACATTTAAAAACATACACAGAAACAGAATGATCTACTCGGTACCCATTTATTAATCATCTAACTCCCACAGTTATCAATGTTTTGTCCTCCTGGTGTCTTGTCTTGTCTTCATCCTTTACCTTCTAAGCCCTCATCACTGACTGAGACTATCCTAAACTTATAATTCTTGTCCTTCCTGTTAAAAATCTTAATAATTATTTAATATTACATTGCCAACAACCCTCCCTTATCTCTGATTGAAGAGGCAGGCTGTAATTCCGTCTCTGGTTTGCAAGGTTTCCTGCTAAACCTAAAACCCTTAAGCTATGTTCTTGCAGACTGGGACATTAGCAAGATCTCTCGATTGAATTACAGAATTGCATTCCACCAAGGATTCAGTTTTGTAGAGTACTTAACATTGAACTACATGAGGAGGCACAGGAGTAATGGGTCTTTTCAGTAATATCATCTTTTTTTCCTTCCACAAATCAAAGGCGGTATTACCAGACCTTTAGTTTTGTGGCATGAATGGAGTTAAAAGTATACAGGGGCTGGAAATAGCCCCCAAATTAAAGCCCTTCTGTCATCTCCTGAAGGTTTATTCTCTTACCTATAGTTGTTAATGTGAATCATTGAACAATCTGAGATCTTTTCCATGATTTGAAACTTTTTTTGGGTACAGATTTGATGGTTTCCATTGACCTACAAGCTGAAACAATAAATTACCTAACTCATTTCTGCCTTCTGCCAGTGACCTATTTGGGGGCTCTCCCCATGCAGCAGGGTGCTTTACCTTCCAGCCTATAGGATCAGCATTTCTAGGTGTCTGCGGGCTCGGAGGCAGCCTGCAGCCTCTTCTGGGTTGACTTTGGCAGTACAACAAAAAGAACATTGAGGAGAATCTCCCATCTGCAGGAGGCTCCATGGGCAATAGCCCATAGAGAGGAAAAACCAAATAGGACCCTGCCCGGGAGCTCAGACCAGAAAGATGTGTTTGCTCCAGTCCAGATTCAGTGCCTTCCATAATTTTATCATAGTGGCTCTGAACCTCAGACTTCCAACCCTCTGGTGTCTCCTGTCACTTCAAGGAGTGTGTGAATTTTCTGGAAAATTTCTCAAAACAATACTTAATTTCATGTCACTTTTATTAAAAAACCAAACTCTTATAATGTTGTCTGCAAATCTAGGAGCAGAGGGAGGGAAAGAGAGAAAGCTATGGAAATTTAGAAACCAAAATCTTATAAATCCTTTTTTAGAATTTTAATGAATTTTAAATATTCATTCGCTGTTTTCCTTTTTTCTTTTTCTCTTTTTATTTTTATTTGCATTTATTCTGCAGAATTTACTCCCAGGCCATAAGTTTTTGTTTCTTCAGCTTCTTCTGAGATATCTTCTTCTTCTGTGGAACCTCCTCTTCTGGTTTAGGAACAATCTGCTCTTTTTCAGTAAGGATCATCTCAATGTGGCGGGGAGAGCTCATGTATGGGTTAATCCGACCATGAGCCCTGTACGTTCTACGCCGCATCTTGGGGGCTTTGTTCACCTGGATGTGCTCAATGACCAGAGAATCAACATCTAAACCCTTAAGTTCAGCATTACTCTCTGCATTTTTAAGCATGTGCAGTAAAAATTCAGCACTCTTCTTGGGCCACCGACCCTGTGTCCAGCCCCACTGTTTGGCCTGGGCACACCTACCAACTCCACCATTGTAGCGACGGAATGGCACACACTGCTTCTGTAAAGTGACGTCTTTCAGATACTTGGTGGCTTTTCGGATATGCATACCCTTGATGGCCTGGGCAGTTTCACGTGTGTTCTTAAAGTGAACACGAAGATTTGAACCTCTTGATTTACATGATTTCGTAGGGTTTTCTGGGTCAAGCGAATAGCGAACCATTTTCAGAGGTCACCTTAGGCTGCTTAGGAGAAGAGGAAGAGCTCATTCGCTGTTTTCTATGTCCTGATTGCGGTGGTGTTGACACAAACCTATATGTGTGTTAAAATTCACAGACCTGTACGCCAAGGGAAAAGAAGTCAATGTTATTGTGTTACAGTTTTAAAAATAAGATAAATTGTTGGGGCACTTGGATGGCTCAGTCCTTAAATGTCATGATCTCAGGGTCCTGGGATCGAGCCCCGCATCGGGCTCGCCTCAGCAGGCAGCCTGCTTCTCCCTCTCCTGCTCCCCGTGCTTGTGTTCCCTCTCTCACTCTCTCTAATAAATAAATGAACTCTTTAAAAAAAAAGATTTAAAAATAAGATAAATTGTTAATCAGGGGGAAAATAAACCTTCTAGACTTTTTCAAGGTTGAAAGTACAGAGAAGCCAGCGAATGAATATTGAAAATCTGGAAAGGAAAGGGAAATAGCACCTTGGGATCGTCAATTATTTTACAAGTTACTTTTTTTAAACTTTTAAAAAACTATTAGCTATTATGCAAATGATACCATTATAACTATAATATAAATGAGATTTTCAAAAGGTACCAAGACTCTGTTTGCATAAAAAAAAGTCCTAAAGGATTTCGTTAAGCTCTGCTCTCCTTTCCGTTTACTGGACAAAGGCTACCCGTCTCGAAGCTTCCTGGCGAGAAGGTGCTTACTACTCCCATGAGGTCTGAGGACCACTATCCCCCGCCCTGGTCCAGACCTGCTGCATCAGAAGCCACCTTTTAGCAAGACAGCCCTCGGTGACTCACCAGCACGTGAACATTTGAGACTGGTTGGAGATTTCTGGTTGCCATGGAGATTGCTGCAGAGGCCTCAACTAAATCCTTCCTTTGAGGGTGACCACCAGCACACACACCTCTGCTGATCCCCTGAGGTGAAGAGGCCGTGTGTATTTCCCAGAATTCCTTCCAGCAACATGAAACCAGAGTATATCAGAGTTGCCCAAAGAGGCTTATCTTAATTCCATTTTAAATATCACAGGCAGTGTTTGAGGATTACTTTCCCCTAAGCTATTTACGTTTACCCTAAAACCTCTGCTTTTTCTCTTAAATTAAAAAAAAATTATTTGACTATCGTTGACACACAATGTTACATTAGTTTCAGGTGTACAACATGGTGATTCACCTTGTCTCTGTGTTATGCTGCGCTCCCCACCAGTGGAGCCGCCATCTGTCACATGCAATGCTATCAGATCATTGACTATATTCCCTGTTCTGTGCCTTTTATTTATCCCATAACTGGAAGCCTGTGTCTCCCACTCCCCTTCACCTGTATTACCCATCCCCGCCCCCTGCACCTCCCCTCCCCTGACCCCTATCCCCTCAAGCAGTTTCTTATAATCATCTCCTTAGCCAGGTTGAGGGGAGCAGGCTGAGGTATAGAGGAGTGGTAGACTCTGGGAGAAATGCAGGATTTCACTGCAAGTTATGGAAGGTGCTCCTTAGCAATGATAGGTGCCTGGGGCAGAAAGAGTCCCCTTGTCTCACACTGCTTGGTGGGGACAGAATTGTTCCATGCATGACCGCTATGTTCATACACACGTTTGTGGGAGGCTCTGCCGTGAATGCTTTGTCCTGAGCATGTTTTCTGACTAACGTCCAGACGAGATTTTCTCTAGGTTCTGAGTATTGGTGCAGAGAAGCTGCAGAACTTGCTGTCAGTGGGTGAGCTCCCATGCAGGAGCTGTAAGACTAGTTGGCCTTTGCCTATGGGTGACCTGACTGAGTCTATAGGCCTTTAACTTTATGCAGAAAAAAAAAATTCCAGGTGGAAAAAAAATGAGTTAGCACCCACTGATATTGCTTCCATCATATATTTTTCTTTTTAATTAATATTTCATGACCAGTTAACCAGCAGTCTGTTATCCTTCTAATAAAGAGAAAGGTATTATAACCAATAAAATATATTTATTGCCCTCATTTTAAAGTCTTAATTAAGGACCTATCTCTCGTGAAAGTCTTCTTTAAAATACCATTAGAAGTGCACAATAAAGAGAGAACGGAACCTTGGTATGCTAAAAAAGAAACATACCTTCTTATGGTTAGCCCATTAAATGGGTTTCTTGGACACATTTGTAAATCCATGTGGTAATCAGTTTATTATGGAAGAGGTAGAAATATGCCCATAAGTAAAAATATGGATCTGTTGTTTGCTCAGTATAGATTTTGAATATAGCATTTGTATGTATAGAATCATTCTTACATTTGAGGAATTCAGGGATTTTTTTTTTTTTTGCTTTTGTAAACTAAATATAAAGATATAATGCAGCTCTAAGTTATGGGAGTAATTTAGAAAAGGGGTTTAATGCTTACAGGATCATCTGAAATGGGCATAACCCATATATCTAAAGCCATGGCTACCTTTCTTGTTGGATGCTTAAGTTGTGGGTTCCAGGAATTGGCATCTGTTAAAGCAGAGCTGCGCTATTGAAAATGCCGTGCAAGACAGCTAGATCAAGAGCCTAACGAATTCATTCTCAGGTGGCTAAATACCAATTAGACCAGAGTAAGTAAACAAATTATAAGCCGAAGCATTTCTTCATCCTTTGTACATTTAGAGCCCCTGACTGCACTCATAGGGGAAGATGGAGAAGCTGGGAGACAATCTGCACACTCTTGTCTTCGTTAGGGTTGGTTATTATACGATGAGTTTTTCCGAGATCCTCTTATTTTTCTCAATTACCTTGCATTGCCTTTTTATGCTTTATAATTAGATTCAAATATAGATAAAAATCATAGTTTCATAAGTGAAATGGAAAATGGAGCTTTAGATATATTCTGCTTTATTTAATTTTTCATTTGAAAAAAAGAAAGTATAAAGACTTTAAATAATTTGCTCAAGGTGGCACAGCTGGTTAGTGGCATCTCATTCTATCTCGTGATCATTTTAGAACTGAAGGAAGCACAATTCCCATTTGTGCAGCCTGTTTGGCCAGTGGCCATTACAAGTGCTGGGTAAAGTGCTATTTAACTTACTGCTTGCTAGTTCTTAGTAGACTGGGGTAAATCCAAAATGCGTTTGGTCTACCCCAGTCAAAAGAGAAAAGGGGACACCTTTTCAGCAAATTAAAATGAAAGACATAGTTACTTTTAGGCAGGAAAGACTATTTCAAAGGGTTTATGACTATCCATAAATCTGAATTAGTATAAATGGGGGATTCTGTTGAAATATTTTAAAAATTGGGACGATTTTGATTGTTTTGGCAATAAAATCATTTAAAAAATGTTGGAAAAATCTACTAAAACCCTTACAATGTTCAGAATTCTAACTAGATGGAATATATTTCTTTCATTTGATCATACTCACTTTTATGAGTAAGTACTTATAAATCTGTAGTCACAGGCTTTGCAAATATGAAGTGCAAGTTCAGAATGTTAAATAACAGCAATCCTTGCGTGAACATCCTGAAAGGTAAAGTTATTTCTCCAGTTGTTTCTGTTTCCGTGTAAAGAGTCATCAATGGACTTATTTTTATTGGTATTTCTGCTCATCAGTATGTTTATATCCGATTGGCTCAAAGCTTAATGGGAAAGCAAAGCAAAATAACTTCCACTGACAGTAATAAAAATCGTAAAGCTGAGAAAGATCCATTGTAAATTCATATTTTTATGATGCTAGGTTGGTTTTGGTGGGTATTCAGGTTAAAAAACTGCAAACAAAAAACTAAACCATTCTTCCAATGGTATTTTCTTTCTGCTGTTGAATGGTGGCAAGAAGGCACTAGTGTGCCACCTGCTGGTTGAATCTGGATTGGCATGGTAGACACCCATGCTTTTTTTTTTTTTTTGACTTCCATTTTAACCTAATTTAAAGCATACCAACATTTCCTTAACTACCAATTCTTTCCTCCTTAGGCACGATTATTTATTTTATTTTTGCTCTAAAGAATACTTATCAAATACAATTATTCTGTAAAGATTAAAAATAAGCTTTATAATTAAAATAAGTAATCATCTCGACCGTGCTTTTCAAATTATGCCTATCTATGGCCATTTACCATTTGAGTTCTACCAATAAAGGTATTTAATTAAATTAAATTTGGATATCACCAAGGACCGTATATAAAAATTATGCCATCCCTAGCTACATAATTGTAAGGAATCATATATTAAGATATTAGAAATTATTTCATCTCTGTGGACTTCCAGTTCACTTTTCAAATAAACATTGATTTCTGTTGCTTGATGTATAATCAGATGCTCAATGCTCAACCTTTTCAGTGTACATCTTGTCTGTTTGGTAGAGTACAATCAACAATAATCACAAAATATTATTCCCCCTAGTTAACCTTGCCTTTCTTGAGTCTGATACATTGTTATATTCTATATATGGGCATTACATGTATATGGCAGATCCATTATCCAACTCAAGCTCCGCAAATCTATTTGAGCTAGGTATTGGATTTCAAAATTTTTATACTACTTTGTATTATGCTTCATTTATCTGAAACTCTGGCTAAAGTTTCATTAGATAAGTGTTTGGGACTATTCTAATCAGGATCTCTGAAGAAAAATTTCAGAAATGGTTATTTACTTACTATCACAGGCCTGGATATATCTTTTGGTCTTTTGTCTTTTTTCAAAGACTGCCTTTAAAATCAGAGCACAAAGAATTTTAGACAGTGTAGCTAAATCAGCCTCATGATGGAGTGTTCTAAGGTTCGCCTTATGAAATTGAACTTGAAATTACATATTTTCTTACATCCTAATTTTGTTCTGTTTGGAACTTTGAGATTTATTTTTTGAAGGTTAAATTGTATCTTTTTTTTTTTGCTGTAGCTTTGCATAGGCCTTTGGCTGAAAACAATAACACTCTTATTTAACCTGTTCTAACACTTATGATCCTTGAGGTTATGGACACTTTTAAATAGGTTGTAATTCCAGAAGTTACAGCATGCATTTACATTCTATTTAAGTAGAAGATGAAGCAAGAAAACATTGCTAGAGAAAGAGAAAATTGCATTAATCTGATTGCTTAAAAATATTGTGAATAATGATTCTTTTTTGCGTAAGAACACAAAACAGAAAATAGGATTCATTTCTGGTTTTGAAACTTTGATATTCTTTATTCGGAGGTCACTCTATCATCTTCAGTCAAAGAGACAATATCTTGTTAATCTGTCTCCATTTCTAACATAATGGCATTAGTGAAATGTCATATCAAGGGCACAATGTCACATTATATTATAAGTCCTTCCTTCATCTTTTTTTTTTTTTTTTGTACAGAGCCAGATGGTGAAACACTGCTAGTGAGTGGCACCCCCAGTTTTTGGTTCAATCTTTGAAGCAAATGTTGCAATTCATTCAAGGATATGGAAGTCACTGTCCAAAGTCCTTACTGATTAGAGAACCATCTTCCCTAGGTGGTAGGTCATAGTCACGTAAGTCCTCCTTTTTTTGTTGACTTTTCAGGAAATAGTAGTAGACAGCACGGTGGAGAGGAAAGAACATTTAGCTTGGAGTCTTGCTCTTCTAGAAGAGGTTTATTTCTTTTTAACTTTTTATTTCTTTATTTCTTTTTAGATTTTTTAAAAATTTATTTGAGAGACAGAGAAGGGGAGAGAGAGAGAGAGAGAGAGAGAGAGAGAGAGAGAGAGGGAGGGAGCATGAGCAGGGGGAAGGGCAGAGGGAGAAGCAGACTCCCCACGGAGCAGAGAGCCTGACACAGGGGCTTGAACCCAGGACCCCGAGATCATGACCTGAGCTAAAGGCAGACGCTTCACTGACTGAGCCACCCAGGCACCCAGAAGAGCTTTATTTCTGACTGGATTTCCTATATATTAATCTAGTTCTGCAACTAACTACCTGTAAGACATTGAGCAAATCATTTGACATATCTGGGCCTCATATGGAGCATAAAGTAACTTGGGACATAAAGTAATTGAGCAGTAATTACCACTACCTGATTCTGTGGTCTACTTGCCTCTTCGACTTTAAGCAGGAGGTGAGTCATCTCGACCACAGGGCTTTCGTGTGCCCTCGCTCTGCCCGCGCTCCTCACCAGGCTGATGGGGTCTGAGGGCACAAGGCCACTGAAGGGCACACAGACACAGGATGAAGGCTTAGACAGAGGGAGACAGAAGGTAGCAGATTTCTGTATTTATCTTTCTTGGTAAGTAAAGCAAACAACAGCCTTTGGAGGCCATCAAACTCAAACGGAGTCCCAATCCCCAACGACTGTGCCTAAAAGCAAAGTCAAGGACAGTTCCCTGCTTGGTAATGAGTAGCAAGAAGGGCCCATTCAGAGAAGAACAATAAGAGCAAGAAGGGCATCCAGGTTAGTTTTGAAATATTTCCCATCAAAACAGGTGGAGAAGAGCTTTCCCTTGTGCAGAGTGAGGAGGACACCGGTGATGTCCTGTCAGAACATCAGAACTGTCTTGTGTACATTTAGTAGATTATTGTACTTAAAACTGTGTTACAGGCCGTATGTAGTTCTCATTAGGATGTGCTATGGGTTGGATAGTGTCTCCCCAAATTAACATGGTGAAGTCTTTACCCCCACTATTTCAGAATGTGACCTTGTTTGGAGATAGGGTCAGTACAGATACAATTAAAGTTAAAATGTGATCATTAGGGTGGGATTGGTCCAACATGACTGGTGTCCCAATAGAAAAGGAAAATTTGGGTACAGATATGCCTGGAGGGAAAACACCATGGGAACATGAAGGCAGAAATTGGGATGCTGTATCTACAAGCCAAGAAATGCCAAAGATTACCAGCAAACCACCGGAATCCAGGGGAAAGTCCTGGAGCAGAGCTCGCAGAAGGAGCCAGCTCTGCTAACACCCTGAGCTCAGACTTCCAGCCTCCAGAAATGGGGGACAATAAATATCTGTTGCTTAAAGCTGCTCAGCCTGTGGTATTTTGTTACGGCGCCCTAAGACATCCCAAATAGGATGTCATAGGTTTAGCACTTCTCATTACTTCTTCTTGGGGGCTTGAGGGGGGCTTGCCTGATAATAGATAAGATGCTCAGTTCAATGTTAATTTCGGACAAAAGCAACTGTTCTTTTGAGGATGTCCCCATTATTGCACGAGACACTCTGACCCTAAAAAGTTACTCATTGTTCTTTGAATGGCCAGTTTGTGTGGTTGCCCCCGTTTTTATTTGCTGAATCTAATGAGCCTTTCTGGAGTACTTTTGTCATGGTCAAGTTCATTTACTTGAACTGAGCAGATTCTCTCCGGTGCTTGTAGACGGGGCGAAAGCAGAGAAGTGTGCATGCTTTAAGGCTTCTGTCTCAATGAGGTTTATTTCTGACTATATTTACATATGTTAGGCTATGTCTGCAACTAACTAGCTATAAGCCATTGCACAAATCACTTGATGTGTCTGGGTCTCAGTCTTCCCATTTGTTAGATGAGGGAGAAGAACTATATGCTTTCAAAGGTCCCTTCCAGCTCTGAATTGTCTGTCATTCTAGGAAATGCTTTTTTAAAGGCATATTTTTTAAAAGCCTAGCTTATCAAAGCATTAGAAAGTGCTTAGCTGTTTTTATGGTTTGGATCAAAAATATACGCTGTCACTTCTAAGGAGGCTTTATTACCTCCATTTCTTAGCAAAGGCTGAAGTTTAATGTCATTATGGTACCCCTTAATGAGGATTCCCTAATTTAAGAGGGCGTTCGTGATAATGATCACTTAAAAAGATCACTGGTTTGAGAAATGGTTCAAGTCTTAATGGGTGCTGCAATGAAGGCTGAGTGATTACTTCTTTACTGGGCTGGTGGTGTTGATGTTTGCTCTGCTAATTGTACTTAATATACTGTGAAGTGTTTTCAGGGCTCCTGTTGCTCTGAGCGATAGTGCTACATTGGGCAAGGCGTTGAGCTTGGAGCCTTTATTCGTGGACTACCACACAGGCCTTAATAGTGAAGGCATCCTGGATTTATTTTAGGTAACTTATTAGAGGGAGTGCCCTGGGGTTGGCCCAGGAGTTTTGCACCTTCCTTCCACCTGGCTTCTTAGACATGTAAATAATTTTACCCATCAGTTTATAAAAGCCCAGGAGTTGCTGAGGTTGCCAGTGGGTCTGACAAAAGGGACAGGTCACTATTTCTCAAAGATGGTTCTAGAGTTTTCTTTATGAGAGCCAATGGGCATTTCATACTGGGACTTTTTGGGAAGTTGGGATTGAGGGCATGTGATGGTCAAGAACAAAGGGAAGGGAAAGAAAATAGTTCTGATGAAAAGTTATGAGGACCCCTTTGCTTTTATGGAGAACTTGGCAGAGCACCCACTTCACGGCAGGACCTTGCACTGGGGCTCAGGGAAGAAGCCTGGCCTTGGTCTCCTTTGTGAGGGTTACAGGGAGACTGTTGGCACGACTGACAGTAAGCTCACATCTTGACTCATTCACAAACCCAATAAACCCTAATCCTTAACATAAAGAGTTCTGGAAGATTCTGCATATCCTCGGTGAGTCCATTTGTCCTGTCTGATGTATGATTTTATAAAGAAGTGCTAATCACTCCAAAATGGAGAGTGTGGTCCCACCCTGCTCATTACCTACCGAACATCAGCCCCCACTTTCTTTCTTGCTAATGGGAATCCTGATTTCATTTGGGCGGCAATGTGTCTACTTCCTGGGGATGGATCGTGATTGGTCCAAGCAATTATTAATTATCTTGCCCTCCTATTTCCAAGCTTCCGTGGCAGCAGGGAGGTGCCATGTGTCCTAATTCTGGCCAGTGAGCCAAGGAGGAGTCTGTGGTAGGGCTCCTGAGAAAAGCAGACCTCAGTGGCCGGTGTCAACCCTTCCTGTTTTGCCTTCCCTACGTCTTGCTGCCTCTAACTGCAATCTGAGGAAGCCGCACGAGGTGTGAAGTCAGCGGGATGACAGGGAGGAAGGATTGAAGGAGTCTGTCTGTGTCTTTCACTTCACTGGCCCACAAATTACTCCAAACCTCAGACCTCTGGAGATTTTGTTGTATCAAGTTCTCTCAGTTCTTGACTTTGGACTGCATCATTAAGAGGAATTATTTAAAATACTCCTGCAGTTAATCCCATTATTGAAGCAGAAGGGGGCTGACTTGCATCCAGAGAGAAAGCGGTATTACCTGGGAAAAAGGGCACTCCCGGCAACGAACGATTATCTTGGTGTTCTAGGTTTCCTTGACTAAAAGTGTTTCTTGATGAGAGTAATGCAGCTCTGTGCCCTGCAGACTCTGTCTTCTATTTATGTTCTACACACAATATGGGGGTACATAAAGAATCATGTGCAGGAAACTCTATCAGACATAATTATAAATAACGGGAGTGGTTCTGTATATACGTTGTGTTCACAGTAACAATTTCTGGCTTTGCTTTGTAAGGCCCCTGTCACCTTCCTTGGGCTAAGGAAAGCTACACCACAAACCAATGGCTGGTTTCATAATTTAGGCTGTACTTTTTCTCCAAAGATTGTATGAGGACTGAGAAACAAGATAATTAATTTAACTGCACCTAGGAAAGTCATCCTGATCTGAAAACCAGGTGTCTGATGTTTCCACTAAGATTTATTGCCCTGTGTGTCAGCCGGCCCAGGCTGAGCATTCCTGAGTAATTAGGAGTCACTTCATTGGCAGGTGGGTACTGACCTCACCTTGCAAAGCTCTCGAAAGCGTGTGAGCTGGAATCCACCCCTTTTTCCAGCATACCTTTGCAGCAATATCCTGGCAGATACTTTATGACATGCTGCCATTGACATAAAGCTTGCATGAACTGCATTACATTGCCCTGAGCCCCAGGCTACTGGGGAAAAATGGTAAGTGTTCGAAGTTTAAGCTAAATAATATGCTTTTAATGAGATCGTGTGTGTTGCAGATCAAAAGCATCACCAAAAGGTAAAAAGTTCAAAAAGGCCTTTACATGTACGGTGAATTTGACCAAAGCAGTTCTCATGATCTTTCTGATAGAATTTTAAAAAATGTTTTTAAGTTTCTGATCCCAAATGTCACACTTCAGTGGGTTTCCCTCTTACCTTCCATCACATGGACACGGGAGCGATTTCACGGTAGTGGATTTATTAGCAGGGAAATAACAATGCTTTGCAATCTGGAATGTTGAAATTCACTGGGTCTGGAAGCAAGAGGGATGGTATCTGGGTGGTCTGGCCATCTGAGGGGATATCATCTGTTCAAAACATTGGGGAAAAGCACACAAGCAACATAATTTAGGAGAATTTAAGTTTTGTTTAAACCCCATCCACTTCATGGGACTCTCCCAGAAATCTTCTCAGTTAGAATCAAGAGAAGGGAAGGAGAAAGAAATGAACAATTTGCTGAGTGCCTATTAATATAAATAAGAAGAATGTGTTGGGGTCTTTAGATGGTTTATTTCATTTAATCCTGAAAGGATCCTTGTGAGGTGGTTGTTATGAATAATCTGTTCTCCCTTGAATTGTATTTTTCAACCATACATATAGCATTTATTATAATCAACCTTGCATGAAATTTTGTTAATCTCAGTCTTGACCTTTATTTAGACTGTGTGCAGTGAGAGAGCAGAGGGGGTCACCTCCTGCTGCCATTTCTGGCCAGTTGCATGCTGGCCCCAGAACCAAGTTCCCTTGTGTGCATCACCTCTTTTAGTTTTATAAAAACTCTGGGAGTTCGGCTTTGTGTTGCTCATCTCATAGACAAAAACGTTTTCTGGGAGACTGGGTAAGCTGCTTCCACTCATCCACCCAGGCTGTGGCAGAGCTGAAATCTGAACTCAGGGCCGTGAGTGAGAAAACACACATTTCTCTGTTACGCTCTGCTGTCTCCAATCTTCGTGTTGTCTTTAGCATCTAGTGTTTCAGCCTTTGTTCATCTGGATGCTTGCCCTGGGAGTCATCCATTTCCCAACAGGTAGCTCTGCCTGCTAGGCTCTGATCGCCGTATTGCAAACCACTTCAACGCGTTTGGCTGGCACCTTCTCAACATTCTCCGAAGGACCAGCAGTTATGGGTATCACCTGGGAACTCTCTAGGAAAGCACATTCTCCAGGCCTTCCCTAGACTTTCGCAATCTGGGCTGGGACTCAGCAATGTGGTTTTTTTTTTTTTAAATTTTTTATTGTTATGTTAATCACCATATATTACATCATTAGTTTTTGGTGCAGTGTTCCATGATTCATTGTTTGTTCATAACACCCAGTGCTCCATGCAGAACGTGCCCTCCTCAATACCCATCACCAGGATAACCCATCCCCCTCCCCCCTCCCCTCTAGAACCCTCAGTTTGTTTTTCAGAGTCCATCATCTCTCATGGTTCGTCTCCCCCTCTGACATACTCCCCTTTTCTTCCTCTCCTGTTATCTTCTTCTTTTTCTTTTTTCTTAAAATATGTTGCGTTATTTGTTTCAGAAGTACAGATCTGTGATGCAACAGTCTTGCACAATTCACAGCGCTCACCGTAGCACATACCCTCCCCAATGTCTATCACCCAGCCACCCCATCCCTCCCACCCCCAACCACTCCAGTAACACTCAGTTTGTTTCCTCATATCAGTGAGGTCATGTGATACATGTCTTTCTCTGATTGACTTATTTCACTCAGCATAACACCCTCCAGTTCCATCCACGTCGTTGCAAATGGCAAGATCTCATTCCTTTTGATGGCTGCATAATATTCCATTGTGTATATATATACCACATCTTCTTTATCCATTCATCTGTCGATGGGCATCTTGGCTCTTTCCACAGTTTGGCTATTGTGGACATCTCAGCAATGTGGTTTTAATCAAGCTTTCTAGGTGATCTGCAGGCATGCTGAAGCTCAGAGGGCACTGTCTTTTATTTTTTAGTTATTTTTTAAGATTTTATTTATTTGAAAGAGAGCGGGAGCGAGGAGCAGGGGGGAAGGGCAGAGGGAGAGGGAGAAGCAGGCTTCCCGCTGAGCAGGGAGCCCCGTGCGGGACTTGATCCAACGACCCTGAGATCATGACCTGAGCCGAAGGCAGACATTTCACCGACTGAGCCACCCAGGCGCCCCATCAGAGAGCACTGTCTTCACTGGTTTCTACATCTAGCATACATTATTTAATCTATCCTTTAGTAAAGCTGCCAGTGACTTCTGAAACACACCTAGCATTGTGTCCTATAGGATTTAACTGCGCACACCTGAGCAAGGCATTGAACTCTCTTTGTGCTTCTGTCCAGGCACCTGCAACATTTTATTTGAGGGCTTTGCTGACCTGACTGTTAACTCTCATTGACCACGAATGTTTTGAAGGACTTGGTCTTATCTTCCTGGCCCTCGCACCTCACACTCTGAAAACTATTTATTGAACAAATTAAGTGAACTTTTAAGTCATATGTCATTTTCTTGTGGCAAGAGGCAAACTCTACTACTAATGGATCTGACAAGTTTACAAGGATGACTCCAAGTCCTTTTTCTAAGTTTTTTGATGATAGGTTTTCCCCCAATTAAACAAAAAAATAGCCAGGAACTGGGGGAGACAAATTACATGAGTAAAGACCCTGGTTAGAGGTCATCAACAGACATAACCATTGCTCTAGTTAAAGAGCCCGCATGATGGTGTTTCCAGATTACCCAGGCAGCCACCACTTTGTAAAGAGGTGACTGTCCATTGGTTGGCAAAGTGGCTTTTTTTTTTTTTTTTGCAAATAAGATTAACAGGGGTAAATTCCCTCCTGTCCCACTCCTGAAAGTTTGGTTAGGGGCCCCAAATTTAAAGTTTTGTCATTAACAGGTGTGCATTACCTTTCCTTCTTTCCTTTGTTCTCATAGCATCCAGGGTTAGGCATTGCTTCTCAAGTAGACAGGGCAGGGGATTGACAAGAGGCAATTTTCAGGCTGCCGAAGGGTCCATTTTATAGATTAAACATGGAAGCTTATAGAGTTTCAATAATATATCAAAAGTTCCACTGATGGTGAGACTGGGATTGAACTCAGATCTGCTTTTTTTTTTTTCTTTTCTCTGTAACACTGACTTCCCAAGAGAGGGATTCCCAAAGGCCTGAATGTCAGGGTCAAATGAAGAGGTTTTTTTGTTTTTTGTTTTTTGTTTTTAAATACACATTTTGAAGTACTATCAGAGCCCTACTAAGTTAGAATATTGAGGGTAAATTCAGTGGAACTTGTATTTTAAAACACATTTGGGTATTTATTTGTTAAATTTTGATGCTCAGATGTGTTTGAGAAATGTGGAAATGGGCAGACCTCATACATTCAGAAGGATCTGAACCTGCCTCAGGCAACAAGTGAATATCTTCTACTAATTCAGGGCTTCTCAGAGTGAACCCCATGCGGCAGCATCAGCATCAGCATCACTTGGGGACTTGCTAAAGATGCCCATGCCCGGGCTCCATCTATAACTCCCTAATGAGAATCTCAATTAGCACCTAGAAATCTGTTTTGTAGTAGTTTTCCAGGTGATTTTGATGTTTGCTAAAATTTCAGAAACACTAATCTCATTGATTACTATAAAAAATGCATATATTCCGGAGAGGGACAGATTTCTAAGCTCTTATCAGTCACCTGTAGCTTAGTGAAGTGAAGATTTTAAATGCACACACCCTGCCCCTGGAGATGGGGAGGCAACAGGAGGGAGGGCTGGAGAGAGGTATGGGAATCTGTGAAGTTAGGAAGGGGGGCAGGTCAACCAAGAACAATCTCTAAGACTTCCCAATTTTGCCTCAGGCCAGCCCTGCCTGTGTTAGTTCTTGCCTTTCTTCTAAGAAGTAAATGTCAAAAGTAGTTTTCTTTGAAGGCAACATAGGTATTTAACACCTCAAACAGCTAGAATCCTACCAGACAGTTTTATGATGTGATAATTTACCTCCTACAAGTAAGTACACTTTGCCAGGTAGAATTTAACTAGCGAAATTTGGGTTTCAGAAAGGAATTCTGCCGAGGCAATTTCTCTTGCTTTTTGAAGGCAAATCTGACTGACTTATTTTTAATTGAAAAATTAAGTTCCTTTGGGCTCATTGCATCCCTGAAAGGATGGGCCAATTATTAGTCGATAAAACAGTGTGACCAGGGATTCTTGTGGTTTCAACATGAAATGAAGCCCTCCAATCTTACTTTCGCACAGTATAAAATGAACGTGTCAATTCTTTCTGCTTTTAAAAATGTACTTAGGTAAAATATTCTTGACCCTTCATCTAAATATTTTTAAGTAATAGTCACTGTGTGTGAATCAGGTGTTGACACTGTATTAGATCTTGGGGTTACAGTGATGAACAAGACAAGATCTTGATGCCCAAGTAGCTTCTAGTCCAGTGAGAAGCTTGTAGTCATTATTAACACGTGTGTACTATATTCTCCATCAGAGATCTTGATGCCCAAGCTATGCCTGGATAGTAATTACATAGTTGCCCAAACAGATTTATCAAGCACACATGTCAAGTCAAGAGAATAACTATCCCTTCAGGCATATCAAATAGAGGGAATTTAACATAGGGGATTGGCCACCGGAGCGCTAGAAGAGCCCGGAGGACAGGTCAGTGGGGCACTCAGAGGTTACCAACAGGAGGAAGGGCTGGAGGGACTAGGGGAAATGTGGTGTTATTAGACTCCAGAAGCTGGCTCCTTTGGCTGGTTCTAGAACCACAGTGAGTCCTCCTGCTTGGAGCTGGAATCCTGGACAGATGCAGCTGATGCTAGAGATGCCCATGGAAGTAGAGCAAGAAGGAAGGAAATCCCTGATACCCCCTTGGGTATCATGTTGGAAAGTACACTTTAGCTCCATTGAGGGGAAGGGGCTGGGACAAGGACAGCAGACGTGGGGACACTCTTAAAGAGGCTATCGTAGTAATCCAAATGTTAGATGTGGCTTTTAGTAAGGGTTGGAGGAAGTGTCCCTTTTTAGGAATAATTCAAAGAAAAGTCACATATGACTTGCCTAATCCTTTTAGAATTTTATTTTTCAATCTTTGCTCTTTATTGTTGACAGGCCCTTTGGCTGTGGGTGGCTCTCTAGAAGGCTCGGTTCTCTTTGTGTCTCTTCAGGGGTCTCCTCACAAGGCCCCATACTCATGGTCGGTGGTCTGCACTCTGGGGCTGCTCCTGAGTCTGGTGGGACCTTCCCTCTCTGCTGAGATGACAGCCGACCCATACATGTTTATGATATCTTCCACTTGTTATTCAACTCTTCAGAAACATCATTAGCTCCCTTTCCAGGCGGCATACCTGCCTCTTTCTCTGGTGCTTGGAGTCGGGTTGAGGAATGCCGACCATCTTGCTTCCCTGGGCACTTTTGACTGGGTAATGATGAGTTGAGCTGTCACCTGGGGGTGTTGTCTGTGGTTCTGCTGAGAACTGTATGGAGTGAGTAGTCTCCATCCTGGGAGTAGCAGCTAGAAGTACACTGCATTCTTCCACCTTGCCCTGCATTGAAGTTGTCAGCCCCGAAAGAACATAAGTGGGAACATAGGGGGAAGCATCTCCCCCTTGCCCTGCATTGAGAAAACCTAAAAGAGCCAAGAGGGCAAGGGAGTCTGGAAACTACCATCCCTGTGATACTGAACAGGGGAAAGTGGAGAATGGATCTGAGAACAAATAGTCCCATGGACGCAAACTCAGCCACCCTCTGACAGAATTTCTCACCAGCTGGATCAGTACAGAAAATTTTTAGAGCAGGTCAGGATCACTCCCTGTTCAGTGTGAGGTGGGGGAGGACCACAGAGAGATGCACCCCATGGAAAGCAGCACAGATGTAGAGGTCAGAGCAGGGCAGGGGGCACAGTTCTATTAAGAGCTATTTCAGAACCAAGATTCTTGGATTCTCTACTAAGACCCTCTCTCAACACATTAAAAAAAACAAACGAAAACAAAACCAACCAAACAAAAAAACCCCACCTCTTTCCTCTTGCACCAGAGCTTAAAAATCTGCCTTCCCTACTCAGCAGAGATCAGTTTAACTGTGACTCCATATGGGTATCAGTGTGTCTACACTGGCCCCTTAGGTACTCAGAGAAGGAATGCTTAGCTAAAAGTAACAAATTTCAAGCATCGCACAAAAGGAAACAGAGTTTGGTCAACAGGGTCCTACCGGGCTCCTGTCTCTGCCATTGGAAAGAACTCTGCCCAGAGGTTTGACTTGTCGTGGTTGTACCAGAACAATTGCAAGTTGAGTATAAAGATGTCAACTTCAGGACACGACTTCCTAAGGACCAGTTTTTCCCCCCAATTTATTGTGGACCCATAATTTGTAAAATAAAATATATTTTGAAAGTTTATTCGAGAAGGACTGGACAAAGCAGCATTTCAAATATTTTTATTAGATTCAACAGGCATAAAATCTGTTCATTCAATGGTGTTGGAAGTTCCTAAACTCTTAACTCCCCATCTTGTCCTTGTTGTAGACAAGTCAAACCTTTTCCCGACAGCTTCTGGCCCACTGTCCCACATTTGCTCTGAATATGCCAACTGAGATTGTCCTTGATTGTGGGAGGCCCACTCTGGAGAAAGCTTGTTTTTCCCACTCCTGCCTTCTGACCCGTGAATTTCTGAAAACTACAACCAAGATGTAACAAAAAGCAGGGGCTGTGAATCAGAAAGAACCAGGTGCAGAAGAGCTCGGTGGAGGCCACTGAGTAATAGCTGAGAAGAATCTCCCCCATTCTGCTTGGCATATGTCTGCATTCTGACTCGGTGGAATGGGGCGCCTACATTTTTTTCCAACCACTTCATCTTATGTTCTTTCGGGGCTGACAACTTGGAAAAGGCAGCAGACATATCTAAAAATGACAGTTATCTTCAGGGAAAGGAAAATGGCAAATATTAGACAAAAAAAGTATGAAGTAAATTTTTCACCCTGAAGGGCCAAAGAAATCATTAGAGTTATCTGACAGCCTCAGTCTCCAGGCACGTGACCTGCCTGCGGGCTATCTCATTGCTATTTATATGAGTTCAGGGTGTCTGTCTTGTAGCCAGGGTTGAAATCAGGTGGGATCTATAGGAACTCAGATATGGCTCAGAGTGAAAGAAACCAGCAAACCCAGCTATCTGCCTTTAAATTCTGGATTCCAAATCATTCACCTTTAGTTTATAATTAGTTACTCTTCTCCCAACACACACACACACACACACACACACGCGCGCGTTTTTATTCTTCCCTCCCCCAAAACATCACACTGAGCAAAATAAAACTTCAGGAGTTCATTACCAGGCCTCTTCCACGAGATATTACTATGCTTACAGAATGGGTATCGAAATGAAGTAAAATGAAAAGAGCTGCTCTTTGCCCAGGGTAAGATATTCAAATAAATCACGGATGGAAAATTCAAAATCCTTCTCTGGCTTATTCTTGACACTTACTTACATCTACCAAATTTCTTGTTAAAAACGTTGCCATCATTGAAATGTTATTAGGGTCCAATCACTCAAGTTCAAATACATACCAATGGAATCTATCATCAGAGGCAATTATGTAGGGATGGAGCGTTTCTTTCCGGTGGAGAAATAGGTTCTCTCTTATGGCCTTTATTAAAGTTTAAAGGAAGTGTTGACTTGGCGGGAGAGAAAAGAGTGGGGAATGAGCTTTCTTGGAGCTGACCTTTAGGAGCTGTGTGCCTGCAGCACTCTCATTAAGCATGGTGGGATGCAGTCAGGTTGGCGAAAAAATGTTAAAAAATAAACAGAAGCAGATCGCCCCCCCAACCCCCAAATTAGCCCCCTTAATTCATCTCCCGAGATCGCTCTGTGGTTTGGACATGGCTGTGAGTGTAACGCGTATTTCGAGGGAGTTTGATCATTCCTCCACCGGCAGCTAAAATCTTGAGCCTTATGTCAGCGTGTTTATCAAAGAGAAGCCTGACTCTATTCTCTTTGTATGGTTTCAGCCATAGATTCTAATCACCAGAATTGAAAAATCTGTTCCCACCGTCTTTTGACAAGTTAAAGTTTCTCCATTTCAGCCCTTTAGCATGATAAGAAAAAAAATTTCAAAACCTCTGTACCCATCGAAATTCTTGCTACTGCCAAGCATCTGCTTTCTCTCTGAAGATCACATCATCTTCTTTTTTGACTAGGTTGTGCATTTAAGACCTGAAAACTGTGACCCCTGTTGCCTAGCAACTGAGAAACTCAGGCCTCAGCTCTGGTGGGTAAGATGAAAAAAGGTCAATTAATGTGGCAGGCCTGTCCTTATCAATATGCTACTGTGGCATCTACTTTTATTTCTTTATAGTAATATATCATAATAAGTTTTGTAGGTCTTTATACTATGGTTCTCCCTTTTGAATAAAAGCATAACTAAGACTTGAGGGGATGTCTGATATAACAGAAAATGTAACCATAAAAAAAAAAAAACCAGAATAGAAATCATCTGACGCTGAGTACCCTGCCGGGCTGCCTGAGGCAGTTACACATTTCCATTGAGTTATTTTATGATCAGGCCAGTATGTTATTGAAATATTATCTCTTTAGCCTTTCTCATTCTGATAAGAAATGACAGGCTCTCAGAACAGTAATACATACAGAGTACAAAATAGGGAGCTGTGGACAAAATTCAGCTGGGGTAAGGAACATTGGCTTTGAAACTGATCATCTGGGGTTGTTTTTTCAAATCAGACGCAGAGTACAGTCTAATGTCCGCTTGAATCGTGATGAGATTTTGGAGCCTCTGTTGATGATTAAATTTAGACCAATTACTGAAGAACATTAAAGAAAAAGTCCATGTTGTTTTTAGCAACCTCATTTAAAATATAATTTCTTTGGTAAGACAATGCTGTAACGTTTGAGATGCACAGGTAACAGGTAACAATCAGGTTTGAAGGGTCACTCATGAAAACAGCGTAAGGAGACGTAACTAAGGATATAAAATTTCAAGCTAAATATTCGGGGGGGAGGTAGTCTGATTTTAAAAGCTTTGTTACCTCATTTATAAAGCTTTCACGAGAGAAAAGTTGATCTTATCACTGTTTACTTATTGATTCTTTATTGTTGTTTAACGCGAAAGTCATTTCATATATACAAGATCGATACGTATATACTTACAGCTGTGTAAGGTAGAATATGGTCTCTTGTCTAGGCAACAGGAGACCTGGGATTTATTCTCCACTCGGCATTAATTAGCCAGTGTGATCTTGAACAATCTGGGAACTCTCAGGGTCTCAGCACCGACCACCTATAAAACGAAGCAGGTGAACTACATAATTTCTATGATTCACCCATCCCCCCCAGCTACGCATTCCCTCTGTTCTCTCGTCCCTCATCTAGATGATACACACAATCACATTTTTGTTCTGCAAAATATGATATACTTGTGGTTTTGCATCATCGCCACCTTGTATAGTTTAAGACTTTGTGAACTTCTGACAAATGACATTCAAGAGGACATACATTTCGGTGTTCCCAATTATTAACAGCATTTTTGGGTTGTATAAATTGACCTTCCACAAATCCGGAGTTAGCATTTTCCTCTGTTCAGGCCAGTCTCCAGGAACTTATGGGATTCATGCCTGTTTTGCTTTTTCTCTTCTTTCTTTTTTTTGGGGGGGGGCATTAATGTAGAAGCAGATGCTGTCTCTCTTCACAAATGCTATACAGTGAATCATCTTAGCTTCTCTGTAAAAGTTTAACTTAATGGAGTCCTGGCATTTCTGATGAGATGAGGAACTTAATTTTATAGAACAACCTATTGAACAAGCTGTTCTTGGACATTCCCATCTCAACTAAATGTTAAAAGTATTAAAATTCACATTAGCGCAAGAGGAAATTTTGCATGGGTAATCCTTTAATACAGTGTTTTATGGCTCTATTAGTTGCACAGCAGCTGGTGACATGATGAATTTAATCCATTAAAAAATTCAGTAAGAGGTTTAAAAGTCAGCTTTTTAAAACATTATCTTGCTGCAAGGAAAGAGAACTTCTCCTCGGGGCTGGAACCAGGCTGGCCTCACACTGTGGCAGGTACGGGGAATGCACCTGCATGACAAACTTTCCTCTGCTCGGAAATTTGCACCCAGAGATAGCTGGAGTGATGAGCGGGAACCCAGAATGGGGGAATCAGAAGGCGCTGCCAACCATCTCTGACTTATATCTTCCTCTTGCGCCGTGCTTTTCGGAGAACGTTTCACATGAATATTGAATGATGGTGTTGTTTTTCAATGGGTTAAGTACGTTTGTGTAGGTATATGTATTTAAGTAAAATCAGAAATCCCCTGAGCCTTTAATGATATAATTATTTCTCTTCCGAGAACATTACTAAGAAGAGATTTCTGACTTTTGGTATAAAGAAGTGTCTGCAAAGTCTTTTATGTATACAAGCTTTGGCGTGAGGGATCTAAAGTCTCATCTTGAGGAAATTCTCCCAATCTGTATCTCTGTGGAGCATCAGGAAGGCTTCTGGGGACAGGGCGACTGAGTTGCATCTTGGATGACTGGGTAGGTGAGGGTCCCATCTAGGAATGGATTGATGGTACTGTTATGTCTTAGACACTAGCCTTGACATTCTTCATTTTTCTTTCTAAATTGTGACTTGTTTTCCCAAAATGAAACATAAAATCTACATTGTCCACTCCCTACCAATAGATTCTGTGAGTTACTAGCTAGAATTAATTGTTATCAGAGTCAAATACGTAACAAACATGTATTTCTTTTTTTTAAAAAAATATTTTATTTATTCATTTGACAGAGAGAGAGAGAGAGAGAGAGAGAGAGAGAGAGCGAGCACAAGCAGGGAGAGAGGCAGAAGGAGAGGGAGAAGCAGGCTCTCTACTGAGTAGGGAGTCTGATGTGGGGCTTGATCCCAGGACCCTGAGATCATGACCTGAGTCGAAGGCAGACGCTTAACCATCTGAGCTACGCAGGCACCCCCAAACATGTATTTCTGAGCAGGGATGGTAACAGGTCACCTTGGATCAAGTTGCCTCGCATCTATAAACCAGTTTGTTATTATATTCAACCCTGGTGCATTGAAAAATAGGACACTTAACTTAGGAATGATTTTTGTCTAAACAGCTCCTTTATATAATTCCCATGTTAATGTAAATCCCCCCATTTTATCTCCTTACTTAGCAGAACTTGATGTAGGTGGGAAATTGCTATTTCTTGTGGCATAGCTGTTATGCATCATAAGAGCAAAACCGAAATCCACTTCAGTCTGCTTTGTAGGAGACCTCTAATGGTCCCTATAGTTTAAACAAACCACCAGGTTGAAAACGGAAACAACTATTGTAGTCTCGAGTATAAAAATTGGTCTATTTTTCTTCCAACAGGAAAGGCTTTATGTTTCTCAAAGTGCACTGGTTATTTGGCTATGAAATGCCCTTCCTTTTGTTCCGTGGAAGGAGACACGAACATTCTAACATACTATTTTCCATACCCACCCCTCCCAAATACTGCCAAGAATTTACCTTTTAATGGGAAGTTCAACATATTTAGGCAACAGTTGAACTTGAGAGCTGATTGCTGTTAGCTTGAGTGAAATCCGTTTTGATAATATCTCATCCTGTGTTTGAGGCTGATTGATCTAGATGCATCCCCCTCCCTTCCCACCAATGCGTTTACAAAGACGCCTTTCATGAGTGTGCAGTAATGGGCTTCTTTTTCCAATCTATATGGTTCCTGGTGACTGAGCGTGTTGTGGGAAGGGTTATGCAGTCTGAGTGCTCGACTAATGATACTGCCTTTTTTTTTTTTAAATAAAACACAAACTCCACTACATGATTTCCTTATTTAAAAAAAAAATGCATAACCGAAATCCAGCCAGTAGTGTCATCATAAACCAGGCACATTTCCACGTCTATACTATTTTCATAAACAGGAGAAATTCTGGTTGACTTTTCAGATTTTATAGACAAGGAGAAAGCACAAGCAGAAAGCAGAATAATCAGATCTTCTCAACCAGCGTAAGGTATTGTGATAGGATTGGGTACATCACTACCATTTCCAAAAAATTTTGACACAAGAGCAATTTGGGTTTCTTGTTGGTTTGATGGAGTCCAGCAATTCTTGAATGGCCGCTGCAGGATAGTCCAAGTTGGGCCACACGGGCTTACTCGATGTGGAATTAGTCAATCCTAGCTTCCAAGAAAAAGTCCTTAGCCTCTTCTATGTTTTCTCCACTCCTCCCCTGGTACATGAAGGAGCCATAGATGACCTTTGTGCATTGTCTCCTGTGATGCTTATTACTTCACTGTTAGCTCAAAAGTTCACCCATGCCAAGCTCAACATTTTACACACCAATTATTTAAAGACTAGCCTGAACAAGCAAATGTTTAGCCATTTAGAGACCCAGTGCAACCTCATCCAGTTGCTGTTACCCAAATTGGAAAGGTAAGCCTTGCGGTTACGAGATTCCAAGCAGCTATGCCCTTCTGAGCTCTCTGTCCCGGAGACTCCCCACCGTGCTGCCAAGAGCCATCCCCTAGACATGTAAGCCCCTTCTCCCAAGAGGTCCCTTGCTCTCCTCCCTTTCTGAGTGGTGACCCCCATGCTGTGAGGGGCTTCCCCACGTGCAGCCCTGTGCCTCCTGTGGTCATGTCTATCTTTTTCCTTGATCACCCCTCCATTCCTCAAGCCCCTGACCTCTTCCTCCTCCCCTGCCTCCTCCCTCCTCCTGTTTCTCTTTCTCCTCCTCCTCCTTCACAATGCACCGAGGGGTGACTGCCGTGGGCTGAGAGGAAGAGGAGCAGGAAGGGTATGGAGATTTATAAAAGGCTGCCAGAACTTACACAACCTTGACTATGTTGTGACAAATGACCACTGGTCCCCTACTGCACTGGCTGCCATGGAGAACTCCCATCTGTTCAAGACCCAGGCTTGTCCTCAGGAAGCTCCAGGCTCTCTGGGTGGACAGCAGAGTTACACATAAAAAAGAACAGAGTGGTGGCTACTCCTGACTGGTGTTCCCATAATTCATAAGCTGGCTTCTTCCTCTGCTCCCTTTCTGCCATCATTCACTCATTTACCCTTGGGTTCTATGGATTTCGATCCCTCTTAGATGACCAGCAGTGTTGTGGGCACTGGGATATAGCAGAGAATGAAGCGAAGGTATTGACTTAGATTATGATGCAGGGGAAAGTCAACCAGATGGGAAGGGAAGCTAAGAGAAACATCACTGTTTCAAGCTCTAGGAGATTGCAGGGAGGGAAGAAGAGAGAGTCAGGATAAGAGTGCATGGGGTGAAGGCAAGGACCCTTTTTATCGCTCTCCAGCCTGAGATCGGGGGCTGGGGATTCTGTAGAACCAGCAGATTCTCTTGGGAGAAGTCTAGAGAGCTGTGCCTGACCTATTATGGCAACACCCCAGTGAATTCCCAGTAACCTCAGGAAGTGCTCATGGTGGAAACCGGGCTCTTTGGCTAAGTTTGTTCAGAAAATACCACACACTACACAGTCCTTCAAGACAATGCTTCTCAGAGTTCCTGTGCACAAATCACCAGGGGATCTTGTTAAAATGCAGATGCTGACTCAGTGGGCTCGCATGGGGCATGAGATTCTGCACTTCTAACCGGCACCCAAGTGATGGGATGCTGCTGGTCCATGAACCATACATATTTTGAGTGACAAAGTTCACGAGATTCTTTCTACCTCTTTAGTCAATTAAAAGTGCTAAGAAATCCACTGATTCATCTGGTTTTATTAGTTGAACATGGTCATTTACAAAGCTATCTAGCTACAGAACACCAATGTATTTTGGAATACAGTTTAGGAAACATTACACTATCAGCCCCATAGGATTTCATTGCATTATCAATCAAGAGTTCTATTTACTGGGTGTGAACATGTGTGCATTGGAGTGTGTAAGTCTGTGTGGTGGATTGTAGTTTTTGCACAAATAGCTACAACGTTATTTCCCATCCCACATGGGAACCTCTCAGAACCCTGCCAGCTCCTCATCCAAAGGTGGAGTCTGCATTTCCTCCCCTCCAACAGGACCTGTGCCTAAGTGATGGTTTCAGTGAGTGGAGCACAGCAAGAGTGTGATTTCTGGGGTCAGGAAAGGTGGTACGGTTTCCATGTGCTCTGTCTCAGGACACTTGCTCTGAGGCTTCAGTCACCACTATGAAGTCTGGTTATCCTGAGACGGACTTGTGCAGAGGCCACTTGGAAGAGAAAGAGCAGGAGAGAGTGGGAGGGGGAGAGGGAGGAGGGTTGCCCACCGTTCCAGCACCCAGCTGTTTGGAGCTCCCCAGCCAGGGCACTAAACATGCATCAAAGGCTTTCAACGTGAACTTGGTCAGATCTCAGCTCATGTTACAGATTGATTGCAACTGATGGAAGACCTCAGATGAGAACTGCCTAGCTGAGCCCAGTTAGCCCCCAGATTTATAAGCAAAATAAGTGATTGCTATTGTTTTAAGCCACTACTTCCGGTGTGGTTTTATGCAGCAATAGATGTCTGAGAGAGACCAAATAATAAAACACTAATCACATTGAAGACTTGCTTTTTTAGATTCACATAGGGCCAAGGGAAGATTTGGTACCATCTTTGAGCTGAGAAAAAAAACCCAAAAAACCTTAGTCTTAGAATTTTCCTATGAATGGAGTTCTGTCTGTAGCTAGCATCCAAAGCTTAGGCACCCTCTTTCCCTATGCTCATCCAAAGATAAGGGTGTGCCAGATGACACAGCTGATAAACAAGCAGACACCCATTAAAAGGAACGACTGTCAAGATTTTTTCATGCTTATTTGTTATTAACGACAGAGAATGTGAAGGTGCAATTCAAATAGTTTATTATTGTTATACGTTTGCAGCAATATATTACAGTTTACGCCTTGGCTTGGAAGTTGATTACAAGTTTTATGAGACTGAGTGCCTGTTATTGGCAATCTTGATGTTTTCCTTTTCCCTGTAACATGTCACAGGCAATTGATTTATATGTAGTCAATGATTTTTTTTATATTATATCATTTCAATGAAAAAATTAAAGAAGAATGTGTGTAGTAGGTAGTAGAAAGAGGATAATGAAGGTTACATCAGTCATATGGAAGGATTTTGAAATGTATTAATAATATCTGTGTTCTCTGTGGAATCCATTCTAAGAACATTTTATATTCTTTGCAAGAGACAAAACAAGTCATCAGAGACTTTTTATAAACACAGGTGGTGCTTATTAACCGAGAAATAAAAATTTTACACTCCTGATGATTAGCCTAGACAAGTTTTCACGTGCTGCTCCTGCACTTTTGGAAAATGGTTCTTATTTCTTTTCCTAGTTTCGTCTTGATTCTGATTACTCTCATTCTATATGAACAGCTTGAGTTAGTGGTGCAATGACACCTAAAATATCTCTGACAGATTTTGGGGGGAGGGTATTAGCAATCTATTTTATAATGATCATTATAATAAAATATGTAGCTACCCAAATTTAACAGACAGGGCATGAAACCTCAGTACAAATAAACAAAGACCTCATATGTGAACAGAGAATGAGGATTTACATCTATAAATAATTGGCTGAAAAGGGAAAATCCAATTTTGTCTCCTTTATCTGTCATCACCATACATTGCTTGTATGCTTTTTCTCAAGGTTACCTGAATTGGCTGGTTATTTTGTTATTGTCTAAATACATACGGAGGACAGACTCAAAAAAGATAGAAAAGCAAAATTAAGAGCATTCTGGGAAACAATAGGGACAGATTAGACAATGGAAAGGGAGACTGCAAGGAAAGTGTTTGAAAGAAGAGGCAAAGGATCTCAGAAAAATTGAAGAAGAGAAATCTGTCGTGTAAGGAGTTGTGAATTCAAACTTCTAGAGAGCGAGACAGGTGAGTTTGAAGCAATTAGAAAGAATGTGGTTTGGAGAACTGTATGACAGAATCCCTGGAGCAGAGGATGAGCAAAGAATTTTGACTTTAATGCATGTTGTGGAGATGGTTTAGGGGATGACCTTCGGACGCAGGAGCGCCCTATCTGTCAAGAAGCTTTATCTCTCACAAGTCTTTGTACCAATTCAATTTCCTGCTTAGAGTGCTGCAGAAACATTGTATATGAGCACAGATTGGTGAGTATGAGGTGAACAGGTAAAAAAAAAACTTTTTTTAGTTAAATAAATAAATTTCTGTCTATCATCTATCTATCTATCATCTATCTAATCTATCTGTAATTCAAGATTATAAGTGACCTAAAGTGATGGCATAGAAGGACATAGTCTAAAACCATTAATTATTATTTGGGAAATGAGATATTAGCTAGAGAAAAGTGAATCATATAAACAATGAAATGTATGCATCAAAGCAGAGTGCAAATAAATAAGAGATAGATTATTGGTCCTGGCTACTAGAGGAGATCTCTCAGGGTGCAGGGCCTCATAGACAGATGAGAAGAAAGGAACCTCCACTCAAAAGAACCTCCACTGCAAAGAATTCAGCAGCTGACACCAAAGAATGGGTTTCTGGGAAGTGACCACTTCCTGCACTATGGTTGTATATAAAAGAATGGACTCTTCCAGATAAGGGGTTCAAAACAGAGCACAGTGACTCCAAGTTGGAGCAGATATCAGATATCTTTCACCTCTGAATTCCTTGAGGAGCATTCCTACTGTCTGCTTTTCTGCCCAGTTGCCTGGGAAGCTGGCTAGCCTTCCTTGACAGTGAGTGATCCAGGAACTGGGGCAGAATAGAGAGAGGAACATTTAAGGCCTGCTGAGGAAGTCCTGAACCTTCTGTGTTTTCAGTTTATCAACTGTATTTGGGACTTAAGTATTTACTAGGATAAAAGTTAAGGAAACTTAATTTGGATTTTGAGATTTAGACTCAAGGCAAAGTAGAATGTTTAAATAAGACAATTTTACTTAGCAAAGGAGTCTAATGGCTGAAGTTGTGGCCCAAGAAAATAAATTTACAAAACACAATGATGGATGAGATTCCTTTATTCACCTGAATATTTATTGAGGACATACTACATGTCTAGCAGCTGTTAATCTTTTTTTGGGAATGAAGAAGAATACAAGTATTATTCTGAAGAAAGAAGCAGCAGTAGTGGATGACATTTGCTATATACTTGAGGGAAAGGAAATGGAAATATTTATACTAAATATTAATATAAAGCACCTCAAAATTAACACTTAGAATTTATTTTATTTTATTTTATTTTTGGGAAATCAATGACTGGTATTTATTTATTTATTTATTTTTTATTGTTATGTTAATCACCATACATTACATCATTAGTTTTTGATGTAGTGTTCCATGATTCATTGTTTGTGCATAACACCCAGTGCTCCACGCAGAACGTGCCCTCTTTAATACCCATCACCAGGCTAATCCATCCCCCCCACCCCCTCCCCTCTAGAACCCTCAGTCTGTTTCTCAGAGTCCATCGTCTCTCATGGTTCGTCTCCCCCTCCGATTTACTCCTCTTTATAGAATTTATTTTATTTTATTTTTTTGAGAACAAAGGTTGGAATACCTGCCTATTTGAGATGTGAGTAAATAGGGGCTATGGAATTCTAAAGAGGAAAAACAAAGAGTGTGATAAGGAAGAAGAAAACTTAAAAAGTTGCATCTATTTTATAGATAGATGGGTGTTTCTCAAAGTGTCCTCTGCACACTTCTTATAGTCCCTGGTGGTTACAAGATGCACACAGGCAAAGTGCAATTTCAATCAAAAAGTGATTAAATTATTTTATTCATATACATTGCCCCAATTTGAAAGACTTTCATAATCCCATAAACCATTGCATTCTAAATAATTGCAACATTATCAAAAGCAGCATATGCTTTACAAGGGCTGTGTTTGTTGGTCATCTTGGCTAATATTGATATAAAAGGATGCACTTTTCTTTGGGCTATGTATTTTCATATTACTTGGGTCTTTGTCTTAAGTTTGCAAAATGCCCACTTTCATTGTGACCAATGAGTTGCATAATATCCCCAATTTATAAAAATTATACACACAGAAATGCTCAAAAATGATTAATTGGGTAATGGTAGAGTAGCTTTCATCAGATCAGTCCTTCCATAAATAATGACTATAATCTTGGGTATGTGTATCTATCTATCTATCATCTATCTATCTATCATCTATCTATCATCTATCTATCTATCTATCTATCTATCTATCTATCTATCTATCATCTATCTATATACTAAAGGCACTGGAGAGCAAATAAAAAGCAGGCAGATACTAGAGAAACATTAAAAACAGGCCAATGGAATGAAACTGGAGTTTGTCTCACATTTTTAGGCTTTAGCTTGGGGGCAAGTCCCAGTTGGTGTCATGTGGGGTTGCTAAAATATGGATAGAAACTCATCATCTTACTGGTTTAAAGATCCACAAGACAGAATTCCAGGTCCACAGCACCACCCAGAAATTGAGGCAAAAAATCTCTGAAAGGACAGAACCAAGATGGGGAGCCCTGAAATGAACGTAAAAACTCTGTTCAAATCTCTAGATAACCCTCAAGCAACACATCTAAAGAGTAGACTTTGAGCAGCCCAATTAAAGCTAAAAGAACCAAATGGAGGTTTCACAGTTTGGTATTTGAATTAAGTTGAGTAAAGTATCTGCTTAAAAGAAAATACATTTTACAGAAATGAACAGAATCTATAGTTTCTATAATACGACATTCCTAATGTTCAGGATATAATCTAAAACTACCAGATACATAAAGAAAAATGAAAATGTTATTCATACTCAAGTAAGAAAGGAATCAATGGAGAGTGATCTCAAAATGATTCAGATGTTGACATTAGCAGACAAAAATTTCAAAACAGCTATTATATTTATACTCAAAAGTATAGAGGGAGATATGGTCAAAATGAATGAATATATAGGAAATCTCAGCAGAGAATTACAAACTATTAAAAAGAGAACAAATGGAAATTCTATAACAGAAAAATACAATGTCTAAAATTTGAGAATTACTGTATGTGCTTAACAACATACTGGATATGACAGAAAAAAGAGTTCATGATTTTGAAGATTGAGCATCAGAAATTATCCAGTTTGTAGGACAAAGAGATAACAATTTAAACTACATGAAACTGTGGAAAAGATCAAAATGTCTATTAGACGTGTGATTTGAGTCCCAGAAGGAAAAGAGAGGGAGAATTGGCAGAAAAAGTATGTGCAGTCAGCACGATATAAAATGAAAATATCTAAACCAGCCAAAGAAAAATAACACTTCACATACAAGGGAACAACATTCTGGGTAATCACTGATTTTTCATCAGAAACTCTGGAGGCCAGAGGGAATGGAATAACTTCTTTAAAGTGCTGAAAGAAAAGCAAAAACTGTCAACCCCAAATTCTATATTCAGTGAAAATACCTTTTTAAATGAAGGCAAAGGAAAAACATTTTCAAATGAAAATCAAGGGAATTTGTCAGCAGTAGACCTGCACTAGAAATGCTAATGAAGTTCTTCTGACTGAAAGGAAATAATACCAGATGGAAACTCATATTTTCAGGAAGGAATGGAAAGCATTAGAGATGGTGACTATCTGGGTAAATAAACATGAATTTTTCCTCTTATTTTCTTTTAAACTATGTGGGTCTATTAAAAGCAATTACTATGACATTTTCTTGTGGGGTATATATTGTATGTAGATGTAATATATATGCCAACTATAGCATAGAAAATGGAAAGAGGTACAATGTCAATTGTAAAACGATTGTGAAAAACCAAGGATATATATTGTAATCCCTATATCATGCACTAAAAAATAATGCAGAGCAGTAAATCTAAGAAGTCAAGAGATAAATTAAAATGGAATTTAAAAAAATATTCCAAGAATCCATAATAAGGCAAGAGGAATTGGGGGCCAAAAACCAAAGAGGGCAAACAGAAAATAAGTAATAAAATGATAGACTTAATTCCAATCATATCAACAAGTACACTAAATATTAATGGACTAGAGACTTTAATTAAAAGGCAGAGATGATAAACTTGGATAATAATCAAAACCCAACTAAGGCCAGTCTATAGAAAATGTGCTCTCTATATAAAGACATAGACAGAAATGGACAGAAAAAAATATATACATGCAAATAGTAACCATAAGAAGAGTTGGGTGAAATTAATATCAGATAAAACAGAATTCAAGACAAAGATCATTTTCAGTGATAAAGATATTTTATGATAAAAGTATCTGTTTTTTTAGGAAGTGATAAAGTCATAAATGTATGTATGTAAACCTAATAGCAGAGTTTTAAAATATATTAATTAAAAATTGATAGAAATAAAGGGAGAGATAGTCAATTCCATAATTCTAGCTTGAAATTTTAACATGCTTTTCTTAGAAATTGATAGAACAACTAGGTGAAAAAAAATCAGTAAAGGCATAGTATCAGAACAGCACTATCAACCATCTTGACCTAACTGATATAGAATACTACACCCAATGAATGCAGAATATATATTATTCTCAAGAGTACATGGTATGTTCACCAATGTAACAGCCAGGTCAGTATATGCTGTGTAGTACAACTCTCAATAAATTTAAAAGGACTGAAACAGGACAGAGTACATTCTTTGATCACAGAATAAAATTACATTAAAAATATATTTTAAACATATTAAAATTAAACAAACAGTAAGGTATCTATGAAAACACTAAATAATCTGGAAATTCATTAACTTGCTTCTAAATAATCCAAAGGTCAAAGAAGAAATTACAAGGGAAATGAGAAAATATTTTGAACTGAATAATAATGAAAATACAACATATCAAAATTTGTTAGATACAACTAAAGTAGGCTTAGAGGGAAATTTACAGCTTTAAATACTTATGTTGAAATTTCTATGAAAACAAAGGAACAAAAGCCCAAATAATTTTTTAAAAAAAATAACAAATTGGAAGACTTATACTTTCTGACTTTAAGACTTAACATAGTGGCTCCTGGGTGGCTCAGTTGGTTAAATGACTGACTTTTTTTTCTTTTAAATAATTGTTTTTTATTATGTTATGTTAGTCACCATACAGTACATCATTAGTTTTTGATGTAGTGTTCCATGATTCATTGTTTTCGTTTAATACCCAGTGCTCCATGTAATACATGCCCGCCTTAATACCCATTACCAGGCTCACCCCTCCCCTCTCCCCCTTCCCCTCTAAAACCCTCAGTTTGATTTCCAGAGTCCATAGTCTCTCATGGTTCATCTCTCCCTCTGATTCCCCCCCTTCATTTTTCTCTTCCTTCTCCTAATGTCCTCCATGCTGTTCCTTATGTTCCACAAATAAGTGAAACCATATGATAATTGTCTTTCTCTGTTTGACTTATTTCACTTAACATAATTTCCTCCAGTTCCATCCATGTTGATGCAAATGTTGGGTATTCATTCTTTCTGATGGCTGAGTAATATTCCATTGTATATATGTATCCCATCTTCTTTATCCATTCATCTGTTGAAGGGCATCTCAGTTCCTTCCACAGTTTGGCTATTGTGGACATTGCTGTTATAAACATTAGATTGCATATGACCCTTCTTTTCACTACATTTGTATCTTTGGGGTAAATACCCAGTAGTGCAATTGCTGGGTCATAAGGTAGCCCTATTTTTAACTTTTTGAGGAACCTCCACACTGTTTTCCAAAGTGGCTGTACCAACTTGCATTCCCATCAACAGTGTAAGAGGGTTCCCCTTTCTCCACAACCTCTCCAACATTTGGTGTTTCTTTCCCTGTCTATTTTTGACATTTTAACTGGTGTAAGGTGGTATCTCAATGTGGTTTTGATATGAATTTCCCTGATGGCTAATGATGCTGAACATTTTTTCAGGTGTCTGTTATCCATTTGTATGTCTTCTTTGGAGAAGTGTCTGTTCATGTCTTCTGCCCATTTTTTGACTTGATTATTTGTTTTTGGGGGGTTGAGTTTGAGAAGTTCTTTATAGACCTTGGATACCAGCCCTTTATCTGTAGTGTCATTTGCAAATATCTTCTCCCATTCCATGGGTTGTCACTTTGTCTTGTTGACTGTTTCCTTTGCTGTGCAGAAGCTTTTTATCTTGATGAAGTCCCAAAAGTTCGTTTTTGCTTTTGTTTCCCTTGCCTTTGGAGACGTGTTTTGAAAGAAGTTGCTGTGGCCAATGTTGAAAAAGTAACTGCCTATCTTCTCTAGGATTTTGATGGATTCCTGTCTCAGATTGAGGTCTTTCATCCATTTAGAGTTTATTTTTGTGTATGGTATAAGAGAATGGTCGAGTTTCATTCTTCTGTATATAGCTGTCCAATTTTCCTGGCACCATTTATTGAAGAGACTGTTTTTTTTCCATTGGATATTTTTTCCTGCTTTGTCGAAGATTAGTTGACCATTGAGTTGAGATCTATTCTGTTCCATTGATCTATGTATCTGTTTTTGTGCCAGTATCATGCTATCTTGGTGATCACAGCTTTGTAGTACAGCTTGAAATCAGGCAACGTGATGCCCCCAGCTTTGTTTTTCTTTTTCAACAATTCCTTGGTGACTCAGGGTCTTTTCTCGTTCCCTACAAATTTTAAGATTGTTTGTTCCAGCACTTTGAAAAATGACTTTGGTATTTTGACTGGGATGGCATTGAAAGTATAGATTGCTCTGGGCAGCACAGACATTTTAACAATGCTTATTGTTTCGATCCATGAGCATGGAATGTTTTTTCCATCTTTTTGTGTCTTCTTCAATTTCCTTCATAAGTGTTCTGTAGTTTCTCACATATATTTCCTTTACCTCTTTGGTTGGGTTTATTCCAAGGTATCTTAAGGTTTTTGGTGCTATTGCAAATGGAATTGATTCCCTAATTTCTCTTTCTATAGTTACATTGTTAGTGTATAGAAAAGCAACTGATTTTTGTGCATTCATTTTGTATCCTGCCACATTACTGAATTGCTGTATGAGTTCTAGTAATTTGGGGGTGAAGTCTTTTGGGTTTTCCACATAAAGTATCATGTCTTCTGCGAAGAGAGAGAGTTTGACTTCTTATTTGCCAATTTGAATACCTTTTATTTCTTTTTGTTGTCTGATTGCTGTTGCTAGGACTTCCAGTACTATGTTGAACAATAGTGGTGAGAGTGGGCATCCTTGTCATGTTCCTGATCTTAAGGGAAAGGTTCTCAGCTTTTCCCCATTGAGAATGATATTTGCTATGGACTTTTCATAGATGGTTTTTATGAAATTGAGGAATGTTCCCTCTATTCCTACACTCTGAAGAGTTTTATCCAGGAAAGGATGCTGTATTTTGTCAAATGCTTTTTCTGCATCAATTGAGAGGACCATGTGGTTCTTGTCTCTTCTCTTGTTTATGTGTTCTATCACATTGATTGATCTGCAAATGTTGAACCACCCTTGTATCCCAGGGATAAATCCCGCCTGGTCGCAATGGATAATCCTTTTAATGTACTGTTGGATCTTATTAGCTAGGATCTTGTTGAGAATTTTGGCATCCATACTCATCAGGGATATTGGTCTGTAATTCTCCTTTTCGATGGGATCTTTGCCAGGTTTTGGAATCAAGGTAATGCTGGCCTCATAGAATGAGTCTGGAAGTTTTCTTTTTGTTTCTATTTTTTGAAAAGGCTTCAGGAGGATAGGTATTATTTCTTCCTTGAATGTTTGGTAGAATTCCCCAGGGAATCCACCAGGCCCTGGACTCCTGTTTTTTGGGAGGTTTTTGATCATTGCTTCAATCTCGTTACTAGTTATTGGCCTATTCAGGTTGTCAATTTCTTCCTGTTTCAGTCTTGGTAGTTTATAGGTTTCCAGGAAGGCATCCATTTCTTCCAGGTTTCTTAATTTATTGCATATAGTTGTTGATAATAATTTCTAATAATTGTTTCTATTTCCTTGGTGTTAGTTGTGATCTCTCCCCTTTCATTCATAATTTTATTAATTTTATTAATTTGGGTCCTTTCTCTTTTCTTTTGGATAAGTCTGGCCAGTGGTTTATCAATGTTATTAATTCTTTCAAAGAACCAGCTTCTAGTTTTGTTGATCTGCTCTCCTGTATTTCTGGTTTCTAATTCATTGATCTCTGCTCTAATCTTAATTATTTCTCTTCTTATGCGTGGCTTAGGCTTTATTTGTTGTTCTTTCTCTAGTTCTTTAAGGTGTAAAGTTAATTTGTGTATTCCGGATTTTTCTATTTTTTTGAGTAAGGCTTTGATGGCTATGTATTTCCCCCTTAGGACTGCCTTTGCAGCATCCCATAGGTTTTGGACTGATGTGTTTTCTTTCTCATTGATTTCCATGTATTGTTTAAGTTCTTCTTTGATTTCCTGGTTGACCCAAACATTCTTAAGCAAATGGTCTTTAGCTTCCAAGTGTCTGAATTTCTTCCAAATTTTTCTTGTGATTGATTTCCAGTTTCAAAGCATTATAGTCTGAGAATATGCAGGGAATAATCTCAGTCTTTTGGTATCAGTTGAGAACTGATTTGTGACTCAGTATGTGGTCTATTCTGAAGAAAGTTCCATGTGCATTCAAGAAGAATGAGTATTCTGTTGTTTTAGGGTGGAATATTCTGTATATATCTATGAGGTCCATCTGGTCTAGTGTATCATTCAAAGCTCTTGTTTCTTTGTTGATTTGCTGCTTAGATGATCTGTCTATTGCTGAGAGTGGTGTGTTGAGGTCTCCTATGAATAGCATATTATTATCAATATGTCTCTTTATTTTGGTTAACAGTTGGCTTATGTAGTTGGCTGCTCCCATGTTGGGGGTGTAGATATTTACAATTGTTAGATCCTCTTATTGGATAGACCCGTTAAGCATTGTATAGTGTCCTTCTGTGTCTCTAACTACGGTCTTTAGCTTAAAATCTAATTTGTCTGATATAAGAATTGCTACCCCAGCTTTCTTTTGAGGTCCGTTGGTATGGAAGATGGATCTCCATCCCTTCACTTTCAATCTGGATGTATCTTTAGGTTCAAAATGAGTCTCTTGTAGGCAGCATATGGATGGGTCCTGTCTTTTTATCCAATCTGCAACCCTATGCCATTTCATGGGAGCATTTAGGCCCTTCACATTGAGAGTGATTACTGAAAGATAAGATTTTATTGTCATCACGTTGCCTGTAAAGTCCTTGTTTCTATATCACTCTTGGCATCTTTCTCCTTTTATGGAACCCCTCCTTAATATTTCTTGCAGGGCCAGTTTGGTGGTCACATATTCTTTCACTTTCTGTCAGCCTTGGAAGCTCCTTCTCTCTCCATCCGGTCTGAATGACAGCCTTGCTGGATAAAGTATCCTTGGCTGCATGTTCTTCTCATTTAGTACCCTGAATATGTCTTGCCAGCTCTTTCTGGCTTGTCAGGTTTCTGTGGACAGGTCTGATGTTATTCTGATGCTCCTCCCTCTGTACGTGAGAAATAAGTGACTGACTCTTGATTTCAGCTCAGGTCATGATCTCAGGGTCATGGGATTGAGGCTTGCATAGGGCTCTGTGTTCAGCGGGGAGTCTGCTTAAGATTCTCTCTTTTCCTCTCCCTCTGCACCTTCCTCAAGCACTCTGTCATCTCTCTTGCTTTCTAAAAAAATAAATAAAATCTTAAAAAAAGAAAAAATAAAGTTATGATTATCAAGATAGCATGATACTCATAAAAGGATAGACAAATAAATCAACAGAATAGAATGAAGCCTAGAAATATACCCATGCATTTGGATGAAGTTATAGAGAAGTTCTCTGTGGTATTCCTTCAATTTTTCTTCAAGTCTAAAATTGTGTCAAAATAAAAAAATTTAAAGATAATATAAAAATATTAAATTATTTGAGCAATAACAAACTTGAATATATACTTGTTGAATGGATGGAAGAATCTATAAAACAGCTATGCTGAAAAATGTGTTAATGTTCTAAAATTTAAAATTTCCTAAAGAGTAATATGTAAATCTTTCATTTAAAGAAAATCTTACATATTACAACTGAGAATAATATTTTAATGCATAATGAGTATTTGTATTAACATCTAAAAGCCCATAAATACACATTTAAAGAGTGAAGATCCAACTTGGGGAAAAATTCCCAAATAAGAATGAAAGCAGATTTGTTAGTATGTATCATAGTAGATGCTGCTGATGTTCATTCCTAGCTCCTCAGCCCTTGCCTAGGTTCACTTGCAGCCTAGGTGAACAGTATCCATGAATAGTGATAGTTTCCTATCTTGAACCATGATGGCTTTATATTTTTTTACTTGAAAGATTTCTCCAGTGCGCTGGGATCACAGGCATGATAACCTGGAATTACTGAGGATTTAATACTCCTAAGAGTTTCTGTGGATACATACCCCTGCTTCCTCCTTCCTCAATGGAACGTTTCCAAGACATGTTATAAACATTTTTTTCAGAGGTGGAGCTCCAGTTGTCTGTACCATTAAACCACTTATTAAACTGCCCTCTATTGTTTCTTTTTTCTCCTGCCCAATTTTACTATCTTCTCTTCCTCATTTATGCTTCCAAGAATCACATCTCAGAATCACATCACATCACGTCACATTTCTATACCTGAGCACTTGTTCAGTCTGCTTTCAGGGAAACCCAAACTACAGCACACAGCCAGAGAGAGAACACAAGCAGGGGGAGCAGGAGAGAGAGAAGCAGGCTTCTTGCAGAGAAGGGTGCTGGACACGGGGCTCGATCCCGGGACCACAGGATCATGACCTAAGCCGAAGGCAGATGCTTAATCATCTGAGCCACCCAGGCACCCCTTTCTTAAACTTTCAAATCATAGTTCATTCTTATGCCACACAAACCATTTCTAAGCATAGATGAGAAACTTTCCAGTTTCTTTTATAAAAATATTTCAAACTTGATGCCAAAACTTGAAAATGGTAAATCAAAAGTGAGAAAAACCACTGAACAAATTTTCTTCTGAGTATGCTTAAGATAATGACAAATATCTACAATCAAATGGCAATAGTTTATGAGGTAGTAAGAGCTAGAGGCATTGCCATTAAAATTAAGAACAAAACATGGATGTATGCTATTGCCACTATCAATTTATGTTGTCTTGAAACTTACAGCCATTAAAAATAAGACCAAGAAAGTATACAAGAGACAATATGTTTGTTACTGAGGAAAAAAAATTATTTGTAGATGACATGGTTGTCTTTCTAGAAATTGCAAGAGATCAATTGGAAAACTGTTAACACTAGTAAGGTCAGTTAGTTGATTAATTAGATTAATGGCTCATGTAATAGAGACACCTCAAACATAATGGATTAAATAAGATAGAAATTGCTTTTCATCTTTTACAACAGTCCAGAGATCAGTAGTCAAGAGTAGCAGAACTGTTCTCCAAATGGTCCAATAGTCAGTCTGCTAGAGCAGGGATTGGCATATATTTTCTGTAATAGGCCAGAAAGTAAATATTCTAGGTTTTGAGTGTACATACAGTCTGTCACATTTTCATCTTTTCTAACTTTTTTCTTTTTCTTTCTTTCTCTCTCTCTTTCCTTCCCTTTCTTTTGTCTTTTTGTCTTTTTTTTTTTTTTTTTGCAACCACCTAAAAATTTAAAACCATTCTTAGCTCATGGGCCATACAAAGATCAGACCGCAGGTATATTTGTTCTACAGGCCATAGTCTGCTAATTCTTGCTTTATAGTTGTTCACTGCTTCATGATTGAAGATGATTTATCTCAAGTCTGTGTTCCCAGAGAAAAATACAAAGATTTTTTTTGGGAGATGGCTTGGAAGTTGCACATATAACTTCGATTGGCCAAACAAAGCCACTTGTCTACACACAGCTGCAAGGTGGGTTGGGAAATCTGGGTAGCCATGTGACCAAGAAAAAGGGAAGAATATATGTGGATGGGACAACATTTCTAGTTCCAAATTTTCTATTTATTAAGGACATTTCGCTATGGTAAATGACCCATTTTCTATTATATTTTCTAATTGGCAATTACTGATATCCAGGAAGGCATTGATTTTTTAAGTTCTTATTTTAGCCAGTAAGTCAGATTTATATCTAAATTTGGTTTAGAACTAATGAATTTGTGATGGTAACAGCCTGAAATAAAGGTGGTGAAACCCTAATTCACTTTGAATCAACAAACACTGCTTGAATGTTTTGGAGTAGTAACTGATCACTTTCCAGAACTCTGGTTCCTGTGTTTTATTACAGATACACATTGTAACCGGTCACACAATCCAGTAAAATTGTAAATTTCAGCAAAAGTGGTGGATTTCACAACAAACATATATTTTACTTGCAGTACTTCTAATGATTATTTTTAATTGTGTATCAAATGTTTGAGTTAAGACAATGAGGATAACGATGCTGTTTTATGAGTTTTGTGGGGTCACTAATGTTCACGTATTTTAATCCTCCCTGGAAATTTTAGCTTGAAACTGCTTTATGGTTACCAAGTAGAAATGCCCCAGAAAAACTATTTTATTTTATTTTATTTTGTTTTATTTTATTTTATTTTATTTTATTTTATTTTATTTTATTTTATTTTATTTATTTTATTTTATTTATTTTATTAAGGTAGACTAAATGATTTGCTATGCAAATATAAAACCACTGAAGACAACAGATATATTTAAAAAATTGTTCTTTATAGTGCACCTGGGTGGCTCAATGGGTTAAGCGGCTGCCTTAGGCTCAGGTCATGATCCCAGAGTCCTGGGATCAAGTCCTACATCGGGCTCCCCGCTCAGCGAGCAGTCTGCTTCTCCCTCTCCCTCTGCCTGCTGCATCCCCTGTTTGTACTCTGTCTCTATCTCTCTGTCAAATAAATAAATGAAATCTTAAAAAAAATTGTTCTTTATTATAGAGCCTTGTTTGTTAGTATAGATGGTGCCCACATTTCAGAAAATTGGAACTGGTTTCCAGTACTTTGTTGTGCCATTTTAGATTCTCTTATCTGTAGCTATATACAGTTTGCTAATCACTTAGCGACAGGGTGTCCATGTAAGACAGAAGCCACCCTACATTATCAACTCTTGGAAAGATGAACCCTTGGAGATGAGAGAAATACTAGAGGGGAGAGATCAGAGGCTGGAAAAATAATCTTGCACTTTCTATATTAGCTTCCAAATATCATCCCCAAATAGCTCTTTGAGACCTCAATTTATTGAACCTAATGGAGACGAGAGATGGAATGGTGAGACTGATAATGATTATAATGTGCAGCTTCAGGAGGTCATGGGCTTCGTTAATTCCCTTCCAAAGGGACAGAAGGAAAAAGGATAGGAGAAGGGTTAGTACAGCCACTCAGCCCCTCACTTTTAAGCTAACTGGGAACTGTTTCTAATGAATGTCCCTGCCTCCATCAAGGGCATTTCTTCCATTTAACGAGCATGCGGGAAGCAGACATTGCTCAAGTACAAGGGTTCAGTTTGCAGTGAGCCACAAATCACATTTCATTTATCAGGCCCTACAGATGACAGGATATCATCAAGTCCCTGGAGAGCCATATTCATTAAAAAGAAATCTTAAGTAATTACAACAATTAATTGACTTGAAACAGTTTCTGGTGGATAAGGTTTACATAATTCATTTGCCAGACAAAACAAGCCTGATCAGGTCCGGGAACATTCTATTTTGGAGCGTCCCTCTATCCAACACAGTGCAGTCCCGGAAGGGGGCTTGTAAACCAGGGCCCTCCCTTCCCCACTTTTTTGGGGAAAGGAAATGGAAATTTCTAAAGTGAGAAATGGGAACCTGAGAGGATCTGACAGACTCTATTTTGGGTCCATAAGATGGTTCTGTAGCACTTCTTTACTTACCGTTGTTACTAAAACTGATTAATGAAAAATTAAAATGGGTTGTATTAGTCAAGAACTCTCTGTGTCTATGGTCTTGAGGAGGTTTAGATGGACCCAAGGCAAGGCCTTCCAAAAAGCTAAGCAATCATTTAGGACGAGGTCAAGGCCCAGTCCAAGAACGCCATTATGCCCAAAGTTACCTGCATGAACAACTACTCCTGTCAAATTAATCCTTTGCCAGTATTTCCAGTGTTTAGTCATAAATTCTTTAGGGCTAAGTTTTTAAAATGTGGGGCTTATGATTAAGTTTGGTGAGGGATATTGATGGAGAGCTCAGGCAAATAATTTCTTTTAGGTGCTGTGAAATATGATTTTCCAACCACCTGGTCACACCTGCAAATAATGTAACCCTATTATCAGGCTCTGTTATATCAGCACCCAGTTTTGGAGACACAATTTAGAGAGAACAATTATCTTCTAACACAGTTCCAATGTACCTTGTTGTGCTAGTAGGAGAATGGATGATTGTAACTCTTAGGAAAAGAAGGAAAAAAGCACATGCTATGGAATTTTAAAGATGCTATATTTAATTTCATGGCCCCAGGGAGAGTTTTGAGCTTTGAGGACTCACAGAGATAGTCTCATTCAAAGGGCCACATATTGGGCAGTCTCTTAACCCAAGAGTGATAGTCTCCAAAGTTTGGTTTTCTCAAATCAAGCCACAGACAGGCTGCCTCAATATCATCTGGGAATCTCTTTGAATACAAATGCAGGGCTCAGGACTGACACACTGGATCATAATATTTGGGGGTAAGGCTTGGGCCTCTGTTGTTTTAACAGACATACCAAAACATAATGACCATTGGTGAGATTCAGAATCTTTGAAAAGCTTGTAGAGTGAATTTCCATTTATTGGTGTTTTTTGAAATTACTTTCTTCTATATTGGTCAGTGTTTTCTAGAGAAACAGAAGCAATAAGATATATAAATATACATATACTTATATTAACATAGATATATTTATTTATTATGAAGAATTAGCTTATGTGATTTTGTGGAGGCTGAGAAGTCCCACTATCTGCCATCTCTAAGCTAGAGACCCAGGAAAGCAGGTGGTTGTAATTCAGTTCAAGTCTGAAGACCTGAGAACCAGGGGAGCCAATGGTGTAAATACCAGTTCAAGGGCAGGAGAAGATGAGAAGAGATGTCCTAGTTCAAGCAGTGATCAAAAAATCAGATGAACTCCTTTGTTCACCCTTTGTTCTGTTGAGGTCCTCAAAGGATTGCATGTTGCCCACCCATGGCTCAGGATCAGATACACCCCAAAATAGTGTTTAATCTGGGCACCAGGGGCCCAGATTAAAATTAGCTATCATCTTCTCCAAGATTTCCCTTATCCTTACTTGTGCCACTTGTTGAAAATTGCACGTTTCTGGACCCTAGAATTCTGGAAGAAGTGCAATGTTGTGTTTTATTCATCCAACAAATCTCATTGAACACCTGATACTATCTATAAACTATGCCCAGGGCTAGAGCTACAAAATAAATAATATTTCCAAAAATTTTTTTGGGTATTTTCTTGGATTTCTTTATGGATAGATAGATTTTTATTTCATTATTTTGTTTTTAGGTCTATGATTTCCATTTTGTTAAAAAATAACTTCCGTTTCTTTTTTTTTTAAAGATTTTTCTTTTTTATTGTAATAAAAAAGATTTTTATTTATTTATTTGAGAGAGAGATTGAGAGAGAGAGTGAGAGAGAGCATTATTTGGAGAGAGAGGGAGAAGCAGACGTCCCACTGAGCAGTGAGCCTGATGCAGGACTTGATCCCAGGACTCCGGGAGCATGACCTGAGCCGAAGGCAGACGCTTAACAACTGAGCCACCCAGACGCCCCTGAGTTAGCATTTTTTAGACTCCAGGTAACCATCTCTCCACTACCCACCTTGGTTGGGGAGGGGCATCTCTGCCGGTGTGGAGGGGGGCTTCTCTATTGTGGGCATATCTTCTGGGGAGAGGATTCTCCAGTCCTGCCTAGAAGGTGAACATCTCTCCTGGCAGCTTAGCCTCCTTGCAGGCAGGGCCAGTTTGCCTCCTGTGATTGGAGGGCATGTCTGCTCATTCTTGGGAAGGAATGAGCCTAACTGGGCTGCCTTCTTTTCCCAGGTTGGGTTTGGAAATGATGGGCCTTGGTTACCTTCTTCTTTGGGGGGATACAAGGCACCCTACTCCATGTTGTTCCTCCAGGCCTTGGGTCTCAAGCAGGAGGCTTTCATCTCACTCCTCCCAAAGTTCTCCTTTGCTCCTTCTTCTGCTATTTCCAGGATTTATGATTATACTCACCAGGAGGAGCAGGAAGAAATGGGCCTATGTCATGGATAGGTTTTAAAAAATAATTTCCCATGGAAAATCACATGGATAGATTTTTAAAAATAATTTCAAACCAAAGTCTTTTGTCAAGACCCCACAGTGATTTTCGATAACTTTCTCTGTGGCCCTTTAAATGAGATAATATATTGATAAATTCATGTTTGTCTAATTATATTTCTATTTGAAATCATACATCAAAAATACTATAGTGTTTGAAAAACTCTATAATCTGGGGAGACAAAGCAAAAAGAAATACTCTGTTTTCAGTTTCAGGTTATATATCAAACAAAATTCATACTTTTATTTAGCACCTGTTCCTCCTTTGTTATTCTTGAATGAACAATTATTTGAGACAGGCGGTTTCCAGAGTTCAATGCCAAAAGTTTTTCAGACAGTCTAGGCCAGTGGTACAATTGAAGCTGGCTGATGAACAGAATTGCCTGAAGAGCTTTAAAAAGTCCTAGCCTCCTGGGTTCCACGTCCTTAAAATTCAGAGTTAGTGGGGGTAAGGCCCCTGGATGTATATATTTTCCTAAAGTTCTCCAAGCAACTATAGGTGACTGGCCGTATTTGGTTACTGTATCTAACGAGAAGTTGGAACATTTCCAAAATGGGATAGAATCTAGAAAAATAGTGCCCTTTACTCAGAGTAACACTTTATGCAGGGAGAGCCAAATGGAAAGTTGAAATATTAACCTTGCAATTACATTTTAAAAGGGAGAATGAAAAATCAGAAACTACTGAGAAGCATGACAAGGAGTATGTAAGGCATGAGATATCTAGTATATGAGAAAAACAACTGAACTGATTGGGATAATTGACTTGGTAGAGGAGAGTCTTGGAGGATATGATAATAAATTATCTTCAAATATTTAAAAGTCAGGACTTAATACTGTTTTAGGCTGGGAATGTGCATCTTCTGCAAACTTTCCAGGTGATCCTGAGGCATTTTGTGGTGAGAAGGACAGCTGGGAGCACTCATGGTTATGGGAAGGGTTCCTCTTGGCTTTTATAAAATGGTTTGGGTGCTTGAGAATGAAGAGCTAATGGGAAGAATTAAAGAGGAAGCCAACCAAGATGGAAAAGGAAGGAAGGGAAATAAGGAAGGAGAAAGGGAGGGAGGAAAGAGGGGAAGGGGAAGGAAGGGAAGGAAGAAAGGAAGGGTAGATGGAAGGAAGGGAGGAAGGAAGGGAAGTTGGAAGGAAGGTAGGAAAGAAAGAAGGAAGAGAGCATGGAAGGAAGGAAGAAGAGAGGCAGGGATGCTTGGGTTTAGAGGTCCCACCTTGGATTAAATGCTGGTTGTATGAATTTCTGCAATAATGCCTAGCGATCTGGAAACAAAGGAGAGAAAATAAATTACATTAACTTGATCGGAAAAGGAAAAGTCAGATAGAATCAAGAGTTAAGAGGCAGAGGAGATTGTGGCTGTCCGTAAGACCAGGTTAAAATACAGGATCTTGGCAAAGTGAGGGCAGGTGAGCAAAGGAGACCAGCAGACCAGGAAAAGTGAGTGAGGCCAGTGGGCTAGAGCTCACCACGTGTGAGGGAAAGGCTCAGAAAGTGAGAAAGTGGAGAGGAGTCCAGATTTGGAGTAGTTGTCACTTTTTGTGGTCTGTGAGCTGAGGAGAGATCAGCGTCCACCATTGGAGTTAGCTGTGGAGCAAGTGCTTTGCTTAAGGCATGGTTCTCAAACGGAAGCATGTGTTGGAATTGCCTGGAGGGTAGAGAACAAGGGTGCTGGACTCCACCGCCAGAAACTCTAATTCAGTAGGTCTGGGAGGGGCTCCAGAGTTTGTTTCTCTGAGGAGCTCCTAAGAGGTGCTAATGCTCTGGTCCTGGGACCACACTTCCAGGAGCAGTGACCTAGGAGAGCCAGGCTCCCATTAAATTAACACCTCTGGGAAGGATGAGGACAGAAGAAACTCATCCACTATAGATGGTTCCAGAAGGCAGAGTAAACATAGTTGGAGGGTGATTGGGAGCCTGAGTTACAATAAGTTCCATCAGGGCAAGATTTGGGGCATTATTATATGGCTGAGGGTGAGCTGGATGGATTCCAGGATGCTTTCAAGTAGCTATAAATGTCTATACAGGTAGTTCAGATTTACCCATCACCAGTTATTTAAAATTGGTCCTTTATGTGCATGTCTAGCTTTGTTGATGCCAGGGGCAGCTTATTTCACTGTGCCTGAAAGAAGTTTTGGTTGAGATCCAGTGTTGAGTATAATTGGCCCCCTCACAAAGAAAGAGCAGTTTGGAAGCAGAGGGCTTTAGTGAAAGCTGGCAGTATGAGAACGTTATTTACAGGTTTTCTTAGAGCCTTTCAATGACTTCCCATAGCCCTTGGGGTATCATCTAGAATCTAGAATATCATGTGCAAGGCTTTTGCCAAATCTGGCCTTTTAGCATCTTCTCCATGACAGGATCTCTCCTTCCTTTTCTGGACTTTTGCCACAAAGGATGTGTCCTATTTCTTGCACCCATGCTTTCTCCAGCATCTTGCCCTCACACATTCTCCTGGGTTCTCTGAGAATGTTTTTCTCTTGCTTTCTTAGCTAACTTCCACAGATTCTACTAATATCAACTTAAGTGTCGCTTCTGGGAAATACTTTTCTAATCATCAAACTAGAGCACCTTTCTCATCCTTGTTCACAGCACGTTCACTTGTTGTAATTCTGTGTTCATTGTCTATTTTCCAGTTTTTACCCTAGCTCTAGAATAGCAAAGCGGTGACCCACCCCTCCAGGTTGCTTTGGGATTTATCTGGATTTACAAGTCCAGATCCCATGTCCTCAGTGCTGGATAAACCACTATGGTTGGTCATCCCAACCTTGTTCACTCTGCACCCACAGATCTAGCATTGTGACTGGCATACAGGACATGCTCAAAATATTTGCGTTAAACAGAATTGAGTAGTGCTTAATGCGGGTCAAAGGGGAATCATCCCTCTTCTCAATATCCTTATGACCTCAACAAACATTACTTGAGAAGGGAAAAAAGATGGCTGAAAGTCACTATTTAAAATGATTTTGGGGGTCTGATTCCAACATTTCATTCTGAAAGTCAGTGGTGGACTCAAGACTCTACACATTTGGTATGATAACGTATAAGGCTAGCCTGCTGAGTATGGGAGTATTCATTCATTCATTCATTCATATTGTTTTTTATGCCTATCCTCAAAATAACCCCTCTTCTCCACCGGGTTCGCTAGTAAATTATATTCAGTTTCTTGAGAGTTTTTAGAAATTACCTATTAAAATGTAAAAACCCTGGTTGGAGATTACCTGAAGCTCTGTTAGCTACAAATCTGAAGAGGGCAGGGGGATTAGCATTGAGCTCCAGGACAAATTGCTGCAGACACAGGACTTCTAAGGTGGCCAGGGTTAGGCTGTGATGACATCACATTTGTGTTTTGTGTTCCTTCTTCCTCTACAATCCTGGGGACATGAGTGTCTCTCTAAGTAAATGTGTGATCTGTGCCCCTAAAGAAATTAATTGGCTTACAAGGAACAGAATGTCCGTATCATGGCTTGAGTAAGCAAACTCGGTAATTCATCCGTAAAGTCTTTTGTAATTTTTAGCAGACTCTTCAGTGCTTGGAACGGTTGAGGAGTATTTACTAACATAGCATGCTTAAGAGCCAGCATCAAGGATTTCAGTCTTCCAAACAAGAAAATTAGAAAGCATGTATTGTTCCCACTGAGACAGAGTAAGAGCAAAGGCTATTAGGACAACTCATCTCTTAGAATATTAAAAACACCCTAATAGGCTTCTCCAGGTCAGAAGAAGAGGGACCCACTAGAGCTAGGAGGGAAGAACAGCTGTGTGGTGGTGGCTCTCTGACAGGTATGTGGTGAGCTTGTTACTGCTCATGAAGGCAGAGATTAAAATGAGGAAAAACGGAAATGGAAATACTTCTCTTCAGACCCATGATTCCTACTCTACTCTCAGAGCATGTCTCTACTTTAGACTCAGAGGAGAAAGATGGAGAAAAGAAGGTGGATAGAGAGTTTACAGAAGCACTGGGGCAAGATGCTCTAGAGTGTTTTTCAACTGCTGGACACTAATTCCTGTAATGGAATAAATGCATCATTTCTCTCTACTTTCCTCTCTCAGTGATGATAGAGGAAGCTGCATTAATCCTCAAAGTTTTCTTGACCCTGATAACTATCTCAAAGATATGTGGTTCTGCAACAAGTTGCACCTATGGAAGGAGCGTGAAATCCATCAACCCAAATCCATTAGTACTTACTCCAGTTTACTTGTTGGTAGGTGACAAATTAAAACTTAAAACAACCACCATTTTCTTATACCTCATGATTTTGTGGGTCAGGAATTGTAGCAGGGTTCAGTTGGATGATTCCTCTGTCCCATGTGGCATCAACTGTGGTCAATTGGTGATGCGTTCCATTGTCAGTTGGGCTGGTCTGGAGCATCCAAGACAGCTTTACGCACAGGTCAGGTGCATTGGTGGGTATGGTGGGCTGAATAATGGCCTCCGAAGATATCCAGATCCTAATCCCTGGGACCTGCAAATGATACCTCGTATGGCAAAGGCACTTTGCAGAGGTGATTCAGTTAAAAATCTCAACATGGAGAGATTATCTTGAGTTATCCAGGTGGGCTCTACATGTAATCAGAAGTGTCCTGATAAGAGGGATGGAGATTTGACTACAGAAGAAGAAGGCCATATGACAATTGAAATAAGCAACAACTTTGCTGACTTTATAGCTGGAGGAAGGGGGCCAAGAATCAAGGAATGCACCGGATGTGGTTCTAGAAGCTGGGAAAGGCAAGGATACAGATTCTCCTCTAGACCCTCTGGAGGGAGTGAGACCCTGCTGACACCTTGATTTTGGCCCCATGAAACTGATTTTGGGACTCTGACACCAGAACTATAAGAAAATAAATGTGTGTTGCTTTAAGCTACCAACTTGTACAGCATCCGTAAGAAACTAATAGCAGGGGTGGCTGGAAGACTGGACTGAAGTGACACTATTGAGGAGAGTGTCTGCTGTGGCCCCCCCAGTCTGGGAAATGCTCACAGAACTTACATGCCAGCTCCAAAGAGTCTTCCAAGAGAGAGGAGGGGAAACTTCCATTTCTTAAGGCTTGGGTAAAGTTAAGGCATAGACCTACCTCTCCAAAGGAGGAATATCAAAGACTTTGGGGCTGTCTGTTTACTTCAGGAAAGAATATTTTGAAGACTGATGTCCTGCTGATTATGGATTGACAACATCATGTTTTCTATGCTTACTCAATCTGGCGACTATCAAAATCCTAGTTCTGTGGTGGATCCAGTCATTGATCAGTTTGACATACAAAACAGAGTGATTCCTTATGGAATCCAAAGTCACATTGTCTTGTTATCCTAAAAGAGGCTGAGAAAATGAGTGGGGTTTTCATGTAACATCCCTTCACTCATTCACTTACAATTTTTCTGCAAAAATTGCTATAAGATAGGCATTGTGCCAGCAACTGGGACCAGTAATGTAGAAGGCACCGTGGCAAAACTGACAAATCGTTGCAAAACTGATTTCCACGAGGGGAGCTTGGATTTCTTCTTTGGTCTGAGCATATTGACTGGAAAGAACTGTACAGAATGTACTACAGCTTCTTAGAAAATACTAGTGTCATCTCTACTTTCTACCTAAGCTGTAGTATGCATGGATGTTCAGAATGCTTTAGTCACTTTCCCACACATCATTTCTTTTGAACCTCATAATGTCCCATTTCTTAGTTTATTATTTCTGATTACAGGAAACTGAGGCTGAGAAAAGTTACCTGGCTAAGTGAATGATCCTGCCAAGACTCTGGGATGGACTTCCTCTTTCTTGCAGCTGAGAGAAGATTTCTGGGGATGGATAACTGGCGTAAGTGCACAGAGACGTGGATTCCCTACACATTTCTTATGCCATTTTTGTCAGCATCACAGAAGCATGCTGATTTCACACAACTGGCTGGCTTGACAGGTGTTCAAGTGTTTGCGCATCTGGAGTGGAGACAGGTCTGAGATGGGGTCTTTGCATCAGTTTCATGCAATGCACATAGACTGATATGTTGAGATTCCTTAGAAGACATTTTCCTATTTGTTGCTGCAGTCGGGAATAATTCAGTCAACTCAGTAGGGATCTGTACGTCGGTCATCAGAACAAATTGGCTGCACTCCCCAGGGTTGGAGCTCAGTTGTCTTCCAGCCCTCCAAGGGATGTTCAGGTGTGTATAGAAGCCTGTGAAAAGTGCTACAATTAGCACTTCTCCTGAGGCTTTTAAGGAATCATAACAATGAGAGCAATAATAAAGTTGAAACTCCTCATACAACAACTGAGAACTCTGGGGGTAAAGGATTATTTTGCAGTCATAAACTTGTGAAAGTACTTTTCTCATATAGGAACAATGTGGGACATCCAGGACTCTTAGCTGAGTCCTAACTCACTTTGTGGTGGGGAGGGTTTCCAGGGTCCTGGTTGGTTGGTTGTAATCCCCATCCACTTCTCTTTATTAGAGCTGGCTATATGCCAGGCACTGTAGTAGGCCCTTTACTTATAGTTTTTCTTTGGGCTTAAAATATTTATTTCCTCCAATATTCCTTTCGAGGAATGTATCTCAAAATTTTCCTCTGGCTAGGGACCCACATTACTGATGGCTGCTGAGCATCATAATGACACAACATACTGAGAGAAATTTTGTAAAAAGGAGGTGGATTTCGAGTTATAGTACTATTTTAGAATCAATTTTATTACTATAACTGAAGACTTAGAAGCAGCTAAGGCATTGCTAAAGTTCACACCTCAATATTATAGAGTTTATAAAGAAACCTGGCAAACAGGCTGCAGAGTGGTCTTGCCACAGCTACTAGACGCAGCAAACACTGCCCCCAGAAGAAAACAGGAAAAAACATGTGTCAAGAGTAGGATTTGGTTCAGTTGCATGTGCCAGAAAACCCAAAATGATGGTGTTTTATTCAAGCTAATTGTTTACCTTTTCTCTCCGTGGAAGGAGATCTGGGGTAGATGGTACATTCTGGTCTGACAGCTCCTTAACTGCCAGAGACCCAGCTTGCTCACTCTCATTGATCCACTGTCCTTGGTCTGATGTTCCCTGATATCGGAAGCCTTCCTGAACTCCAGACAACGTAGCTGCATTTCCTCTACCAAGAAGGATAGGGGAGAAGAACAAAAGCATCAAAGGACATGAACCAGATATATTTTAAGGGGCTTCCTAGAAGCTGTTACTCATATCACCCCTTTCATGTCCAGCAAAAGAACTGAAAGGGGGTGATTCCTTAATCTGGGAGAACATGTGCCCAAGAAATGAAGGTTTCCACTGAGGGTAGCTGGAGTGGAGGGGGTGGGAGGGATGGGGTGGCTGGGTGATAGACATTGGTGAGGGTATGTGCTATGGTGAGCGCTGTGAATTGTGTAAGACTGTTGAATCATAGACCTGTACCTCTGAAACAAGTAATACATTATACGTTAAAAAAAAAAAAAGAAGAAGAAGATAGCAGGAAGGGAAAAATGAAGGAGGGGATCAGAGGCGGAGGCAAACCATGAGAGACTATGGACTCTGAGAAACAAACTGAGGGTTCTAGAGGAGAGGGGGGTGGCAGGATGGGTTGCCTGCTGATGGGTATTAAGGAGGGCACATACTGCATGGAGCACTGGGTGTTATATGCAAACAATGAATCATGGAACACTACATCAAAAACTAATGATGTAATGTATGGTGATAAACATAACATAATTAAAAAAAAAAAGAAATGAAGGTTTCCATTCCTAAGGAAGACAGGGAAAGCCAGAAGTGGATAGAACACTGGCATGTGGGGAAAATACATCTAGAAGAAGTGATAATAACATGGGGATCAGAAAAAAGAATGACCTGGTTTCCAACTGGATTTCAGTATATAATACAAACATATTGAAATCAGTAAGTTCATGTTCCCCTTTCCAAAACCATATTAAAATCAATTCCAATACATGTATTGTGAAACTACTTTTCTTGTCCCTAAAATATTTTTTTATGGTAAAATTGGGATATATCTTAATGTTCATTCATATCTTTTATTCAGGAAAAGATGATAAATGTCTCATTGAATTTACTACCTCAAATCTATGAAGTAGATAACATTATCCTCATGATTCAGAACGGTCCTTCAAGCTCAGAGACAGGTCTGAAATCCAGATGTGTCTGGCTTCAAAATTCATGTTCTTGCCATCAAAATACTTCATGCTTCCTCAAAATATTAAAAAAACTTTTGGACTTCAGGAAATAACCTTGATGTGAGGGCTCTATCCAGTTTCTCCTGTACTACAACAGTGCTTGTGGTGGATAGAGATAATTTAACACAGAGCAAGTGGTGTTCCTGTAATATAAGAAAAATTGCTGTCCTGGCTAGAGAATTTGGTGTGACTATAAAAGGCCTTAGCTAGGGCTCTGGGGTCCTTTCTCCAGCCAGTTACAAAGTACCCCCCAGCTGAATTTATGTTACAACCCTGTGGGCAGCCAGTGTAAACAATCTAAACTGAATTTTCAAGTGTCCAAATACTATAACAGATTCTTGTATGCAGAACAGATGTGAGAAATACACTTGGACCGTTTGTAAATTGAAGGGAGAAAATTCCCCATGTAGAAATACCTTGGTTTGGTGTTAGAAGAATGTATTTTTTAAAGATGATACTGGAGGAAATTTGAATAACAGAATGTTATTGGGTGTTGGTTAAGTACAGTGTTGGAATCCAAATATCTTCTAGAAGACAAGTGTTTTCCTTTATCAGCATCCTAGATATTCACATAGTTGAGTTTTAAATTCAGGGAATGCCTAACAGCCAGCTGTTTGAGTCCAGATTTCATCTCAAGAGTAGACTTGAGTATTGTCATGACAGGTATGTATGTATAAACACTGTTTATAAGGCCAGAGGTTTTCCCACAGTCCCTTCCCTGTATGGCCTAACAATATGGAAGTAATTTTAGATGAAGTCTGTCTATATGGCTTTTGTACAATTTGACGGATTATCTGCGTTGAGACAACTTGGTCTTCTGGAGCTATCTCTAGGCATCTGAAAAACTCTCTGACCCACAGCCAGCTCTCCTGGTATTGTCAGAGGCTTCAAAACAATTCCTAGGTCAGAGCTGAAAACAGTGGTGTGGTTTAAAATATCAGGTTTTATTATGGTTTGGGAACAAGAATTGTCAACTACCTTCTACACCAGAGGAAAAGGAAGTTGGTTGGATTTGGGCACGTTGTTGGAAGTCAAGTAAATTGGTATCTAAACACTGAGTGAAATTAACCTCTGAATCCCATAAGGTCATAAAGAAATCATCTGTCCCCAAATCAGTTGACTTGTTCTCGTGAATACTTTGGGACTTATTGTCAGGTACAACCTCAGGAAACATATAAATACATCTGCTGCATATTATTGAGTTTACCTTTAAAATAGATTTGAATACCAGTTTCTTTGCTACTTCTTTCCTGCGTCTTGAGTTATGATATTGATGGTTTATCATTGAGGAAGGATATTGAATATTTAAGGAGAATTTTTTTCCACCTTACCTGAGGTGTGATTTGATTGACAAATAAAAATTGTGTACATTTAAAGTGTGCATTGTGATGTTTTGGTATACTTATACATTGCCAAGTGATTACCACAATAAAGCTAATTAACACATGCATCACCTCACATAGTTTCCATTTTATTTTATTTTATTTTTTGTGGTGAGAACACTTGAGGTCCATTTTCTTAGCAAATTTCAAGTATCAATACATTATTATTAACTACGGTAACGTATAAGTTAGGGTTCTCCAGAGAAACAGAACCAATAGGATATATAGAGAGATTATATATTAGGGGAGATTTATTATAGGAATTGGCTTATACACAGTTGTGGAGGCTAAGTCCCACCATCTGTTGTCAGCTAGCTGGAGAGCCAGAAAAGCAGGTGGCATAATTCAATCCAGTCTGAAGGCCTCTGGACCAAGGTAGCTGGTGGTGTAACTCCCATCCCCCCATCAAAGGCCTGAGAGCCAGGGGGCTGCTGGTATAAGTCCCAGAGTCCAAAGACCCAAAAACCAGAATCTCTGGTGGCCAAGGGCAGTAGAAGATGGACATCCTATCACAACAAGAGAGAACGAATTTACCCTTCCTTTACCTTTTTGTTCCATTTGGGCCTCCAAAAGTTTGGGTGATGCCTACCCACATTGCTGAGAGTGAATCTCTTCACTTAGTCTACTGAATCAAATGCTAATCTGTTCCAGAAACACCCAAATAAGCACACCCAGGTTCCTGCAGTTTCACAGTCAGCTGCTCCCTGCATCCAGTTCTCATACCCCCATTCAGACCTGAGACCAGTGGGGATCTCACTAGGGAAGGAGGGGATGGTTTTCATGCTAGACACAAGTTCCCTGGGACTTCCTGCCTGCCTTTCTTCTGTGCCTTGTTTTGCCACAATCCAAAATCTGGAGATGTGTCAAGAAGGATCACAGAAGATTCTTACCCACTTGTGGTTTTGTGGGGTTGCGTGCTTTGTGGCTAGGAATGAGACCAAAAAAGATAAGCATGCTCTTTTATTGCCTCTTTAAACCAAACTTTAATAACAGAAGTCTCCTTCTATCCCAGCTTCTTTCTCTCTGTGTATAACTTCATTGAATCTGGGCATTGAAGTATAGATATTTACTGAAGAACTCAAAATCATGGGTCAGTTCTCCGGCCTCCTGGGCGGGTCTACCCATTATTCCTATGGTGCACATCTCTGTCTTCTATGATCCCAGACCCTCATTGCTTTGTGAACGAAGACCTGCCAAAGGTGGGGAAGGGTCCTGGGAAATGTGAATGCTTTTGCATTCCAAAATGAATGGAAACAAAAAGGACATTTTGGAAATGTCTATTTAGGAAAGGTCAGTGAGGGAAGACTCAAAATATAAACGGGGATGTACCTGCCTCCTCAGGCAGGTAAGCGCAAGCCTCATGGATGTGGGGGGCATTCACGTTCCTCTGGGTTACTCAGCAACGGAGACTGTGAATAATAAAATGGAACAACATCCATCTTTTCTGAGGCTGTGCTCCTGGGTTAGGGTCTGCCATGCCACGGAGCAGCTGGGAGTGAATCTCTGCAGCTGCAAAGGGGGATTTGTAATGGAAATGCTGACAGACCCTTAACCATGGCAGTGCTAGCAAGAGCTATGATAATACAGTAAATAAGGTGAATGGGCTCGGCTTATCTCATTTCACAGCTGAGCTGTGTATTGCCAGATAAATCAAATCAGGGTAAACGGCTTCATCTAATAAACTGGGTCAACATATAATGTATTTGTTCAGGTTCGCACTTTCATTGATTCTCATTTGATTTAAGAAGAGATATTTCAGCTCATGTTTGAATGTTTTTAGTATTCAACCCTCCTTCTGTAAGGAGAGGCCGAGAGGCAGGGACACACAGCCGGGATTTTTTTTTTCTTTTAAATAAATTAAGTTTTCCGATTCTTGGAAATTCTTTTGCTTTCCATTTTTATACATCAAAGCGGGGGCAGGGCATTGGTAGGACCGCTTGGGGAGAAAGCCAAGAAGAAGCAGGAAAAAGAACTCCATCCCTTCATCTGCATTTCCCAATAATGTTTTGGTGATGTTTGCTAATGTATCATTCATTAACCATCAGCCACTATGAAAAACATAATCTATCTCGCAAAGTGGACATTATTATCGCATTAAATCATTTCACAATATACCTGAACGGTTCCACATGAGAGGCCTGGCCTGGCCAAGCTCAGATGCCTCCGGGGCAACTCTTCAGCAGTAATGAGATACGAGGTCTGTCTGTGATGAATACGATATTACTCGTGTCAGTGGTTGCGGACGGCACCCAGAATATTTCTTCTTACAGGTTTTTTTTTTTTTCTCCTTCCATAGCAAAGGAACTCAGGCAAAGCACTATTAACCCAGTAAATGAAGCTCTAAAGATCACAGAGTGTGTCCATTAGGAGACAAGACGGTGACTAATCCAATTTTTCTTGCAGGGAGCGATCCTGATGCTTTGGTAACATCTGGGGATGGCGGGCCCTGCATTACAGATGAGACTCTGTGTTCTGTCCTCTCTGCGAGGCTTCCTTCTCTGCCTTTGTGTAAGAATGATTATTGCATTGTCCCCTCCTCTCCCTAAAACTCCTCTTGCCAAAAACCTCTTCAGAGGTGATTAAAAGAGAGTCCATGGCTGGTGGAAGAATTGGAGAGGGTGATGGGTGGGGGAAGGGAGAGAGAGCCAAATGGTAAGTCTTCCCGGTTCACATTTATAGGACTGTTTCTGGAAGCTTCAGGTATGTGTGGTAGGCAGGCTGGAATCTGCAAAAGGGAGAGGGCAGGGAGTACCGGGCGGCATTTACTCTCTGCTCCTGTTAAAAGCACATTAAACAATCTTGCTTCTAGGGAAATAATCCCCATTTTTAACTCTCATAAAGGCATTAGCTTGTTTCCTTTATTCCTTGAAACACTGTTTGCAGGCATTCATTTAAAATGTTGATGGAAAAAAACAAGATTCCCATTGCCCCTTAGCCTGGACAGCCATCGGATAGCTATGGGATGAGTATCTTGAGGAGCTCAGTAACAATACAAACAAAGTGGTGATTCTTTCCCTGACCTTATTCTAAATCTTCCTCCCCTTCCCTTTCTTCTTATTTGTTATGTGGCCACTTTATGTCATGTCTTGTGCAGGACACCCATAGTTCATGGCCTTGTCACTCCAGCTAACAAATACAAAACAAATAAGAAGCCACACCCACCCACCTTTAGAATAATCACAAAGGAACTGTACTGATGCCCCAATTAAAATTGGGTTACAGTCTGGCAACTGTCATATGTAACTAAATACGATGTTTGATTTTTTAAATGACAACCTTGCATCATTGCTTCCCAAGAGAATATCAAAAATACATTCCCCTGAAGAGTAGCCTAGAGAATCAGAAAATATATCCTCCCCCCAACCCCTCCCACCCCATGCATTTGTCTTCTGCAGTTAATCAATTCAGAAGGATTGGCTTAATTTTCCACACTGGAAAATACAGGTTGAAACATCCCCTTTGAAAGTCAAATTTATAATAGTTCACATTACTCTGGTATATCAGCTCAGGTGATGTGGAAAATGTAATTTTGAACACACTTTGGCTTACTTGTGGTCTTTAGAAAGGACAGTATAGTATGAGTCATGATTTTGTATCTAAATGAATGTACTCTCAACTTCCCTTCTCATGCTGAAATGACTTTATAGATTTTATTAGTTTCAGTGAAATTTATTTATGTTGATTGAATGAATCAATCTCTCCCTACCAAGCCCACCCCTGTTCTCCCTTGTTCCTCTTCTTTCTCGTGTGTGTGTGTGTGTGTGTGTGTGTGTGTGTGTGTTTTCTCATTTGACTAGAAACCAGTTGATCGAGCGTTTTACTGACAATGTCCGTATTAGTCAAGCTATGGTAAGAAAATATTTGTTGTTACTTTTTTTCTGAAATATATCTCGGTTCTTTGTGTTTATTTAACTTTTCTTCAATTTATAAGGCTTACTGTGGGTATATTCCCAATGTTGTACATGATCTCCAGAACTTTTTTATCTTCCCAGACTGAAACTCTATCCCCATGAAATATTAACTCCTCCTTCCTCCCTCTGCCCAGCCTGTAATAACCACCATTCTACTTCCTGTCTATGAATTTGAAGAATAATACTGTATCTGTCCTTTTGTGACTGGCCTGCTTCATTTTAGCGTTGTGTCTTCCAAGGTTCATTTGTGTTGTGGTTCATACCTGATTTTAACAAAGTTTATTTTCATATATGATCACTAGCTAGAGACCAATAATCTGTTAGATTATTGTTTTACAAGAATTGCTTACTGAATTTACTGAAATGGAATTGAATAACATTAAAATTACCAGCTTGTATGTTTTCTGAAACACATTATTTCCATTATTAGAGGAGTAGTACTTTTGTTGGTCTCTGAGTCTTTTGGTATATGTTCTGTTTATCATAACTGCCCACAAAATACCTATAAAAGTTGTGAAAATGATCTGTTGATGTCTTTCAGCATTATTTGAAGTTATGTGTCTATCTTGGAGTCCTGTGTCTGCTCTTCAGGTTCAATTTTTAAAAACTTTTTTTTTATTTTTTAAAAGATTTTATTTATTAGGGAGAGAGAGAGAGAGAGCATGAGCAGTGGGGAGGGGTAGAGAGAGAAGGAGAAACAGGTTCCCCGCTGAGCAGGGAGCCCGATGTGGAGCTCAATCCCAGGACCCTGGGATCATGACCTGAGCTGAAGGCAGATGCTTAACCAACTGAGCCACCCAGGCGCCCCAGTTTCAATTGTCTTGCATTTCTCTGACTTTAACAGGCTTGGTCTGGCCTTGCTGTCCGTGTTTGCTCGGGACCTTGAGAATTTCAGTTTTAAAACGGAGATAGTCCTGGGCAAACTGAGATGAGTTGGTCATCCTGCTGGCCTGTCTTATTCTTACTGACACCAAGCTGTTCTGCTGGTGCCTCCATAACACAGGGAGAAAGGTCTCGTGCAGGCATACTTCGGAGATGCTGTGGGTTCCCTTCCAGACCACCTCTGTGAAGTGAACATTGCAATAAAGTAAGTCAGATGAATTTTTTGCTTTCCCAGTGCATATGAAAGTTATATTTGTACTATACTGTAGTCTATTTGGTGCCCAATAGCATTATGTCTAAAAATTGTTCATACCTTAATTAAAAAAGACCTTATTGCTAAAAAAAATGCTAACCATCCTCTGTGCTCTAAGCTTTCAGTCAGTTGTGATCACTGACCACAGATCACTATAACAAATAGAATAATAATGAAAATGTTTGCAATATTGTGTTATAGGATTTTTCTTCCCTTAGTGTCCACTGTTCTTGGTCACGCTCCTTCAAAGAATGAAGAGGTAGACCAGATGAAGAGTGATGGGCCGCCAGGCAAAGTTTATTGAGCAATAGTACAAAGCTCCTGGAGAGGGAGGGGAGCCGAGAGGGTTGCTGTTCGGTGTTCAAATCTAACTATTTTTTTTTTAAAAGGTTTTATTTATTTATTTATTTATTTATTTGAGAGAGAGAGAGTGTGCACTTGAGGAGGAGGAGGAGCAGAAGCAGGAGAAGCAGACTCCCCGCTGAACAGGAAGCTCTACACTGGGCTTGATCCCAGGACCCTGGGATCATGTCCTGAGCCAAAGGCAGATGCTTAACCAACTGAGCCATCCAGGCACCCCCAAATCTAACTCTTTTGTAGAACTATTTTAAGCAACCAGGGTGTGCTGAGTTGTACCAATCAGGGCTTTGGTCATGCACCTACTTATGAGGTTAATGTTTCCATGCTGATGGTCTTTTTGGGCTGACATCTGGAGACTTATGTCTTAATTTGTGACAGTGACAAAACTTTGTCTTAGGATCTTTTGTAAAAGTCACTTCTGCAGAAGCTGCTAGACAAGACAGCTGCTATTGCGGTCTTGTCTAAACTGCAAAACAGGATGCTAGTGCGGTTTTGTCTCAGCTGTGCCAGCTCCCCGTTTTCTTGCTGGGGACCCTGGCCCTGACCATCTAACTGTCCAACTAACTCCCAACAATTGCAAGAATTACCCAAATGTGATACAGAGACACGGAGTGAGCAAAAGATGTTGGAATAATGGCGCCTAAGACTTGCGTGAAGTAGGGCTGCCACAAATCTTTGATTTGTAAAAAAAAAAAAAAAAAAAAAAAAGCAGTATCTGTGAAGTGCAATAAAATGAAGTAAGTCTGTATTCTTGATTAGCCCAGGTGATCATTTATGAATTTTGGTGTGAAATTATTTAATTTGCCATTTGGTTTATTTTTTTAAAAGATTTATTTATTTATTTTAGAGGTTGGGTAGGGGCAGAGGGAGAGAGATCCTCAAGCAGATGCCCTGCCAAGCGCAGATTCTGAGGTGGGGCTCAATCCCAGGACGCTGAGATCGTGACCTGAGCTGAAATTAAGAGTCGGATGCTTAATTGACTAGGCCACCCAGGCACCCCATTTTTAAAAAGATTTATTTATTTATTTGAGAGAGAGAGAAAGAGAGAGAGAGAGCATGAGTGAGCCGGGGGGGGGGTGTTGGGTAGTAGGAGAGGGAGGCCATTTTGTTTATTTTAAACTGAGTATGGTGTTCATCTTTATCTTTATAATACCAAAAGTTCCATTTGTGAGTTCCAAGAGAAAAGAAATTTGGTTATTAAATTTCTTTTTCACAGGCTAGTTTGAACCTTCAGAAAAGAGTAATAAAATTTCTGCTTCCTTTTGTTTTTGAATTTACATTAAGGGCTTATTATAAAACATAAAATATTAGTTTCTCATCATCAGTGATTTCAAGAAACATGGCCATGGGGCATTGGGTGCAGCGGGATCCAGGACAGGGGTTTGTGGGCTGGGGGCCAAAGCCAGTCTCAGGAGCACACTGTCAGGCCCTGCTCCACAACCTCAGGCAGGGGTTCTCCCCAGGGCTATCTGGACCGTGCATACTCCCACTCATGGGTCCATTTTAAAATGCTGAGGAAGGGAGCACAGAAGCTGAACTTGATGGACAGGCCAAAAAGATGGGCACCTGCAGTGCAGAATGGTGGGCATGAAGACCATGACCACTGTGCCTGGACCTGCTCTACTTGATTCTACTTGATTCCGCTAGTGTCAGCAGATGCTCCGAGTCATTGATGGAACTCATCAGACCAAAGATCTCACCAGTGGATGACCCATGCCTGGAAGCCCATCTGTCCTATTCAACTGCAGTCTTGGGCTGCTCTTCTGAGTGTGGGTGGGGGAGGGGTGTTGTCCACGAGGCCGCCCATCGGGTCTGCTGGCATATTCTCCACTTTCTTAAAAACAAACAATTAGCTAAAATGTTTGTCTTTCCTGAGACACTGTGGGTGTGCTTGTTATTCCTGCATTTTTTGTTTGTTTCAGTGAGAACTGGCAGTCAACTCTTTCCTTTTTAGTTTTTTCTTCTCTGCTTGGAAGTTGTACCACAAGAAAGGAGTTTTATGGATTACATTTAACACGCTGACCACACGTTTATACCAGGTGAACTTGTGTATGCAACACTGTGTCTTGAGTATCCTCTGCAGCTGATTTTTACTCTGGAGGGTCTCCCAGGATTTAGCAGGAGCAGGAAGAGCCCTTCAGAGAATGGTAATACCTTAATATGGAGGGGAGATTGTCTTTTCTTGCTGTCCTTGCATCTGGACAGTGACTTTTACTATCATTGAGACCACAGTGGTCTCCTCTGGAGGAATTATATGAAAATTACATTATGGAAAATAACTAGGATATCACATGAGCATTGAGGGCTACCTCCTCAAGGTCTTTCCAACTTTCTTTTCTTCTATTTGATTTACTTGTTTGGTGCTCCTATCACATGACTTAGCTCCTGACCAGTCTGAGGCAATGAGTAGTCCCATTTCTCATGTTATCTGTTGACTTAGGGATGGATGTGAGACCCAGCTCCAGTCAGTGAAATGTGTGAGTGTGGATCTGGAAAAGGATTTTTAGAAGAAGCAAAGGGGAAATGTGACTTCTTCTGGAGTTGTGATTTCTGGATGTGAGGTGTGATATCTGGCACTGTGCAGCCATCTGGCAACTATGAGGGGAGCCAACTCAGGCCAGCAGGCCACACATGGCAGAGTTGAAAGATGGAAGAAACCTAGCTCCTTGAAGACATAGTGGAACTATAGAGTATACCAATCTTGAAGCTCTTTTAACTCTCATTTCTAATTTTCTAAAGTAGAAACTTGTGGATTCCTGCAATGCCAGCCAACCATTTGCATTTATTTTGAAGAATTTCTCTGAGTGGCCCATAAACACCCTATATCGGAATCTCTTGGACTACATGTTAAAAAGCAGATTCCTCTACAGATGTATATTATGGGTTCTGTGGATGGGGCCTAGGAATTGCCATTTTTTAAACAATTTTACTATTTATTCCATGTTTACTCAGGATTTAGAAACTGTATTTTCAGGGGGGAAAAAAAGACATCTACTGGAAAGGGCTCAGTCTATCACCCTTTAAGAGCACAACCTTGCAATGTATTGTATTTCCTTACGTTGACCATAAATTCTTGCATGGTATCTCAGAATCTGAAAAAAAGTACCCTAAGGAGACATGAGTCCACAGTCCAGGAATAGGAAATAGATCAGAAGTGACGTAAAGATCAGAAACATTTACTAGGGCAATTAGAAGAAGAACAAATGCTGTAATCCAAGAGGATGAAAATAATTCAGGGAGCAAATGGGTTTCCTCAAACATATATTCAGCAGGCAGATGGTAAAGTGGAAAGTTGGCCCATTAAGAAATAATTATAGTAGGTGATTGGAGACTGGGGGAAAAGAAGTAAGAGATTTATTAAATAGCTTCTACTCATTTATGCAGAAAGGTGGCTAATCTTTGGATTATATAGGCATGAGAATGTGTATGGGTGAGAGCGAGTGAGCCTTGGAGAATGTCAGCAGAGTTAAAAGCCTGCCCAAGGAATGTGACAATGCATCAGATGGTCCTCTTATGATCTGGAAGAGTAAACCCTCACTCTCAGCATCTCACAGGCTATCAAGGGAATTTGATTCCTATGTTCTTAAATGGCAGTTGTAAAAATGATAGCTCTGTAATGTCTGATAATTAAAATACTTCTTCTTTTTTTTGCCAGGAAAGTCTAGATTTATTTGTTGAAACACACATACACACGTGTGCAACCACCCCCTACCCCTCACTTCAACCGCTTAAACACTTTTATCTCCTTTTCACAAGCCCTCAATAACTTCCAATTACTGAAGCCATAAATGCCCTATTTTACAAAATAATACTTTTGAGGCCAGCACATTTGCTTCACTTACTACCTGGAAAAGACCAAGTCTCTATTCAGAAGAGTAATTTAGATTATATTTAGTTTGGAACTTCATTCCCATGGCCCTAGAGAGCACGTACTGGTGTTTTCATCCACCCCATGTGTGGTTTTTTTTTCCCTCTTAAATACTGAAGGCTGGAGAGCCTATCTGTAATATACTATTATGAAAAGAATTCTTGCAATTCTGTATAGGAGCATTTCGCCAACTTCCCACTCTCAAACATGTGAATCTACCTACATCTTTATCGATCACATTCTCCTTATCGACATGCCCCACCAAGATGGCACATTTGTTATAAGCAATGAATTTACAATGACATGATCATAATCCCAAAGCCCATAGTTTTTTCTTTTAAAGATTTATTTATTTATCTTAGAGAGAGAGAGAGGGAGAGAGCATGAGTGGGAGGGGCAGAGGGACAGGGAGAGGAATCTCAAGCAGACTCTGAGATGAGCTTGGAGCCCATGCAGGGCTCAATCTCACGACCCTGAGATCATGACCTGAACTGAAACTAAGAGTCAGGCACTTTGGCTGAGCCACCCAGGTGCCCCCCAAAGCCCATAGTTTAAATTTGGGTTCACTCTTGGTGTTGCACATTCCATGTGTTTTGGCAAATGTATAATAACATAGATATATCATTATAATATCAGAAGAGTTTCACTGCCCTAAAAATCTGTTCTCAGTCTATCTATCCCTCCCTCCCCACTAAGCAGGGCAACCATTGGTCCTTTTACCGTCTCTACAATCTTGCCTTTTCCAGAATGTCGTACAAACGATATGTAGCCTTTTCAGATTGGCTTCTTTCACTTAGTAATATGCATTTTAAGTTTCTTCCACATCTGTTCATGTCTTGAGAGCTCATTTCTTTTTAGTGCCAAAAAATATTTCATTGTCTGCACATACTACAGTTTATTTATCCACCTACCTCTTGAAGGGCATCTTGGTTTCTTCCAAGTTTTGGCAATTATGAATAAAGCTGCTCTAAACATTCCTGTGCAGGTTTTTGTGTAGACATGAATTTTCAGGAACTCTGAGTAAATACCAAAGAGCATGATTGCTGGAGTATGTTTAGTTTTGTAAGAAATTGCCAGATTGTCTTCCAAAGTGGCTGTACAATTTTTCATTCCCAGTAGCAATGAATAAGGATTCCTGTTGCTCTGCATCCTCATCGGTGTTTGGGATTTTGGCCATTCTATTAGATGTATAGTGGTGTCTCATTGTTTTAATTTGAAATTCCCTACTGATATATAACGTTGAGCATCTTTTCATACGCTATTTGCCATCTGTATATCTTCTTTGGCGAGCTGTTTGTTAGGGTCTTTGGCCTGTTTTTAATTAACTGTTTTCTTATTGGTGAGAGGTTTTTTTTTTTTGTACTTATTTATTTGTTTTACAATTTTAATTCCAGTATAGTTAACATACAGTGTTATATTAGTTTCAGGTGTACAATATAGTAATTCAGTAATTCTACACGTTACTCAGTGCTCATCATGATAAGGGCACTCTTTAATCCTCATCATCTATTTCACCCATTCTCCCACCCACTCACCTCCCTTCTGGTAATCATCAGTTTGTTCTTTATAGTTAAGAGTCTGTTTTTTGTTTTTTCCCTTTTTGTCCTTTGTTTTGTTTCTTAAATTCCACATATGAGTGAAATCATATGGTATTTGTCTTTCTCTGACTTGTTTCACTTAGCATTATCCTCTCTAACTGCATCCTTGTTGTTGCAAATGGCAGGATTTCACTCTTTTTATGGCTGAGTAATATTTCATTGTATATGGATGCCACATCTATTTTATTCATTCATCTATCAATAGGCACTAGGCTGCTTCCATAATCTGACTATTACAAATAATGCTGCAATAAACATAGAGGTGCACATATCTTTTCAAATTAGTGTTTACATATTTTTGGGGTAAATACCCAGTAGTGGAATCACTGGATCACAGGATAAAATTATTTTTAATTTTTTGAGGAAACTCTATACCAGTTTTCATTCCCACCAACAATGAATGAGGGTGCCTTTTTCTGCACATCTTCACCAACACTTGCTGTTTCTTGTATTTTTGATCTCAGTCATTCTGACAGGTATGAAGTGATATCTCATTGTGGTCTTGATTTGGATTTCCCTGATGATGTTCTTTATATATTTTGGATACTAAGTCTTTATTGGATATATCATTTACAAATATTGTCTCCCATTCCATAGGTTGTATTTTAGTTTTGTTGGTTGTTTTCTTTGCAGTGCAGAAGCTTTTTATTTTGATGAAGTCCCAATAGTTTATTTTTGCTTTTGTTTTCTTTGCCTCAGGAGATATATCTAGGAAAATGTTGTTATGGTCGATGTCAGAGAAATTACTGCCTGTGCTCTCTTCTAGAAATTTTATGGCTTTAGGTCTCCGTTTAAGTCCCTAATCCATTTTGAATTTATTTTTGTATATGGTGTAAGAAAGTGGTCCGGTTTCATTCTTTTGCATGTAGCTGTCCAGTTTTCCCAGCACTATTTGTTGAAGAGACTGTCTTTTTCTCACTGCTTATTCTTGCCTCCTTTGTCAAAGATTAATTGACCATATAATTGTGGGTTTATTTCTTGGGTCTCTGTTTTGTTCTACTGATCTATCTGTCTATTTTTGTGCCAGTACCATACTATTTTGATCACTACAGCTTTGCAGTATATTTTGAAATCTAGGATTGTGATACCTCCAGTTTTGTTCTTTCTCGATTGCTTTGGCTATTTGGGATCTTTTGTGGTTCCATACAAATTTTAGGATTGCTTGTTCCAGTTCTGAGAAAAATGCTGTTGGTATTTTGATAGGGATTGTATAAAATCTGTAGACTGCTTTGGGAAGTATGGACAGTTTTAACAATATTTGTTCTTCTAGTCCATGAGCGTGGAATATATTTCCATTTGTATAGTCTTCAATTTTTTTCATCATTGTTTTATAGTTTTCAGAGTACCAGCCTGTCACTTCCTTGGTTAAGCTTATTCCTAGGTATTTTATTATTTTTGGCACAATTGTATATGGGATTGTTTTCTTAACTTCTCTTTCTACTGCTTCATTATTAATATATGGAAATGCAATAGATTTCTGTATATTGATTTTGTATCCTGCAACCTTTCTGAATTCATTTATCAGGTATAGTAGTTTTTTGGTGGAGTCTTTAAGTTTTTTTTTTAAAAGATTTTATTTATTTATTTGACAGAGAGAAAGACAGCGAGAAAGGGAACACAAGCAGGAGGAGTGTGAGAGGGAGAAGCAGGCTTCCCGCTGAGTAGGGAGACTGATGCGGGGCTCGATCCCAGGACCCTGGGATCATGACCTGAGCCGAAGGCTTAATGACTGAGTCACCCAGGTAACCCTTTAAGGTTTTTATATACAATTTCATGTCATCTGCAAATAGTGAAAATTTTACTTCTTCCTTACCAAATTGGATGACTTTTATTCCTTTTCCTTGTCTGATTGCTGTAGCTAGGACTTCTAGTACTATGTTGAATAAAAGTGAGAATGGGCATCCTTCTCTTGCTCCTGATCTTAGGGGTCAGCCTCTCAGTTTTTCCTCATTGAGTATGATTAAGCTGTGGGTTTTCATAGTTGTCCTTTATGTTAATGTATATTCCCTGTAAAACTACTTCATTGAGAGCTCTTATCAGGAATGGATGTTGTACATTGTCAAATGCTTTTTTCTGCATCTATTAAAATGATCATATAGTTTTTATCCTTTCTTTTGATGTGATGTATCATCTAGATTGATTTGTGAATATTGAACCACTTTTGCAACCCAGATATAAATCCCACTTGATTGTGGCAAATGATTTTTTAATGTATTGTTGGATTCAGTTTACTAATATTTTGTTGAGGATTTTTGCATCTGTGTTCATCAGAGATATTAGCCTATAGTTCTCTTTTTTGTAGTGTCTTTAGCTGGTTTTGATTTCAGGGTAACGCTGGCCTCATAGAATGAATTTGGAAATTTTCCTTGTTCTTCTATTTTTTGAAATAGTTTGCAAAGAATAGGCATCAACTCTTCTTTAAATGTTTAGTAGAATTCACCTGTGAAACCATCTGGTCCTGTACTTTTATGTTTGGGGAGTTTTTCAGTTACTGATTCAATTTCATTGCTGGTAATTGGCCTGTTCAAATTTTCTTTCTTCCTGATTCAATTTTGGGACGTTATGTTTCTAGGAATTTGTCCATTTCTTCTAGGTTGTCCTGCTTTTTGGCATGTAATTTTTCAGTTCATTCATAAAATTTCATTCATATGTGCTCTTATAAACCTCTTTATTTTGGTGGTGTTTGTTACTATTTCTCCTCTTTAACAAAATTTATGATTTTGTTTATTTGAGTCTTCTCCCTTTCTCTTTCTCTCTCTCTCTCACTCTCTCTCTTCTGGTGAGTCTGGTTAAAGGTTTATCAATTTTGTTGATCTTTTCAAAGGACTGGCCCCTGGTTTCATTGATCTGTTCTATTTTTTTTTTTTTTGGTTTCTATTTCATTTATTTCTACTCTAATCTTCATTATTTCCTTTTTTCTACTGGCTTTGGATTTTATTAGTTCTTCTCTTTCTAGTTCCTGATAGGTTACATGGTTTATTTGAGATTTTTCTTGCTTCTTGATATAGGCCTGGATGGCTATAAACTTCCCTCTTACAACCGCTTTTGCTGCATTGCAAAGATTTTGGCCCATTGTATTTTCACACAAGGGAGGCTATGAACTGATAGCTGGTGAGCCGGCAAGGAGGCCAAATGTATGGGCTTTGGGAGATAGGCATCCACGGGGAAATCCCAACTTGGCTATGACCTCTATGTAGAGAAGTGTGGCGCCTATGTCAGATGCTTGTGGACCACTGCTTGAGTACTGGGTAGGCAGCCATTCTGGAGATACTGGCTGCTTTAATGGGTTTGTTTGAGAAACTGTGCATAGAATCCCTGGGAAAGTGATGAGAGCAAGGAGGAGGATGTTATGGTGATTGACAGTGAAATGGATGAAACACCCCATGCTCACTGACCCCTGATAGCAAGGGGAGCAAAAACACAGCAACAACAATCCCAGCCAGTGGGGGAGCTCCCAGTTGAGGAAACATTCATGATGAGAGGATACACTCCCACTGAGCTTACTGATATAGCTGTCAAGTTCCAGCAAAAGGCCAGGGAGAGTATCCAGGCTTGGTTAGTGCGGCTATGGGATTCAGGAGGTGATGGCTTTTCCCTTACCAGGAGGCAGAGATGATGAGCAACATCACCACACACCCTGTCTCTGGCAGCACCTGCATGGCACTTGGGTGGTTTAAGATACTCCTTCATACATTGGATTATTCAATCCTGCAGAGAGTCTTAGAACAATGAAGGGGACATCCCTGGGCATGTGGAACCCTGGAAATCTATAGAGGAAGTACAACAAATTCATAGGGAGTTGGTAATGAGACAGGCAATCTGTGCTCCTAGTTTTGAAGACCTTGATTAGGCCACATTCACTGTGAGAATGAAAACTAAGATTCTCAAATTTGCTCCAGCACCTGGTATGGGATGCTGCTATCTATGCTAAGCCCAATTGTGAGACAAGATATTTACAATGGTGGGCAATCCATTGCTGATCTGGGGACAGCTGACAAATCCCAGGAATGGGTATGGGCTGTGCAAAAGACCTGAGACAGAGAGGGAGCTTAGAAAGACTATCCCAATTGGCTGTAAAGTATCCAGAAAAGTAACCCAGAAGCAAATGTGGTTTGACTTCATTGCTGTGGGGACCCCACCTGAAGGATAGACTGACAAACTAACATTATGTTCGTCAACCTATGGAAAGCCTTAAAACGTGAACAACAGTTCAGACCTGCCTCATGTGCCCCTACCATTCCTGATGCCCCATTTGTTTCAGCAGAGGCCTCAGGGAAACAGTCCTGTTAGTGGGTGCCTCCTATGCCCTGAGACAGGATGCAGGCCAAGAGTGCCTCTAGGTGATCAGAGGCCTCAGGTCAAGCTCACTATTCATTGGTCCGCCTCCAGAAATAAACAGAGAGTGAAGGCTCTGGTGGATACTGGAGCTGAACGTACTCTAATACATGGTGACCATCACAAGTTTCCTAACCTCCTCAGCACCATCGATGGTTATGGAGAGCAAATAGTTATGTTTAGGAAGGTCTTGTGACAATACAGATTAGGCCTTCTCCCCACCAACTCCAAGAATATAAGGCTTTGAACTCTCTAATACCAGAGAACATACTGGGCATTGATATCTTACAAGGTCAAACTCTGCAAACCTCTTATTCGTGAATTCTGCCTCTGGGTTAGGATAATCAAACCGGTGCTGAGGGGAAGCACCAACAGGGAACTTGTAAGCCTGCCACCCCAGTGAAGAGTGTTAATTGTCAAACCATATAAATTACTTGGGGGCATAAGGAGATAGGAGAAACTATCCAAGAACTATACTGGGTGGGTATCGCCTCATTTCAACAGTCAGTATGGATGGGGATAAAGCTAGATAGCCCATGGTGGATAACAGTGGACTACTGAGAATTGAACATCCATGCAGCTGTGCCCAATATTGCCACTATCTTAGATGCCTTGGCCATGGCTCTAGGAGTGTCTCATGCTGTGCTGGCTTTAGCAGAATTTTTTTTCAGTATATCTCTGACCACCAAGTCACAAGATCAATTTGTCTTCATGTTGGAGAAACAACAAACAACTTTTCAAGTGCTTCCCCAAGGATACCTCACAGCCCCACCCTATGTCATGGGATGTTAATCTATGACCTATCTCCGTTTTTCCCCACACCAGGAAAATGGGCCCAATGCATTGATGATATAATGTTAACATGTGAATACTTGCCTCGGTTGCAGGACGCTCTGCAGGGTTTGTTGGAACATGTGCGAGAGAGAGAGGATGGACAGTAAAACCACAGAAAATTCAAGACCCAGTCACCACTGTAAGGTTTCAAAAGTTGTGTGGTGCGATAAGATGCTCATTGTCCCAGAAGCTGTGATTGTTGAGGTGGAAGCCTTATCAATCCAACCACTAGGAATGTGGAAGTGGTGCAAGGCTTTTTAGGGATTTTGGGATTTGGGAAGCCTTTTATTCCCCACTTGGCACAGTGCTCTCTGTCCCTTATACTGCCTGGTCTTTACCAGGGCATGTGTGGGACTGGCCATAAGAGCAGCAAGCTGCCTTTGAAAAGGCAAAAAATACTAATGAAACAGATTAGAGGTCTGGACATCTCCTAATCAGGGCTACTATTTGAGCTAGATGTTTCTGGGACTCAAAAAATTGTGGGTCTGGCACTGTGGCAGAGACAATAGAAGGAGAGAGTGGCCCCAGGATTTTGGCCCCAGCTCTGGAAGGGAATCCCAACAGTTCCTGGAGTGTACACAGTGCTTTTCCAGGTGGAGCCTCAGAGGAGAGAATAAACTAGTAGCCAATGGGCTGAACTCAGGATGGAATTCGGTTGGCTGGTGGTCACTTATGAGTCATTAACCCTTTGCACTGACAGTGGGCTGCTCTAAAAAGATTATCTCTATGGCTCAGATGATGGCAAACTGAGGGGTGGATGGTCATCAATAAGCCCTTGATGGATCCTTGAAGCATCAGGATATATGGACAGACATTTGGGTCTACTTATAAGAACCTGAGGTAGTCATTGTTTTCCTTGTCCTGGCTTGTAAGGCACTGACACCCCCTGGCATTCCAGAAGCTGATGCCCTCGCTCAGGTATGAGCCTTAGGAACTGATCCTTCAGTAGAGATAGCATATTGGGTGCACAGAAAGAGTAGCTACCATTTAGCCCAGATGGGATGGAGGGTTGCCAAGGATGCCAGATTGCTCTTGAAGTACAGTGACTTGGTTAAGCAATAATAGCATGTCCTATATTCTAAATAACACCCAAAGTAAGTGCCAAAGGAGTCTGGGGCCATCCACTAGAGTTCCCAACCAGTGAGTGATTGGCGAATTGATTGTATTGGCCCCTCCAGGTGAGAGTTCTAAATATGTACTGGTTTGTGTAGACATTGGGTCTGGCCTAACCTGTTTTCCTCTGTCATTGTGCAAACCAGGCTGCCACCATTGGGGAATTAGAGAAGCTGAGTACCTTGTATAAGCTACCCTCATAGATTAGACAGTGATGGGGGGGCACATTTCAAATGTTATAATGTGTGAAATTGGGCAAAAGAACTTGACATTGAATAAAGGTTCCATCTCCCCTATAACCTGCAAGTAGCAGAGTTGGTAGAAAGAAACAGTGGAATATTAAAACAGCAGATTAAATCACTAACAGGTAAAACCACCTTGGCTGGGTGAACTACCATAATGTTCCAGGCTTTAATACATTTGACTGGTCAGCTAGTAGGGCCTGTAGCCCCATATACCAGACGGGGGACCCGTGGTGAGGCATCTAATACTGTAAGGGTATGGAAGTCTCAGGAAACAGCCATTGTTTGAATTCTCACTGTGGTTCAGTGTACTTTGCTGCAGAGAACACCAAGCCCATCACCAACTGGGAGGGAGTTATCTATTGGAATTTGCAGTGGGACATCCTGCCAGGATGGGTGAGTTACTTCACACCTCTGGGTGGGGGGAACTACTTAGTCTCTGCTGGGATCTTGTTCTACTGCAAGCTGGACCTGTTGAAACATCCTGTATTTGGAATGAAACACAAACCGTTGGAAGAGGGTGTTGGTCTGGCGTATCTCCCAGTCCATCTTCTTACACCTGAGAGTGCTGCCTCTTCCAAATAACATGTATGATATATACATCCAGCTTAGCTCCTAAAATAGCCAACCTCCCTCTCTTCAAGGCCAGGTGGGCATGTTTTCTTTTCCACTGGTAGGATCATTTGGCTGCTGTCTCTCTTCCTTCCATTGGCCTGGAGGTATTCTACACACATACAAGCCCTTACTAAATCACCCAGAAAGCCTTCAGTGATAATCAACAATACCTATCCTTGCTGAATGTGAAAATTTTTCTAATGAGAAAGGCTGTCCTGCAAAATAGAATGGCCTGGACATTATTACTACTTGCAAGGAGGCATCTGTGCCATTGTCTAAATGAATGTTACCTGTTTATACCTGATAAGCCTGTTAATGTATCATCTTTATTAAGTCCCATGAAGACACAAGTGAACACCCTGAGTGATCCCGACCTGTTGCCTTGGGGACTTAATAAATCAATGGTTTGGATCATGGAGCTGTTGTTGGAAAAAATTATCACTGATTTTGGGAATCATTGTCTTAGTCTGTGTTTTTTTCTCACATGTCCCTGTACTGTTGCTGTGGCATCTGCCTCCACTGCAGCCAGATACCAACATAGGAGCCTCTTGTATGCTAATAAACCCCTTGGCTAATTGCTCAGGGCACATTGTGGAAGAGGGGGGCATGTGAGATTGTAAGACCAGTTCATGAAGGGAGGAGTGCTGGGGAGGTCATTGGGAGAAGTGACTGTTGGTGAGCTGGACCCCGACAATCAGAAACCCTTCACTCTTCCCCTGTCCTTGGAATGTGCATTGTACTTGCCTTCCCTACTTCCAGAAGCTCAGCCCCCAAGGGTACTGCCTTGAGATAGTGATGTGGTGTTGAGATCATCTGGATGGCATATGTGACTGAAACTAGTTGAAGCCTCTATACAAACTTCTAAGATTTTGGCAGGTGAGTATGGAGATCTACTCATCTTGCAGCTGCCCAAGACAAGCCTTGTAGGTAAGTTTTCTTGTTTATTAAACCTGCCACCTACCGATCTGGAGCATCTGCCTCTTTCTTTGGTCTCTCCTTGCCCTTTGAGAATGGGTGCTGGTTTCAGATCACACCTGGGAAGCTCCCAAGTTGGTGGCTAACTAACACCAGGTGATATACCTTTGTAGCAGTCATCAGTATATATGATGACCTACCCAGTAATTTTCTTATCTTCCTCCCTGGGCTGTTAGTGTTAGGAGAGCCAGGACTGGGTCTATTTTTGGTCCACGGTGTCAATCAATATTCTTGAGAGAAGGGCCAGTGAGGGGAAACTTGGTGATCATACCATTTCTTCAGTAGTGCTTCTAAAGTGCCCACTAGATAGAATAATCATGTAGAGTATATCTATTTTGTTCTCACCTCTCCATAGAAATTGCACTTGCTAAACTGATCAACAGTTGTTCCCTGCCAAATTTTTTGCCTTCTTTGCTGTCATCTTTCCGAGATTTATTTAAGTGGCCTAAATATGTTTTCTCCTTGGTTGCTTTTCTCTTCCCCTCCTTCACGTCTGTATGCAGACTGTTGCCTATTTGAAACATTTCTTGTTTCTTTGTTGGTTTGTCTTATCTCTTCAATAACTCAAGTAAGAATTCAGAGCAACTTAGTTTCCTCTGTCTAAATACAACCCACAGAATTTCGGTAACACTACATCTCATGCTGAAATCAACCACCACTTGATGTTCACATCATTGAAAATTAATTTCCCGTGTGGATCTCTCATTCTTTGCAGCACATTTTTTGGTACTTTGCATGAACTTAACTTTATTTTGGTCTACATATAAACACTACTATAATAAATATATAAATATAATAAAATAAAATGAAATATATGCCTATGTGAATTTGTTGTTCCTTTCTCACTTTCCTCCATGCTCCCCTGATTCAAGCTTGGTTGCCAGTCTATTCTTTCTGTCCTTCTGTCTTTTCTGTCTGCCCTGACCTGGCTAGCAGGCCAGGCTGCCCTTCCACTGACTGAGCACACAGTAAATACCATTGCTAACACCCTTGTTCTGAACCCTCCATCTCATCATTTTTGTCTTATATTCTGTGATGTTTTTTCAGGTCTTGGGCTATGGACCTCTGGTTCTAGGTGTTTTATTTCTTTTTAAATAACAGCTTTATTAAGATACAGTTGACACAATAGTAAGCCACACATAGTGAAAATGTAAAATTCGATGAGTTTTGATATATAATACATCTACACCCATGAAACCAATACCACAATCAGTAGAGTGAACATAGCCATCAACTCAAAAAGTTTCCTCACACCCCTTGGTCATTCCTCCCCCTTCCTCCCTCTAGCCCCGATCCACAAAACCACTGATCTATTTTCTGGCCCTATAAATTAGTTTGCATTTTTCAGGGTTTTATATACATGGAGTCATACAGAATGTCTTCTGTTTTGCCTGGCTTCTCGGCATGATTATTTTGTGATCCATTCATACCAGTGCTTTTACCAAGAGTGCATTTCTTTTTATTGCTGAGTAGTAGTGTATTGTAGGAGCACACAGCAATTTGTTTGATCACTTTTCCTGTTGATGGAAATTTGGATTGTTTCCACTTTTTGGGTCTTAGAAATAATTTTCTATGACTATCCTTATATAAATCTTATATCCTTATATAAGGATATTATATATCCTTATATAAATCTTTGTGTACATGTGTATTTCATTTTCTCTTAGGATAATGCCTAGGATTGGAATGGCTGGATCATATAAGTCTAACTTTTTAAGAAATTGCCAAACTGTTTTCTAAAGTGGTTGTGTCCTTTTACATCTCTGCCAGGAGTGGATAAGAGATTACATCTCTCCAGTGTTGCTGCCTCCATATTCTCACGAATACTTGCTACAGTCAGTCTTTCTAATTTCAGCTATTCTAATAGTATAGTAGGATTTCATTGTGGCTTCAGTTTGTATGTCCCTAATAACTAAGGATGTGAGCATCTTTTCATGTGCTCATTTGCCAGCTATATATTTTCTTGGTTAAAATGTCTGTTCAAATCTTTGCCCATTTTTAATTTTTTTTAATTTTTTAAAAATATTTTATTTATTTATTTGATAGAGAGAGACACAGTGAGAGAGGGAACACAACAAGCAGGGGGAGCAAGAGAGGGAGAAGCAGGCTTCCTGCCAAGCAGGAAGCCCAATGTGGAGCTTGATCCCAGGACCCTGAGATCATGACCTGAGCCGAAGGCAGACGCTTAATGACTGAGCCACCCAGGTGCCCCTCTTTGCCCATTTTTTAAATGGGTTGTTTTCTTTTTGTTGAGTTTTGAGAGTTCTTTATATACTCTGGATATAAATCTTTATGCTTTGCAAGATTTTCACCCAAGCTGTGGTTTGTCTTTTCTTTCTTTAAGCAGTATCTTTTGTTGAGCAGACATTTTTACTTTTAATGAACTCCAATATATCAATTTGTCCTTTTATGGATTATATGCATTTGGTATCATGCCTAACTCGAACTCACAAATATTTTATCCTATATTTTCCCCTAGAAGTTTTATACTTTTAGGTTTTACATGTAGGTCTATGATCTTTTGTATATGGTACAATGTATGGATGGAAGTTCATTTTTCCTTTTGGCTAAGGGCTTGCTTCTTATTTTTTAGCCTTATACTTCTATCTTAAGCTCAACCCTTGGGACTTATCCTCGATGACCATTTATACCCACACATTGGACCACACTGGTTGCAGATGCTCTGGCTAATTACCAAGTAGAGCTTGGTTTTAGGACCAAACTTTGTGATGATTATTAAGGTCAGCCTTTGCCTTGTGTAGCTTCAACTCTATGCACAGGAACCACATAGAGCTCCCCCCCCTTTTTTTTTGAACCTAACTGATCATTTCTTTGCTATGCACAACTTTTGTTCTACCTCTTTATTCTTTAAGTGCTCACTTCACATCTCTGGATTAATTACTGTGACGGGTAGCTTTCAGAACTTCCTCTCTTCCATTTATCTCATATACAGCTCACTTAGAGCCATCTCCACCTTCACCCCCAGATTTTCATCTCAAGTAGGAAACCTAGTTCACTTAGTTCATTCAACCAACATTTATTGGGCTTTGCAATGTGCCATGCAAGGTGCAGCAAACACAGTGGACCACAGCTTTGTTCTCATGGAGCTTATAGTCTAGTAGCAGATACAGACAGAGAAATAGGATAATGTAGTAGTATAATGAAATTGGGTCTCCTATTTTCAACTGTCTTCACCTTCAATTATATCTGGGCTGCTTATTCTGAGGAAGCACATCTGTTTATGGTTTTTCTATCTGCCCAACCATCCAGTGAATGAAAATTCAGATGGCACACTACAGATGAACAATATAACATTCGCACTGATGAAATCTCTGCAAGAGGTGAATTTTTTTTTTTTTAACCTGAAAACCAGCCATCTGATTCTGGCTGTGAGCAAGTAGCCTAACCAGTGAATTGCAACTTGTATGATTCCAGTAGGGATTCTTTTGCTTCTGCCTTTGAGTATTGTTTTAATGGGTTGCATGCAAAAAAATTATACCTATCTTAGCACTGTAAGACTCTAGTTCAAGTGTTTGCTCTGTTGTTTGCTGTATGACCCATAATTATTCTGTGTCTCAGTTTTTTATTATATAAAATTGAGAGTTTGGAATTCTTTTGATTCTCAAATGCTAGGATACTTCATTTTCAAAATTACTTAACAATTGCTTCATTACTCAACATGGCAAGACCCTCTCCCCTCTGTCTGTGGCCACTCTTGTAACCCAGTAGCTAGCCATTTGATATAATAAGCATAATAATATATATAATATATATAATAAACATAATATATATGGTAACATATAGCCATGTGCCTATGTACAAATATTTCTATTTCAGATGTTTGATGTCTGAGTGCATGAGTGCCTGAAAATGTTGCTCTATATTTTCCCTAAGATTTTAAGTATATGAAGTCAGTAGTCTTTTTTTTTTTATTTTAAGGTATCTCTATAACTCTGGCATGTGGTATAAGCAAAGTGTTAACCAATGAGTTTATACTAATGGCTTCATGTATGGATATAAGAATTCCTCGGTAGCCCAACAGGTTTGGGCATTTCTGGTAAGCAAGCTATGATTGTGACCCACTTAACTGTGGTCTTTCATTAGATATAAAGATTGAGGGCCTGGTCTATCTAACTGAACAAGTTCTCTTTTTTTTTTGTTTTTGTTTGTGTGGAACCAGCCTCACCTCTGAGCTCCTACTTGGCTAATTCCAGCAAAGTCCCACTGGGAGAATGGCAGGAGGAGGGGAGTGAGACAGACAGAGTGGAGAGCTTTAATGCTGCTGGTGACTGCGCCATTACCCAGAAAAATGCAGGTTAATGTGGGGAAAGGGAGGGAACTGTGGGAGGCAGCAAAGCAAACCCAACAATACCTATTAGAAGGAACAGTCATGCAGCATATTAGTCAGGAAGAAGTGGTAAGTGTCAAAAAGTCAGAGGAGCTCCCTCCACTCCCTAATCAAAGAAAACATGCTAGAGACATGGATTAAAGAAACAGCAATAGAATAAATGCTGAACTGATTCACATGGACTTCGCCTTCACACTTTGCCCAGGTCCAAAGTCACCTATGGGTCTCTTAAGTCCCTAAGGACAAACAATCCATATTGATGAGATGGATGTGCTCAGGTGGCGGGATACAGCTGTGTTGTCACTGTTTCTAGTGAGTTTTGGGTCAGCTTCATGTGAGCTATCAACTTGGCATTCACAAATAACTTTATTATGAAGCAGAATATTAGGTGAGAAACAAAGAGGCACAGACAAGATTATGTGATAATTCAGAGTAGAAAGATTTCAATTTCTACTCAAGGATTCATGAAGACATTGGACTTGAGATAAGCCTTGTAGAACTGGAAAGATTTCGTGAAGCTGATATCGTGGGAGTAAGGCAGATGTAACAAGAGAAAATGAAAGAGGAGTTAGGAAATAAGAGGATGCCTGGAAAATATTGATAGTCCAGTTTGGTCAAAGGATGAGAAAGGAGATGGGGGTAGAAAGAAATAAGGTTGTAGTGGTAGGTTGAATGCAATCCATGAAGACCCTGGATGCCACGTTTGGCTTTGTTTCTCCATTCATCCCCACTTCCTCAAAGTAATTCTACTCATGTCACAGGAACTTCTTTGGATTTGCAAAGAAAACTTGGGTGTCCTTTTCCCCATATTCTAAAGTTCTGGGCTTATATCTTGAGATGATAATGGCCCCCCAAATAGAAGTTCTGCTGTCGATGTGGCCTTAATCTTTAATCCATGACCTTAATCCCTGCTGCCTCCACAGTCCCAGTGCTCTGACTGTGACTGTCACTCCTTTGGTCACCAGTGGTGCCTCTGATGCCCAGTGACCCCCAGATGTGTGGAGAAATGTTCCTTTTGGCCTTTAACACCCTTTCCATTGTTTCCATGCTTCATATATCTCAGACATGATTGCATGGGTTGGTTAGCGGAAAATCTGAGTGGGTGTGTCCCTCTCAGAATCCCTCCTATCCATCTGAAGGTGAGCCAGTGCCCAGTCTTTGAACCACATTTCTGGGCCTCATCAACTTTTCCCTTGTGGTGGGTCATTTACTCATAGATTCTCAAAGATATGCACCATCCACCTTGCTGGACATCATCTTGGGTCCACGGTAAGACCCTGCTACCTGTACTGTGTGCAATTACCTAAATCAGCTATGCAATTAGCAATTTCTGTCCTTTGTCTTCCTCTCCTCTTTTCCTAGGATGTCATTCCCAAACTGTATTTACCTACAGAACTCTGACTAATCCTCCAATCTCACCTGACCCAGTTCTGGAATTAATCACAACAGATCTACACTTTATCCACAGCACTCAGGACATTTTATTGAAATTATCCACTGTTTCTATCTCTCCAATGTAACTATGAGCTCCTTGAGGGCAGGGCCTGTGTTTTTGTTTTGTTTTTCCCATTTAACTCTCTTTAGTACGTAGCTTGCTTGTTGATACAGAAGATCCTGGATACACTTATTCCATCATTCAGTAATGAAATTTAAGTTTAAAAGATCTCCCATTTAAACTCTTAAACTATTCATTTCAAAAGGAGTATCTGTAATAAGAAATGATAGATACAATTTGCTTTCAACGAGGTAGCTTAAAAGTCATTAATTTAGAATAGTCTCATAAAAAATAAAAAATTCAGTGCTTGGGTGGTTCAGTTGGTTAAGCATCTGCCTTTGGCTCAGGTCGTGATCCCATGTCCTGGGATTGAACGCTGCATTGGGCTCCCTGCTCAGCAGGAGCTTCTCTGTCTCCCTCTGATGCTCCCCCTGCTTGTGCTCTCTCATTCTCTGTCAAATAAAGAAAAAAATCTTTAAAAAAATAAAAAAATTCTATTAAATATTAGTGTTTTAGTAGAGCTCATGTTGCAGAATACCATGTAAATCCATTCTTTAGCACATTTTTGTATTTTTTTTCTCCTGGTTATTCTTAGCTAAAGAAGCATCATTTCTAACTAATTTTTTCTATATTACTCTTTGGTCTATTGGTATTTCATGAAAAAAAAAACCCAACCTTTTTTTTTTATCATTTTTCCCCTTCAACTGTAGCAAATAAAATAATGGGACTGATGTCAAAACTGAGGTAAGACTTTCTTCCCTCCCTAAGATAGTTTTCAGGCATTATGTTTGGTGGGAAGCAGAAGAAACTTAAATTAAAAGTTGAGTTTTGTGGGAAGTCTAAAATAGAAAAAGAACAAATTGTGGATAAGTTAGTTCTAGAGAAACCGGGGAAAGGAACTTTGCACCAACAAATGCAAACTATGAATGCTAAGTGCTTTCTAAATAATATGAGCTTAAAGTTGAGACGGTGACAGGAGAGGAGATGCCGGGTATCATTACCAGTTTTTGAGGGTTTTTTTTTTTTTTTGTTATCAGAAAATACTCTCAAGTTATAACCTGGGCAGGTCTGTGTCACATTCCTGCTTTTCCTCTTTTGTATGAAGTAGGCACTCAGAATCTTCATCATGTATTATCTGGTATCATAGATGCTTTATTCAGTGTGAAATTGGGCTGTTAGGCATTTCAACTCATGCTTTGCAATCTTTGGTTCAGGAAACCCTGCATAGCGAGAATAATAGACTCAAGGTGGGAAAGCCTTTAAAAGTTGTCCCCCCAAATGGTCTATTACATAAAGTCCTTCTATCATGTTCTCTAGAAGTGAGCATGGAGACTCTTTCTCAACAGCTTCTGCTCAGGCAGGTCATTCCAGGCAGCCTATTTACCTCAGGGTAGGAGCAAGTGAGCTCTCAGTGTTTCAAAGGTTTTCCTAGTGTGGAATTAAAATGCTCCTCCATTTGTTATTTCCAGCAAGGCCCTGTGGAGTCATCCTGAGAGGATATAGGCCCTTTTGAAGATGACAGCTCTGTAAGTATTTAAAGACTACTGTTCTGCTTCACACAGTGTTCTTATTTTTAGGATAAAATTCTTGAGTTTTCTTAACAGTACTTCATCTGCACAGAGGAAGCAGACCTGTGAAGTAGCAGCCCCAGCTCTTTTATTTGCTAGTTTTCTGAAAGTGGACATGTCTCCTTATTTTGAGAACCTATTTAACATAAGATTAAAAAAATGCCAATTCCCTGGGGATATTTTTAGAATTAATTTACTCAATAGATATTTATTGAGTGTCCACTAGGTAGGAAGGAATATTGGTTGGCGACAATACTATGAAGAAAGTAAAGCAGAAAAGTGGGAATGGGGAATTGGGGTTTGCAATTTTGGAAAAGATTAAATGACATAGTGTAGATGATTACACTTGGTAAACTTGGTAAACTTGGTAAACTCTAGAAAGCTATACAGATGGAAAGCATTTCTATGGCATGGTGTTCTAACTCCTTGGCACCAGTCACTTCTTTGGCCATACTAATTTTTCTCATTTCTCCCTTAATGGTCTGGCCCAGAATGGAGCCTAGCATTGCAGGTGTGATTTGGCCAGCTTAATGTATTACATTTGATTTTGTCCTATCTCCTTCCAAAAGGATTTTATGTGACTTATAATCAACTATGACTCTAATTTCATACACGAACTCTTGCACAGCACTCTCCCTAGCTGCTTACCCACTGACTGGACTGTAGAACCACCTTTAGGAACAGAATGGACACCTTCCCACACAGTCTGATTTCAGTGGCACAAGGTGTCCCTACCTTGACCGCCATCCATTTAACCCAAACTTGAAGTTTTTGAAAAAGAGGAGCAAAAGTTTTCCTTCCACAAGAAATTGGGACCCTCAAGAGCAAATAGACAAATCTCTCATGCAGAATAATTCCAAATAATTTATATTTATATAATTACTCTTTCCTCAAGGAGGTGGAACATAACTGCCCACTCCTTAGGTGTGGGTTTCACATAGTGACTTCCTTCCAAAGAGCTCAGAATGGAAAAGGGAAAACAAAGAATAATTTTATAGCAGAGAGGAAAAACCTGATAAACATCACTTTGATCAGGTGATCAAGGTCAACATGAACAGTCAAAAATCATGTTCATATCATGCACCCTTATTGTTGTGGCTCTGCCTTGATTAGCTCTGTGACCTGGCAACTCATTCCATCTTAGCTTCTGACATTCCTTTATCTGTACAAGGCTGGGATGGAGGGAAGGGGGCATTTAGTCACAGAAGAGTATTCAGTGATGTTGAACAAAAAACCTGAAGAAGGAATAGCTGTTTCTCATTCATGATTTTTTTGTGATGTGAAACAAAATCTTTCCAACTGGAGCTTTTCCAAGTGGAAGGCACTCATAAGAGATTAATTATATTTTAAAAAGGAAGCTAGAATGAGCAGAAAGTTACAGGAGTGCTTTAAATTCTGTCTCCATTGAGATCTTTAGCTCACACTAGAAAAGTTGGAGGAGGAATATGGAATGTGTGAAAAATAAAAGGCTGAAGAAAACAAAAAATTATGAGCTTGGTTTCTAGGGCTCTTTCTCTCTCTCTCTCTCTCTCTCACACACACACACACACAACTCACACACACGTTCAAAAAATAAATACTGATAGGTGTTAGTGTCACCTAATGGACACATAGAACTGAAAGAAATGTTTATAATCCTGACCTCAGTGACTCCATAAGATCAGTCCTTTAGTGTTTAATATTGTTTCAGAGTTTGTGCTGTTAAATCAAAAGGTTATCTATAATACATCCGGTGATATTAATGCAAAAGATCAGGGGTATTCAAAAGACATTTATTCATTATTAATATAGATAATAAAGGATCATTTATGAGGCTTCAGATGAGATTTTTATCATCAAAAGCTTAAAAAGGGAAATTTATTTTTGCTTCAGGACAGCCATGAGAGGTGTCTGTAATGGGAAATGTGAGCCAACACAAAACTGTCGGATTCACTCTGTTTCTGAAGATGGCTCACACTTTATAGCAACAGATTAAAAAGAAAATAAAATTTTGTGCTTTAAATTTCTATTGACGGGGACTTCTTAATTTATTCTTGGTTTGTCCTTTATCAAGATGTCTTGTTAATGTTCTTTGCTTTTCTCTCTTACACATGTGGTCTTCGTTGGCTTATATAAATTGATGGGTGTGGGGGTGATGAGGAATTCATCAAACTATGAAATATTTGGGACCATTGGCAAATAAATGGAGGACCAGTTAATGCCTGATAATGAGAGTCATTAAGGCCAACTTCTATTGAACATGAGAAGTAATGAGAGAGTGTGCCTTGAAAATTTGCGATTTTGGAGGAAGGCAATGGAATCTTGGGGGACTTGAAAGAGCTCTTAGATCTGGAGCATAGTATTATTGGAATTACCATTAGCTTGTTCTGTTGGAGTTGATCAAAATGGAACTTAATTTTTTTTAAGATTTTATTTATTTATTTGACAGAGAGACATAGAGAAAGAGGGAACACAAGCATGGGGAGTGGGAGAGGGAGAAGCAGGCTTCCCGCGGAGCAGGGAGCCCGATGCAGGGCTCAATCTTGATCCCAGGACCCTGGAATCATGACCTGAGCTGAAGGCAGATGTGTAATGACTGAGCCACCCAGGCGCCCCCTTAATGGGTTTTTAAGGGAGTTAAGTGAATTTTCAGAATTTTTCTGACCTCCACTCTTGCAAGTAAATACCAACCAACACATCTCCAATCAAAGTTATAGTTGGAGACTTATTGGATTTTAAGTTTGGAATCCACACAAATGAGAAATAGAAAAGTAAGGATGTTCTTATTTTATTTTATTTTCTTATGTTATGTTAATCACCATACATTACATCATTAGTTTTTGATGTAGTGTTCCATGATTCATTGTTTGCGTATCACACCCAGTGCTCCATTCAATACGTGCCCTCTTTAATACCCGTCACCAGGCTAACCCATCCCCCCACCCCCCTTCCCTCTAGAACCCTCAGTTTGTTTCTCAGAGTCCATAGTCTCTCATGGTTCGTCTGCCTCTCCAATTTCCCCCCTTCATTTTTCCCTTCCTACTATCTTCTTCTTCTTTTTTTTTTTTTAACATATAATGTATTATTTGTTTCAGAGGTACAGGTCTGTGATTCAACAGTCTTACACAATTCACAGCTCTACACAGTATCAGCTACAAAATAGCTGCTCAGGAAATGTTTGCTGAATAAATGAAAATGTCCTGTTAGGTCCAGGTATGACAATTGAGGTTACCATAGTATGGTGGGCATATTCCAAAGACATTTATTCATTACCTATATATATAATTAAAAAAAAGGTACATGGGATTTCAGTTGAATTATCTGAGTTAATGCATGAAAAGGGAAGATTTGTGGACCAAATGGCTAACGATTATTCTGGTTTTAATATTAGGTCATAATTTCAGGACTAGAAATTAAGTTAAACTGAATAAAATCACACATTGTTCCAAACTTACTTCATTAGGGTAGGATGAGTGCTATCAGGGATCCTTTGTGTTGGATACATGATTGGCTCTTAACATCCATTCCACTCTTTTGTTAATGATCCCACATATACTGAAGGAGCTGAAAAATAAAAATGTTTATTTCCTAAATGCCTCTGTAGTCATGTTCCAAAGAAGAGTTAGGTTTTGACAATCAGGTGCCCTTACACAAAACATAGAAGATGCCAAGCTGCTTGTTGTGTTGTTTATTTCCTTGCAGACACAGTCATGTGACTGTTTTCTCTGCAGTCCTTGAAGACACAGTCTGCTGTCACCAGCTCTGTGGGTTTTGAGAGCCAGGGAGCCAGCATCTCTTTGGTGGTATCGATTGCCGCAGGTGAGGCGAGGTTCTGGAACCCTTAGCAGTTCCAGCTTCCTCCTTGTGTTGGTGCTGCAGTCTGGGAGCTGGCTACCTAATCATAGAAAAGGCAGCAGCTCCCTTGCTGGACATAAGTGTTTCCTGAAAGTCCAACCTCTTTAATGTGTTTTGTCAAGTCTCCTCATAACTCTGTATGCCACTTAATATGCTGTAATGCACCCACTCTTATTCAATTTGACTAAAGCATCCTTTCTCAATCTTTATCCTTAAAATGCCTTAAAACAATTTCCAGATCTCAGGGAACCCCTGTGTTTAAATATAACAAAACCTGCAAATACACCAAGATACAACATTCACTACTGTTTTTTATTTTATTTTTTATTATTCAATTAGCCAACATATAGTACATCATTGGTTTTTGATGTAGTGTTTAATGATTTATTAGTTCCATATAACACCCAGTGCTCACCACAACACGTGCCCTCTGTTATTCAGAGTTTATGGATACAAGTATGAATAAGACATAGGTCATTTTCTACATGGTACACTTATCTTTCTTACATTATACCTACATTCTTCTTAGTCTGTGCCTTAGGGTTTCCAAGACTTCTTGTCTCAAGACTTAAAAAAAGAAACAAAAAGATTTATTTCCGGTTCATGGAATTGTTACCATGGTCGGTAAGTTGTAGATCTAATTATTGAGTCATAATTGTCCATCTTTTCTAGCAATGATCTTTTTATGTGGATCTGTTTATTTTGGCTAACTTACTAGTCTTCTGTGTGGTTACCCTTTCCACAAACGATATCAACTCTGAGGCAAGTCAGTAATACAGGTAGAGGAAACTTCAGACTTGCCTTAAAAATAAATTATTTTGAAATTTTTACTGTATCCAACTAGATTCAAGGGTCTTGTCAAAAATTTCTACTCTGTAGATGATAGTGAAGTATGGTTATGGTAAATACTATGGTTATGGTATATGGTATATACTATGGAAGAGTAGTCTTCCATCTACTTAAAACTAAAAATGTCATTTTTGCTAATTTTCTTAGATAGAAAGGTAGTTAATCTTTCCTTTTTATAAAGGTAAAAAAGAATAAATTTCTACTAAATAACTATGTTCAGCCAAAATGGAAATTATTTTTTTTAGTGGTAGTCTTGGTAGATTTAATTTAGGTTATAATTTAGATTGTAAGTTGATTTTAAGTAATGTTATTTCCAACGTGAAAATTTATTGATTATGTTGAAATGTAAAGCCTCTAAAACCATAAGCTAAGGCAGTATTATGAATAAAAATATGGTCTAAGATGCATATTGGACTTAGAAAACATCTTTTTTTTTTTTTTTTTAAGTGCATGAAGCCCAATGCGGGGTTTGAATTCACAGCCCTAAGATAAAGACCTGAGCTGAGATCAAGAGTCAGATGCTTAACTGACTGAACCACCCAGCTGCCCCTGGAAAAAACTTTTTTTTTTAAAACAAATAACCTTATCAGTCTCAAACATAGGTATAGACATCACAAAATTATTATGTGCATGTGTTGATCACTTTTAGCTTATATGTGCGTAAAGTTTTAGTTTTGAAACTAAAAATACAGAATAAAGCTTATCTCTTTAATGTGAAACCTTCCTTCCTTCCTTCCTTTCTTTCTTCCTTCCTTCCTTTCTTCCTTCCTTCCTTCCTTCCTTCCTTCCTTCCTTCCTTCCTTCCTTC
>NW_027397088.1:9040951-9070297 GCF_003265705.2 Callorhinus ursinus
TTCCTTCCTTCCTTCCTTCCTTCCTTCCTTCCTTCCTTCCTTCCTTCTTCCTTCATTTCTCTTTCTTTTTCTCATGTTTTCTTTGCTGTGCAAATACTCAGTTCTGGGTTGTGCTTGAGATAAACACACATGGATTTCATTTTCAGTTGAAATGAGAAGATTTCTGTCTCTGCTCTTGGTATTTATGAAGCAATAAAAGTCTTGCTCACACATGTAAGAAATTGAAAAAGAGCAAAAATGTTTCTTCTGAATGGCAGCATCTTCTCCTTTTACAGAAATAGAGACTTGATCTAGGGAGATATTGGTAAATCTTATCTTGAGTATATAGTCTTGCAGTTTATAAATTCTTCCTCTTTTCTCAAAGTCAAGGTCTCAGCTGAGTGAATGTCTCAGAGATGGATCCCTTACCCAGTTGTACACTTGTATTGAAAGGGAAGGAGAATATTATTCAGTTTTGCTCCATAGTTCTTCAATGTATATTACAGTAAGACTTGACCTCCTGGTTTCCTTCATTTTCAAGCCAAAGTAGCAGTAGAAACATTCCAAGAATTCCCTTTGCAACATGATTTTTCTAACAGTTCAGCTTCCTTTAAAATCCAAGAATTTGATTACTTGAAGTAAAAACATTTTTCCCAGGGCTTTGCAGAAATTTGCTCAACTAGTTCATATGATTAAAAAAAAAAAAAGTCTGCCTGGTAAGCTGGCTTCTGTAGTTAGTCTTCATCTTCAAAACCTTCTGCAAAATATGGCCTGGTGCTTCCTTGAAGAACTCCTGATGTTCAAACACCTTGTTGGGAACTCTTCCTCTTTAATCCACCACATTTCAGCAAGGCACAGGAGGCTCTTTGTCCAGGTTGTCAATTTTTAAAACATTCTTGAATGATTTGACCCTCATATAATAGTCAACAAATTTTGTATTGTCCAGAACTTTCCTCATCTCCAGTACTTTTTTTAAAATTTAATTGAATTTTATTATGTTATGCTAGTCACCATATACAATACATCATTAGTTTTTTGATGTAGTGTTCCATGATTCATTGTTTGCATATTGCTCCATGCAGTACGTGCCCTCTTTAAAACCCGTCACCAGGCTAACCCATCCCCCCACCCCCCTCCCTCTAAAACCCTCAGTTTGTTTCTCAGAGTCCAAAGTCTCTCATGGTTCGTCTCCCCCTCCAATTCCCCCCCTCATTTTTCCCTTCCTTCTCCTAATGTCCTCCATGCTGTTCCTTATGTTCCACAAATAAGTGAAACCATATGATAATTGACTTTCTCTGCTTGACTTATTTCACTTACCATAATCTCCTCCAGTCCCATCCATGTTGATGTGAAAGTTGGGTGTTCAACCCTTCTGCTGGCTGAGTAATATTCCAGGGTATACATGGACTACGCCTTCTTTATCCATTCATCTGTTGAAGGGCATCTCGGCTCTTTCCACAGTTTGGCTATTGCAGACATTGCTGCTATGAACATTGGGGTGCATATGGCCCTTCTTTTCACTACATCTGTGTCTTTCCAAAGTGGCTGTACCGACTTGCATTCCCACCAACAGTGTAAGAGGGTTCCCCTTTCTCCACAACCTCTCCAACATTTGTTGTTTCTTGCCTTGTCAATTTTTGCCATTTTAACTGGTGTAAGGTGGTATCTCAATGTGGTTTTAATTTGGATTTCCCTGATGGCTAATGATGCTGAACATTTTTTCACGTGTCTGTTAGCCATTTGTATGTCTTCTTCAGAAAAGTGTCTGTTCATGTCTTCTGCCCATTTTTTGACTTGATTATTTGTTTTTTGGGTGTTGAGTTTGAGGATTTCTTTATAGATCTTGGATACCAGCCCTTTATCTGTAGTGTCATTTGCAAATATCTTCTCCCATTCCGTGGGTTGCCTCTTTGTTTTGTTGACTGCTTCCTTTGCTGTGCAGAAGCTTTTTATCTTGATGAAGTCCCAAAAGTTCATTTTTGCTTTTGTTTCACTAGCCTTTGGAGATGTATCTTGAAAGAAGTTGCTGTGGCCGATGTCAAAGAGATTACTGCCTATGTTCTCTAGGATTTTGATGGATTCCTGTCTCATTTTGAGGTCTTTCATCCATTTTGAGTTTATCTTTGTGTATGTGTTAGAGAATGGTCAAGTTTCATTCTTCTGTATATAGCTGTCCAATTTTCCCAGCACCATTTATTGAAGAGACTGTCTTTTTTTCCATTGCATACTTTTTCCTGCTTTGTTGAAGATTATTTGACCATAGAGTTGAGAGTCCATATCTGGGCTCTCTAGTCTCTTCCGTTGGTCTATATGTCTGTTTTTGTGCCAATACCATGCTGTCTTGGTGATCACTGTTTTGTAATATAGCTTGAAATCAGGCAACATGATGCCCCCAGCTTTGTTTTTCTTCTTTAACATTTCCTTGGCGATTTGGGGTCTTTTCTGATTCCATACAAATTTTAGGATTGTTTGTTCCAGCACTCTGAAAAATGTCATTGGAATTTTGATCGGAATGGCGTTGAAGGTATAGATTGCTCTGGGTAGCATAGACATTTTAACAATGTTTATTCTTCCGATCCATGAGCATGGAATGTTTTTCTATCTTTCCATAGTCTCTCATGGTTCATCTCTCCCTCCGATTTCCCCTGGAAAATTGTCTTCTTCAATTTCCTTCATGAGTGTTCTGTAGTTCCTAGAGTATAGATCCTTTATCTCTTTGGTTAAGTTTAGTCCAAGTTATCTTATGGTTTTGGTACTATTGTAAATGGAATCGTTTTTCTAATTTCTCTTTCTACAATTGCATTGCTAGTGTATAAGAAAGGAACTGATTTCTGTGCATTGATTTTGTATCCTGCCACATCACTGAATTGCTATATGAGTTCTAGTAATTTGGGGGTGGAGTCTTGGGTTTTCCACATAAAATATCATGTCATCTGCGAAGAGAGTTTGACTTCTTCTTTGCCTATTTGAATATAATTTATTTCTTTCTGTTGCCTGATTGCTGTTGCTAGGACTTCTAGTACTACGTTGAACAATAGTGGCTAGAAGGGAAATGTTCTCAGCTTTTCCCCATTGAGGATGATATTTGCTGTGGGTTTTTCACAGATGGATTTTATGAACTTGAAGGAATATTCCCGCTATCCCTATACTCTGAAGAGTTTTAATCAGGAAAGGATGCTGTATTTTGTCAAATGCTTTTTCTGTATCAATTGAGAGGATCATATGGTTCTTCTCTCTCCTCTTATTAATGTGTTCTATCACATTGATTGATTTGGGAATGTTGAATCACCCTTGTTTCCTGGGGATAAATCCCACTTGGTCGTGGTGGATGATCCTTTTAATGTATTGTTGGATCCTATTAGCTAGGATTTTGTTGAGAATTTTTGCATCCATGTTCATCAGGGATATCGGTCTGAAATTCTCCTTTTTGATGGGTCTTTGCCTGGTTTTGGGATTAAGGTAATGCTGGCCTCATAGAATGAGTCTGGAAGTTTTCCTTCTGCTTCTATTTTTTGAAACAGCTTCAGGAGGATAGGTATTATTTCTTCCTTGAATGTTTGGTAGAATTCCCCAGGGAATCCATCAGGCCCTGGACTCTTGTTTTTTGGGAGGTTTTTGATCATTGCTTCAATCTCGTTACTGGTTATTGGCCTATTCAGGTTGTCAATTTCTTCCTGTTTCAGTCTTGGTAGTTTATAGGTTTCCAGGAAGGCATCCATTTCTTCCAAGTTGCTCAATTTATTGGCATATAGTTATTAGAAATAATAATTTCTAATAATTGTTTCTATTTCCTTGGTGTTAGTTGTGATCTCTCCCCCTTCATTCATAATTTTATTAATTTGGGTCCTTTCTCTTTTCTTTTGGATAAGTCTGGCCAGTGGTTTATCGATCTTATTAATTCTTTCAAAGAACCAGCTTCTAGATTTGTTGATCTGATCTACTGTGTTTCTGGTTTCTAATTCATTGACCTCTGCTCTAATCTTAATTATTTCCCTTCTAATGCATGGCTTAGGTGTCATTTGTTGCTTTTTCTCCAGTTCTTTAAGGTGTAAAGTTAGTTGGTGAATTCGGGATTTTTCTATTTTTTTGAGTGAGGCTTGGATGGTTATGTACTTCCCCCTTTGGATCGCCTTTGCAGTATCCCATAGGTTTTGGACTGATGTATTTTTGTTCTCATTGGTTTCCATGAATTGTTTAAGTTCTTCTTTGATTTCCTGGTTGACCCAAACATTCTTGAACAGAGTGGTCTTTAGCTTCCAAGTGTTTGAATTTCTTCCAAATTTTTTCTTATGATTGAGTTCTAGTTTCAAAGCATTATTGTCTGAGAATATGCAGGGAATAATATCAATCTTTTGGTATCTGTTGAGACCTAATTTGTGACCCAGTATGTGGTCTATTCTGGAGAAAGTTCCATGTGTGCTCCAGAAGAATGAGTATTCTGTTCTTTTAGGGTGGAATGTTCTGTATATACCTATGAGGTCCATCTGTCCAGTGTGTCATTCAAAGCTCTTATTTCTTTGTTGATTTTCTGCTTAGATGATCTGTCTATTGTTGAGAGTGGAGTATTGAGGTCTCCTACAATTAATGTATTGTTATCAATATGACTCTATATTTTGGTTAACAGTTAGCTCATGTAGATGGCTGCTCCCATGTTGGGGGCATAGGTCTTTATAATTGTTAGATGTTCTTGTTGGATATACCTCTTAAGCATGATATAGTGTCCTTTTGTGTCTCTAACTACAGTCTTTGGCTTAAAATCTAATTTGTCTGATATGAGAATTGCTACCCCAGCTTTCTTTTGAGGTCCATTGTCATGGAAGATGGATCTCCATCCCTTCACTTTCAGTCTGGATTGAGTCTCTTATAGATAACATATGGATGGGTCCTGTCTTTTTATCTAATCTGCAACTCTGTGCCATTTCCATGGGAGCATTTAGGCTGTTCACGTTGAAAGTGATTATTGAAAGATACGAATTTATTGTCATCCTGTTGTCTGTGAAGACCTTGTTTTTATAGATTGTCTCTCTAAATTTCTGTTCTATATCACTCTTGGGGTCTTTCTCTTTTAATAGAACCCCCCTTTAATATTTCTTGCAGGGCCACCTTAGTGGTCACATATTCTTTCAGTTTCTGCCAGTCTTGGAAGCTCTTCATCTCTCCATCCATTCTAAATGACCACCTAGCCAGATAAAGTATTCTTGGCTGCATGTTCTTCTCATTTAGTTCCCTGAATATGTCTTGCCAGAGCTTGCCAGGTCTCTGTGGATAGGTCTGATGTTATTCTGATGTTTCTTCCTCTGTACATAAGGAATCTCTTCCCCCTAACTGCCCTTAAGATGGTTTCCTTGGTTCTAAGATTTGCGAGTTTTATTATTAGATGCCGGGGCGTTAGCCTGTTTTCCTTGATCATGGGAGGGGTCCTCTCTGCCTCTAGGACACAAATGTTTGTTTCATTCCCCAAATAAGGGAAGTTCTCAGCTATGATTTGCTCAAATATATCTTCTAGTCCTCTCTCTCTCTCCACCCCCTCAGGGATCCCAATAATTCTGACATTGGAACTTTTCATGATGTCACTTATTTCTGTGATTCTGTTTTCATGGATTTTGAGCTGTTTTTCCCTGACCTCCTCTTTTTCCTTCTTGTCTATTAATTGGTCTTCTAGATCACTAATTCATTCTTCTGCCTCACTTACCCTAGCTGTTAGATTATCTAGATTAGATTGGATCTCATTGATAGCATTTTTAAGTTCTGCCAGTTCAGCTTTCATTTCTGCCCTTAGAGACTTTTTGTTGCCATTAACCAATTTCTCCATTCTAGCTACTGTCTTCACAACTGCTACCCTGAATTCTGTCTCTGACATCTTGGTTATACCTGTATCCATTTGCAAATCTGTGGCAGAGGTCACATTCTCTGAGTCTTTCCTATTTCGGGGGTTTCTCCTCCTAGTCATTCTGTTGAGGGGTAGTTGAGGGAATGTACAGAGTCCAAATTATTGACCACAACCCAAGTAAGATGCACCTGTTTTCTAGGGACCTTAGGGTTGCTGTCCTCTTGTTCTCCCAGCCTGTCTTCTGGGGGAGGGGCCTGCCACACTGTTACTCAGGCAAGCCTGTTTGAGCAGAGTTGCCCTGCCCCCTGTGAGGGGGGGATGGGCTCAGTGAAAACCAGTTTTTTGGGGTTTTTGTTCTCTGGCAGCTTTCCCTGGTGGCTTTGCACATCTCTTCTGAGAGTCAGAGCAGAAGAGATCATTTCCAACCCTCTTCCTCAGAACAGAGAGATCGCGGTCTGTTCTTCAGTGAGCTCTCTAGGCCATACTATCTCTATTTCTGTCTGTGCTGCTATAAACTGCAGTGTCCTGAGTTGTGCGCCCCTCCACAGTGCTCCCAGTCCTTGCCTCCAGGTCGGGCACGTCTCTGCCCTTTGTGCTTCTAAAACCACCAGCCACCCCCAGTTTGCAGGCATGGCCCTGCCACTCTGGTTTCAGTCTGGGGGTCTGCCCTAAAGTCCTTTCCCCATCGCTACTGGTCTGCGAGTCTGTGCCCCATCCCCAGCACAGAAGCTATTGCTTACTGGCGGTGCAGGATCCCCACAGCCAGGCTCCCTTGCCCTTCTGTTTATCCTCCAATATTTGCCTGCGGAATCATGGCTCCCTGCTTCATTCTTCGAAACCTACCGCCTGCAATATTCTGTTTGTAGAGATGCAGATCTATCTTCTTACATCTCAGGCTGATTTTGCGGGTGTTTAGAGTGGTCTGGTAGATATCCAGCTCAATTCCGGGGACCGGTTGGAATAGGGTCCCCTACTCCTCCGCCAACTTTTCCCACAGGCCATCTCCAGTTCTTTTTAGCACCACCAGCATCTGTGAAGAAAATATTGTGTCATCATGCACCACAATAGCCAAACTGTGAAGGGAGCCAAGATGCCCTTCAGCAGATGAATGGGTAAAGAAGATGTGGCATATATATACAATGGAATATTACTCAACCATCAGAAAGGATGAAAACCTACCATTTGCATTGACATGGGTGGAACTGGAGGGGATTACGCTAAGTGAAATAAGTCAAGCAGAGAAAGACAATTATCATATGGTTTCACTCATATGTGGAACATAAGGAATAGGGCAGAAGACCACAGGGGAAGGGAGGGAAAAACTGAATGGGAACAAATCTGAGAGGGAGAAAAATCATGAGAGACTCTGGACTCTGGGAAACAAACAGGGTTACAGAAGTGGGGGGGATTGGAGGTTGGGGTAACCAGGTGATGGGTATTAAGGAGGGCATGTGTGGTGTTGAGCATTGGGTGATGCATGCAACTAATGAATCATTGAGCACTACATCAAAAACTAATGATGTATTATATGTTGACTAATTGAACATAATTAAAAAATGAATAAATGAAAAGAAAATATTGTGTCATGATAATGTTAGGACTTTCTTTTTATACAAGAGAGGCAAAACCTCTCATGGAGCCAACCATTGATGGGCCTCACTAGTATCATGCCAACATTGCAAAGACAGACCTTTTGTTTCCAGGTAGGTAGACCAAATATTGAATATATCTTGGTCATTGTTTTTGGGATAGCTCTTCACAGCAAAAAAATTTCCTCAAATTTTACTATCATCTAAAAATCTCACAGATACTACTATTAAAGAAATAGTTTGACTCATCAACCTGGATGGAGAAGCTGTTGTTTTTTAGTTTAAAATAGAGAACCTCTTCAGCTTCATGTGACCTGTCATTAATAAATCAATTTATTATATTATTTAAGAGTAGAATCCAACTTTTCTTTCTTTTTTAAATTTAAATTTAATTTTTTAGAGACAGAGAAAGAGTGCTCACATGTGTGTGTGGGGGAGGAATGGGGGTGGAGGAGGAGCAGAGCGAGAGAGGGAATCTTAAGCAGGCTCCATGCCCAGCACAGAGCCCAATGCAGGGCTCGATCTCACAACCCTGATGTCATGACCTGAGCCGAAATCAAGAGTCTGATGCTTAACCGACTAAGCCATTCAGGCGCCCCTTCTTCTTCTTCTTTTTTTTTTTTAAAGTGTTTATTTTTAAGTAATCTCTGCACCAAACATGGGGCTCAAACTCACAACCCCAAGATCAAGTCGCACGCTCCACTGACTGAGACAGCCAAGTGCCCCCCAACTTTTCCTTTTTTAAACAGTAAGTTTTGCTATTAAATAATTTGTTTCTTCAGACTTTTTATTAAATGCAACTTTTCAATTTTTAAACAAGAGTTTTACTCTGTTTTGAGATTCCTAGAGCCATTAAAAATAATTGACACCCTTACTTATCAAATCACCAAGTGTGGCTAAGTGTCTCCAATTGTGCTGGAGGAAGTGCTGCGTTTGAACTTACTGCCATCAACAATGCACAATGGACTAGGACAGTTTGGATTACCAGTTTTAAACATGAAAAATCTCTAATGAAAGGACTAGCATCACATGGTAGCATCACATGGCATGCCAAGTTCAGATATGATGTTTCTTTTGTTTAGTAGTGATGTAACAAAACCACAACACAATTAGAAACACTTTGCAGAAGACTGGGGTTCTACTGAACCAGAGTTGAGAAACAGGGGTTTAGAGTGGATTCTATTTTCTGCAAATGAACTCTGATCAATATAGCACATACCAGGTATCAAATTAATATTTGTAGATTTATAGTTATATGCAAATTGATATATTTATATCCAACAACAGAGCACACTTTCTTTTGAGGCACCATTGGTTCACACCATCATAGAAAATATTATAGGCCACAAGACAAACTTTAATAAATTTAAAAGAATTTAAATCATACAGAGTATGTTCTCTGATCACAGTGAAATCAAACTATAAATCAATAACTGAAAGATAACAGGAAAATCTCTAAACAATTGGAAAGTAAATATGACACTCCTGGATAGTCTATGTGTCAATGAGAAATTAAAAAATACAACGAACTGAATAAAAATGAAAATTCAATGTATCGAAACTTGTGGGATATAGCTAAAGCAATACTGAGAGGAAACGTTATAAAACCAATGTTTACATAAAAAAAGTGGAAAAGTCTCACATCAATGGTCTAAGCTCCCATCTCAAGAGCCAAGAAAAAAAGTAAAGCCCAAAGCAAACAGAAGAAAGGAGTTAATAAAAAGGAAATATTATGAAAAACTCTATACACATACATTTGAGAATTTATTTTTTAAAAAGATTTTATTTATTTATTTATTTAGAGAGAGTGTGAGCAGGGAGTGGAAGAGGGAGAGGGAGAGGATCTCAAGCAGACTCCCCACTGAGCTCAGAGCCCAAACCCAGGACTCAGTCTCAAGATCCTGATATCCCGACCTGAGCCAAAATCAAGAGTCAGATGCTTAACCAACTGAGCTACCCAGGTGGTCCCATACATTTGAGAATTTAGAGAATTTAGACCAATTCCTTGAAAAACAAAAACTACTACAATTCACCCAAAATGAAATAGATAGCTTAAATATCACTGTAACTATTAAGGAAATGGAATTATTAACTAAAAAATTCCTTGGGCCCAAATGGTTTCACTGGAGAATTCACCAAATGTTTAGAGAAGAATTAATACCAACTCTACACATCTTCAAGAAAATAGAAGAGAAGGGAACACTTCTCAATTCATTTTGTGAAGCTAATGTTACCCTGATACCAAAACCAGACACAGACAGGGCAGGAAAACTATAGACCAGAAATAGGGAGGGAAGTACCCTTAACAACATATTGGCATATAAAATTCAGCAATATACACAAAGAATTATACACCATGACCAAGTGAGGTTTACTCCAGGGATGGATTCTTGGTTCAGTATCTGAAAATCAATCAATCAGAGTGATCCATTATATTAGTAAGCTAAAGAAGAAAACTCCAGTGATCATATGAGCTGATATAGAAAAATCATATGACAGAATTCAACACCTATTCATGATAAAAATCTCAGAAAACTAGGAATAGTGGGAAACTTCTTCAACTTGATAAAGTGCTCTAGCACTCTGCAAAAGTCCTACAGATAACATTATATTCTATATATCAAAATAAGGCAAGGAGGATTGAGCTCATCATTCTTATTCTAACAGAGTAGTGGAAGTTCTAGTCAATGAATTAAAGCAAGAAGAGGAAATAAAGGTCATAAGAATTGTTAAGGAAGAAATAAAACTATCTTTATTTGCAGGCTGTATGATTCCATATGTAAAAATTCTAAGGAATATTCACAGAGACTCCTAGGACTACCAATTTGGTAAAGTAAGATTATAGGATCTAAGATAACATACAAAAATCAATTGAATTTCTATATACTAGCAATGAACATGTGGACACCAAGTTTAAAAATACAGCATCATCTACAATCACTCAAAACAACAAGAACAAAAAATTCTTAGGTGTAAATTTTCATGTACTGTATGTGTATCATGAAAACTATAAAATGTTGATGAGAGAAATCCAAGAAGATCTAAATAAATGGAAAGAAATGACATGTTTGTGGATATGAAAACTCAATATAATAAAGATGGCAATTCTCCCCAACTTGATATATGGGTTTACCATGAATTCTTATCAAAATCACAGCAAGATTTTTTTATAGATATGGAGAAGGTTTTTCTAAAATTTATGTGAAAAGGGAAAGGAACTAAAATATCTGCAATAACTTTTTTTTTTAAAGAATAAAGTGGGAGAAATCAGACTACCTAATTATAAGACAACTATTAGGTATGGTTGTCAGGACTCTGTGTCACTGGCAGAATAGATAGTAGATCAGTGGAACAGAATAAAAAACCCAGAAATAGATGCCCCCAAATATGTCCAGATGATTTTTGACAAAGGCACAAAAGCAATTTACAGGCACATCTCATTTTATTGCACTTTGCTTTACTACACTTCACAGATACTGTGTTTTTTAGAAATTGAAGGCTTGTGGCCACCCTGTGTTGAGTAAGTCTCTTGGCACCATTTTTCCAGCAGCATTTGCTCACTTAGAGTGTCAGTGACACATTTTGGTAATTCTCACAATACTTGAAACTTTTTCATCATTATTTTATTGATTATGGCGATCTGTGATCAGTGATTACAGACTCACTGAGGCTTGCAACTTCATATTCAACAAAGACCGAGTATCTAGAATAGATGAGGAAATTCTTGAAACTCAACAGTAAAAAACAAAATGCCATTAGAAATAGGCAAAAGTCATGAAGAGATATTTCACCAAAGATAAAATATGGAAGCAAATACGTATGTGAAACAATGTTTGACATCTTTAGCCATTATGGAAACGAAATTAAAATGAGGTATCAGTGACACCTATCAGAATGGCTAAAATAAAAAATAATGATAATGCCAAATGCTGGTGAGTGTGTGGAGAAAGTGGATCTCTTATACAGTTGAGCGGTTTCTTAAAAATCTAAAGATGCGTGATTGAAAAACTGCTGTCCTCGTCATTTTCCTTAGAGAAATGAAAACTTACCTTCACACAAAAACCTGAACACAGTTGTTTACAGCCGCTTTATTTATAATACCCCAAAACTGAAAGCCCCCCCAAATATGTCTTTCAATGAGTGGATGGGTAAACAAACTCCAGTATATCCATGCCATGGAATACTACTCGCTGTGAAAAAAAAAAATGCAGGAACTATTGATAACACAATTTTTGAATGAATCTCGAGAATTAGGCTGAGTGAAAAACGTCAATCCCCAAAGGCTATATCCTGTCTGGTTCCATCTATATAACATTCTTAAAATGATAAAATTATAAAAATGGAGAACAAATTGGTGGTTGTCAGAGTTAAGGAGTTAAGAGGGGTTAAGGAGTTAGGAGAGAGTTAAGGGAATGGAGGGACATTGGTGTCGCTATAGAGGGGATCCTTGTGGTGATGAAAGTGGTCTATATCTCACCAGTATACCTGTCAATATCCTAGTTGTAATGTCAGGCCATGATTTCGCAAGATGTTGCTATTGAGGGGAACTGGGCAAAGGGTACATAAGATATATGTTACTTTTTTTTTTTAAAGATTTTATTTATTTATTTGACAGAAAGAGAGACACAGCGAGCAAGGGAACAAAAGCCAGGGGAGAGGGAGAAGAAGTAGACTTCCCGCCGAGCAGGGAGCCCAATGTAGGGCTCGATCCCAGGACCCTGGGATCATGACCTGAGCTGAAGGCAGACGCTTAACGACTGAGCCACCCAGGCACCCCAGATCTATGTTATTTCTTACAAATCCATGTGAATATACAATGATTTCAAAATAAGAGGTATAATTTAAAACATCATATATATCATAAATATAAATATATTACATATATTTACAAGAGGCCTCCCATAGAGATTATATTCTAATTTATATGTCTGCCTAAATGGTGATGAATGTGTCAGATATCCCTGCATCCTAGCCCACACAATTTATCACATTTTTTTGACTTTTACCTGTCAGTTGATAGTGGTATGGTTTTTGTGGGTATTTTAGGTTATGAGTGAAGGTAAGGATTTTTATCTCATGTTTCAACATCATTTGTATTTTTTTTTTCTCTCTGAACTGCCTACAAATCTTAAAAACCAGAGCTTTTGGGGAAGCTCCCTGCCAAAATACTGGCTTCGTTGGATGGTCTCCCTGTCCTACCTGCACACCTGACCACACATATGCTTTCTTTTCTTCATTAGGATTGTTCTTGCTTTTATAAGTAAATTTCATCTTTTGGCATCTCTGGTGTCTCTTGGAATGGCCAAGCATGTGGTATACTCTCTCACCAAAGAGTGGGCTCTTAATGAAGGGCTCAGCCAAGGTTCATTTTTCTGTGTCATTCCTATTGAATTCCGTAGTATCAATTCTCACAGACATTGTCAGAACATATTTCTTTTACATTTTCTTTCATGTACATTTGAGGCCAATGTATTTACTGTTCTTCCTTAGTGGATGTTAAACCATTTAGGTTCAGAGAGAGCTTTTTTTTTTTCTTTTTTAAGATTTATTTATTTATTTTGAGAGACAGACAGAGAGAGTGAGAAAGAGAGAGAGAGCATGAGCAGGGTGAGGGGCAGAGGGAAAAGGAGACTCCCCGCTGAGCAGGCAGCCTGACGTGGGGTTCGACCCTGGGATCACGCCCTGAGCCAAAGGCAGATGCTTAACTGACTGAGCCACTCAGGTGCCCCATAGAAAGAGCTTTTTATCTCCTGCTCTTCTTGCTGTACACATTGTGCCTGTGTTTCCAATGCCCTCAGTTGTCATTCATCCACGAGTAACTTTCCAGCAAATCTAATTCTTGGGAGAGGGCTTGAGGTATATTTAACCCTAATCAGGGGGCCACAACTTTGGGAGTGGCTAGCTTCCATTTCTGTCCTAGAAAACTATTTTTAGTTCCTTTGGGAGGAAGATTTAGGGAGTCATGGAATTCTTTTATGAGTCCCACAAAATCGAAAGAGGTTGTTGTTTCGGCTACTTTTTTTTTTTAAAAACATTTTATTTATTTTTAGAGAGAGAGAGTGTGTGTGTGAGGGGTGGGAAGGGGCAGAAGAAGAGGGAGAAAGAGTCTCAAGCAGACTTCATGCTGAGTGCAGAGCCAACTTGAGGCTGGATCTGAACACCCTGAGATCATGATCTGAGCAGAAATCAAGATTTGGACCCTCAACTGACTGTGCCACCCAGGCGCCCCTGTTTTAGCCATTTTCAAATGTCTTCTGTCTGGTCCCCTTTTATTTGCCTTTGGGTTGTCTCTTCCCTGTCGAAACCTGCTCTTAGCAAAATATTTGATAAATTCATTCACACACAAGTGTTAACTGACAGATAATAGTTTAGATGTAACCTGCTCAAAGCCTGAAACTGAGGAAGGAAGCTGGAATGCTGACATTTCATGAGTTAAGTGTCCAGCCGAGTAATTGCATTCTCGAAATCTGAATACGTAGGTGGCACATACTGTCTCTTCTTCTGCATGTGACCCTGTTCACTGTGTGGGGCCGTGGAGGAGGTGAGCTGCTTCTTTTTCTTCTTCTTCTTCTTCTTCTTCTTCTTCTTCTTCTTCTTCTTCTTCTTCTTCTTCTTCTTCTTCTTCAAATGAAAGAGAGAGAATGTGGGGGTGAGGGGCAGGGAATGAGGGAGAGAGGGAATCCTAAGCAGACTCCACACCCAGCACAGAGCCCAAAGCAGGGCTCGATCCCACAGCCCTGAGATCATGAGCCAAAATCAAGAGTTGGAGGTTTAACCGACTGAGCCACCCAGGTGCCCTAAGGAGGTGACCTTCTAAGGGAGCTAAGTGTGCGCTGATAGGAGATTCAGCAGTGATCCACAGGGTGCTATTTATGTATTCTGGTCTAAGTCATAAATAGATACAGCAAGGGAGTTGGAGTTGGTAATAGTTCATCTTTAAAATTTCTTATTTTAGTTTGATTGATACAGCTGATATTCCTCTTGTTTAATCCAGTGGCATTCAGCATCTCCATGTTAACTCCTAGGTTCCTGTTAATAATAGCATTCTTAGGAAAATATGTGAAAATTAATAATGGCTCAAGAAAAATAAAAATAATACTTCCACGATAAAAACAAGGCTAGCTGTTGTAAACATTAATGGACTATCATGTTTCTCCCTCTCTTTCTATTTCCACATGGTTATTTCCTTTGTTGCAGACCCAAATTTCCTTTCAGCCACTGACATCTCTTGGACAGCTTTAACTGATTTTCTTGACAGCATTTTCCTATTTTGGTTCTTCTTCCATTGTTCCATTTTCCAGATACAGTCCTGTTTTTTTTTTTTTTATTCACAGGTTTTTTTTTTTTTTTTTTTAAATCCCTTTGTAAAATCACATCAATTGTTTGCCCCTTCCTGGAGAAATTGTAATTTGCAAAAGCTTAATTAGGATCTCTTATGATTCTCCACACTTCACAATTTTAATACATACCATTAGTACAATAGAATCTCCAGATTTCTTAGTTCTTCCAAATTTTCTTCCCCAGACCTAGCTCCTCTATAGAGTTATAGTTGGCTAAAACATTGCTTTCTGAAAAAAGTCTGGAAGAAAACCAGATAAACAGTATTATTACATCAAAGTTATAAGCTCTTCCCACACCATCATTTAGCATTGTTGTTTTAAGTTTTTGCAAAAGCAAATGCTGAACCTCATTTGGATGCTGTTTTCATAAGAAGAAGCTATTTTAATGACCACATATGTTGTTGTTTTAAGGGCCCATTTTATAATGGAAAGACTATACATGAGACTATCTTGGGGATTTGATTCATGTAATTCCTACCTAATTTTGCACTAATCTGTTTATTAATCAGCCTGACTACATGGTCTGTTTTTATTCATTTTGATTTCTTTTGTGTTTAAAGTTCAGGGTTTAAGTTTTTAGTGCTAAAAGTGAAGATGACTGCTTTTCGTTGTTTGCTTGTTAGTCCAAATAGATTTCTAAACATTTCTGTGCTGCAAAGGGAAGAAAGAAAACAAAAAGATGGGAGCAATATTGTGTCAATACATTTACTTATTACAGGGGAGCCCTCTGAATGAGCAAATTAGGCTTCAAGTTCTTTTTGACATTGGATTGCAAAGGTGTCTGTTTTGCAACATGGATGATTTTCAGTTGGGAGAGAATGGGACCACTTACTGTTGCGATTCAGAGTTTTCCACCCACTCCTCTATCCAGTGGCACCTCACCTCACTTCCTACTGTTGGACTTAAAAGGCTTTCAGTTTTTAAGAGACTCCTGTCGTGCTGACGATAGTATAACATATTTTAGTCCCAAACAATACGATACAAGAAGTCTCATAGGACTTATTTCTTTATCCAATTAGCCAAGTTCCACTTTTTCCTGCTCAATGGACGATTTTCTTAGTGGGATTCCCCCTTGCTGGGTACAAATTTAGGAGGGAGTGCTTAAGCACTGCAGAACATATAGGCAAGGATCATTTCTTCCTCTGTTCACACAGGTCACCTGAGAGAGGAAAAGAAACCTATGGTAGTAAGAACAAATGCAAGTTAAAAACTCAATAAATTAGCTGCTTTGGCTAATGTTTTGTTGGCAGAGGTGCCTAATAAGGAGGGGAGAAATTAGAGGATCATTCTTCCTGAATCAAGTTCCAATTGTCCATTCATCAAGGTACAGACCAGCGCAGATATCTGGTCAAGGGCACAAGTGTCTGGGTGCTTGCTTGAAAGTAAGGGAAATTATCCAGTGAAGTCTGAAGACAGAAACTGATAATAGTGTCTGTGATTGTATTCTTTTTCCTGCCATACTAGACCTGCATTTCCGATAGATATCCGTAGCTTGTTACCTGCCACCTGCCTTTATACAAGCAGAAGGGCTTCTTTACTCTATCATTTGGATGTGCAAAGGATTTTATCACCCCTTAATTTCTCAACTATTAACCCAACATTCCTTACCAACACTTGGTAATGGTGGCAGTGGTTGAAAACACATTTGGTACAATCCAATTTAACCCTTTGCCTCAATCATTCTAACAAAAATTTTTTAAAGGTTTAATTCAGACTCTGTAGGATCAATTTTCAGTCTCTTAGATTCCACTCTGCTCTTTTCCAAGATGGCATGTGGGGGGATGAGATTTGGGGGACAGGCTCCCATAACCAGTAGGCTTTGGAGTAAGTGGTTGCCCAGCCTCCTATTGGTTCCTGGTGTGTTTGAGCTGGAGTCTGCTGGGGTATGTTTCATATGTCCCCATCCCTGGCCACTCTGGGATATCTACCAGTAACATCTAAGGCTGGCAATCCCATGGTCTGTTGTTTCTCAAACTTGATCGCGGTCTGGCCAGCTCACCTCTAACATTTGCAGGACCTGAGGAAAACTACCAGGGGATGTATGAATATAAATATATATAAATATAAATCAAGCTAAGACACTCTTAAATATGTTCTATTCTTTTACAAAGGTATACCTTTGTAATGTCTTTTTCTTTGCTAACATTTCTTTGCTGAGAAATATATTTAAAGCTATGGCTTTCATATGTATGAAAATTGGCAAAATACTATAGAAAAACTTATCCTGTATGTCTGAATGTTCTTTTGATGGGTTGGTGATAGTTGGATGACTAGTAAAATAAATATATAATTCAATATATTAAATATCTGTTTATTTCATAAGTTAATTTTTCTGATTTCATTTCAGCAGAATCATTAATAATATTATTGTGATCAAGATTTTCATGACTTGCTTCCATTGGTAGTAATGCCAAATGAGACAACATTTTCTAAATCATTATAGTATTTATACATTTTTCCTTTGTCCTAATTTGGATAACTCTTGCTCTGCTGAGGGGAGTAGCAACAAGAATCTCAATAAAAGTTTTAAAGCAACATTATATTTGAAATGAATCCATGAATTTTACATATGTATAAACATTGTAATAGAGTTGTATATAATAAAGTTGTTACTAAAGAAAAACTACACAAATTATAAATTTTATCTTATAAACATTACTACCTATGTTACTAATGATCAGCACCATCTCTTTAGATCCATACAGTTTATCTTAAGTTTTTCTTCTTTCAAATTTTCAATTCTTTTTTTTTAAAGGAAGATTTTTATTTATTTATTTATTTGAGAGAGAGAGAGAATGAGAGATAGCATGAGAGGGAAGAGGGTCAGAGGGAGAGGCAGACTCCCTGCTGAGCAGGGAGCCTGATGTGGGACTCGATCCCAGGACTCCAGGATCATGACCTGAGCCGAAGGCAGTCGCTTAACCAACTGAGCCACCCAGGCGCCCTCAAATTTTCAATTCTTGAATATATTTTTTGAAGTGAAAGTAACTATACCCAACATGTTCACCTCTCTCTTTTGTATAGACTGTACCTTGATCTATAATGGCCAGAAAATGGACTCTAAATTTTGGAGACTATTTCTACACATATCTCCTTCAAAATCAAACAATGATTTTGTTTTGTTATTCTAATTTTCTTATTTTTTATTGAAATGTCACTTTTTTTGCACATTTCATATGCAGTTTCTTTCAATTAAGGCATACCATATTTTTCTAAAATTTTAAAAAGTAATTTTAATCCTTTTAAAGGTAAAATAGCCAAAGTTAGAGTTTTTTCTTTTTTTCTGCTAACATTCTTTGTTAAATTTATAGGAAGCAATAGTTCAATCCCCATACTGTGGCTAGTACAGATATGAAATTAATTTCATTTTCCCACAGGTCACAATTTACTCTTTACTTGAGCATCTTCTCCTGAGCATCTTGTGCTGTTTTGCTTAATATTGTCTGTACTTTAGCAAGTGGTTGGAAAATCAAAATTAACAGGTATTTCACAAAGATTTCTCCACCTTGGGCATATCCAGAAAATGTTGTATACCATCTATGATTGTTCCTGTGACGGGGTTGAAGGCTTGTCCCCAACTCATCGTATACACTTGTCACGAATACTGAGCTTGTTCTTGAGTGCTCCAGGATCATGAATTAGAGCAAGAAGAAAAGCAAGAAAATGGACACTTATCACTTCTGGGAAATGACACCTCATTACACAAGAATTCTGTCATACTCTTGCTGAGATGATTTGATACACTAAGTGCTTCCTCTGCTCAAAATCTCCCTGCTTTGAAGCAGTGTCCATCTCTCATGCAGCAGTGGGACTAGAACCGAACCCACGTCCATCTGCCGAATGCATTACAAAGCCAATTATTGAGACACCAGGTTTGCAGCAAGGAAAGTGTTTATTCCAGAGGCAGCCAAGTGAGGACACAGAGGGATAAGCATCAAATCTGCTTCTCAGAAGAGGGAAAGAACAGGTGTTTTATAACCACAGGGGTTGAGATCACACACATATTGATGAAAAGGGTGGGGGAATTTATGATTATTCATGAGGCAAGATAGAGCATGCACATTGAGCAAATGTGTGTGTGTGTGTGTGTGTGTGTGTGTGTGTATGTATATATTCCCATGTTTACTTTGGGGTGGAGATTTAACAACAGAATGAGACAAAATACAGCCCCTGATGTCAGGAGGTTATTTTAGGACAAGGAGAAGGGGCTATGGGCATGCGCTGAGAGCTGATATAACCTGAATGGGGTCTTGGGCTCCCTATCTTGTGTAAGGAATGCAGGGCCTTGCTTGTTCATAGGCTGGAACCTTATTAGTTGACCTTGAGTCCAGGCATCTGCAGAGACAGCTAGTGAATTTGTTTCATGAGGTCTGAAAAGGCACAATAGCGGATCAGGGGAAAACAGTTCTCTGAAAAACAGGCTTTAGACTTTCTGCTAATTTCAACCTAGTTAAAACTATGGGGCACAGTTTCAGGACCACCTTGAACCATCACAGCATTGGGAAGCAGCCATCTTGTTTTGAGGACATAGGGTAAAGCATGCAAGCTGTCTCCCTGGCACCTGACAAGTGCCGTTCTTGAGAGCAGATGTTTGGGGCTATGGGTCACATTGTGCAGCAGCATTGAGCCCCATGTGAGCCCCATGGGTCACACTGAGCATCCTAAGCAATGGAGATGCCATGTGCTTTTATCCCATAGAGCTGCCCATGTAGGCACACAGCTTTTTTTTTTTTTTTTTTGGCTCTGGGAATGTCATTGGAAGAATTAAGTGACTTCTTATATTCCACAAAAATGAGATAATATTTGCCTGGCTGTATATTTTATTCTTCACAATTATTTTATGTAACTTAATTCTGAATATTTTATTTTTATTCCTTATTTAACTGATTTATCATCTGGGTGTGTATGGGTGTGTGTTTGTGATACACTCTATTCCTCAAAGCACGGTCTGAGGTTAGGACTGGGGACTGGAACCTTCCCCATAGACTCAGCCTGCCCCCTGACCCTGGCCTTACAGATGCTGCAGATCCTTCCAAGTGACTGCTGTGTGTCCCGCCAGCCACCCTGCAGGCTCAGCTTTGAATTCACTTTGGTCTCAACCACAGTGAGCCTCATGCAAGGCCCTTTGGCCCTCAATCCAGTGTCAATACCATATGGAGACCAAGGGCAGCTCAGAAATGCAAACTAGACCTTTTCTGTTCTACCCTCTTCACTATGGTGGGGTGAGTGCTGCTCCATATATGAGAGACCCTTGGGGATGGGCTACCAGGGCATATCTCTCCTTTCTTCTGTCTTTCTTTCCCCCCTGTCTCTCCTCCAGGTGGCAACGGGAGGGATTTTCTCTTGCTTCCCTAATCTATCTATGATCTGCTCACTGGGTTTAACCCTTAATATGTTAAATGAGAGCTAAAGAGATCTAGAAAATCCTTTCGTCCTCAATACTGTTAGCCTTTTAAGACTATTGTCCTACTGCTAAATTCTAGATTTGATGTAAGAAATGAAATAATGATTCCATGTTTACTCCAATTTCTTCTTTGATTCTTCTACAGCTGTCGTGAAACGTGAATGTATATCGGAATCACCCCGGAGGGCTGATTAAAACACCTATTGCTAGAATTCACCCAGGGAGTTTCTGATTCTGTAGGACTGGGTAGGGGCCCGAGAATTTTTATTTCTAATGGGTTCCAGTGATGGTGATGCTTCTGGTCTGGGGACCACAGGTGGAGATCCATTCTTCTATAGCAATCCTAAGCATGCCCACCTGACACCCCACTCCAACAGATGGACACATTGGGCTGAGCGGAGAGAAAGTTTATGTGTTTTGGAAAGTAAAATAGAAAGGTACATAAAGCGTTTTTTGTTTTTTTAAATGGTTACCTCCTTTAGTGAACTCACCAAGAAGTGCTAAATCTAAATACCTGCTTATTTAGGTGGAGAGTAGTCTAACAATATGAAATTTAGAAGAAAACATTATTTTTTCATTGCATCTGGGCCCTAGCCAACTATGGTAAGAAACAGATACTTTTTCTTACTTAGCTGAGATACCCATGACATGTTTTTTCTCCATGATAATTTACCAGAATGTAATATTTTAAAAACAACTGATTTTTTTTTCTAGGCTTCATTTAAAATTATACTTAGTAGAAATTTGCCATGAAGATATCTTTCTGCTTTGGAAGATTTTCTTCCACTTCTTCCACTTTTTGATAGTAGCAATGGAGTGACATCATTGATCACTTAATTATGATTCCCTTTGGGGTAAGATGTTAATGAAAATACTTGCGAGCACCAAGAAGCATTTTTCAGATTTGAATGCCAAGTCACAATATAACCAATCTATTCTTTTTGAAAATGGAATCTTGTCCTGACTAAATGTTTCCATAAGAGACTTTTTTGGTGCTTCCACTTTAAAAAGGATTTGTGTGGGTGAGGAACACATTCGGTGCATTCTACATTATTCTTGCTCTATTTCTTTCCACAATAAGGTATAAGTGTAGATCTACAGACATTATAAGTCATATAAAACCAGAAGTAGCCCTAAATGACTTTTTTTCTCAAATCTCATTATAAAATTTATTTTATACAGCTTCCCCATTTATTTTTTATTTATTATTTGGTTTTTTTAAAAGATTCTATTTATTTGAGAGAGAGAGAGACAATGAACAGCGGAGGGGCAGAGGGAAAAGCAGACTCCCCACCGAGCAGGGAGCCCGATGTGGGACTCGATTCCAGGACCCTGGGATCATGACCTGAGCTGAAGGCAGATGCTTAACCGACTGAGCTACACAGGCACCCCTGATAGTTTCTCCATTTAAATAGGGACTCCTCCTGCTCCCTTATTTTTTAGAAGAGACTGGCACAAAATATTAAAATCTTTCTAGTACTAAGTGCCTTTGTATCTTCAGATATGACTAGACCAGTCCGTAATTGTGAACACGATTTTGAACTGATCTCTGTCTCCCCCGACTCAGCTCTCTTTTCTTTTGTCCGTACAAGCAATATGTTTATGGATCTCACAAATGGTCTGCTGTTCTCAGCTGTAGAGCCTTCTCCCACTGAAAAGGCAGTGAGCTAATTGACACAGCCCCCTCAACAGTGAACACAACAGTCACCCCGGATGCACATGAGGACACCTTTGAGAAAGGAGTGACCATCTGCAGAAAACACAGCACTCCAGGAGAACATAAAAATGCAGTGGAACGGTGCAAAAAATCCAAGTTGCAATAATCTGATGTGTAACTCGTCAAAGTAAACATTGTCCCAAAGTTGAGATATTAGGTAGTGTAGAGTGTTTCGAATGTTCATCATCACTGTCTTCTTAAGTATTTGTAAAAAGGGATTGATTTGGGAGGCATGGAGAGAGGTTAATAAAGAACATGAAAGCATGCCTGCTGAAACAATCAATATGAGCAGACAGGCAAGCTCACTTGTATTGCCCACGTGTGATAATATATTGTGAAGACATTTTGGATGCTTAGAAAAAGTTCAGGGAATTTGGAGGTCCAAATTATCCTGACGCCTTTTAAAAGGTTGGCAAATTTGCAACATGCTGCCATGTTTGTGAAATGAACATAAAATAGTTGCTTTTCCATTTTTTATTAAAGACAAAATGGGGGGGGCGGAGCAAGATGGCGGAGGAGTAGGAGACCTGGATTTGCGTCTGGTCTCAGGAATTCAGCTGAATAGGGATCAAACCATTCTGAACACCTACGAACTCAATAGGAGATCGAAGATAAGAAGAGTAACAACTCTCTGAACAGAGAAGCGACCACTTACTGGAAGGTAGGACGTGCGGATAAGTGAATCCGAGGCGATATTCGGGAGGATAGACGGCGGGGGAGGGGGCCTCCGTCGGCCGCTTCTGGCAAGTGCTAGAGCCGCGGAGCACAAAATCGGACCTTTTAGAAGTCAGCTCTGCTGAGGGACGTCGCTCCAGTGGCTAAGCGGGGGGTGGAACCCTCGCGGGACAGTGTGGTCTCAGGACCCTCGGGGTCACAGAAAGACCGGGGGAGCCTGAGTGCGGCAGAGCTCCCAGGTATCAGAGCCGGGAAGCCGGCTGCAGAGACGGAGCTGAGGCGCGGGCTCTCAGCTCGGGGTGGCCATAAACTGTGATCCGCGGCCCAGTCGGGCCACTGCTCCCCCAGCAGGGACCCAACAAGCGGCAGAGCCCGGGAGACTCCCCTTCCTCCCCGGGTAGAAGCGGCGCAGGAGCGCACCGCAGGGATCTGCTGGGTTTGGAGACTCCACACGGGGTCGGGTGCCAGAGATAGAAACGCTCGGTCACAGGCCGGGTGAGCACGGAGTGCGGCCAGAAACCGGGGAGACAGGAGTGACTGCTTTTCTCTGGGGGCGCACTGAGGAGCGGGGCCCTGAGTTCTCAGGTCCTCCGGGGTGGAGATTGGGAGGCCACCATTTTTGCCCTGGTCCTCCAAAGCTGTACCGAGAGCTTCCAGGGAACAAAAGCTCCAGAGAGCAAACCCGAGCAGCTTGCTTAGCACGGACTGACAAAGGGCGGGGCAATTCCGCCTCCGGCAAAGACATTCGGGAACCACGGCAACAGGCCCCTCCCCCAGAAGATCAGCACGAACAGCCAGCAAGGCAAGACCAAGTTTACTGGATCAAGGAGAACGGGAGAACTCCAGCACTAGGGGAATAGTGCACATAGAATTCATGGCTTTTTTACCATAACTCATTAGTTTTTCAAAGTTAATTTTTTAACTGTTTTTTTTTGAATTTTTCTTTTTCCCTTTTTCAACCAACATCTTATCAATCCCTTTTTTAAAAAACATTTTTTATTTTTCATTTTTAGAGTCATATTTTTATCCCTTCATAGTAGTTACCCTTATTTTTGGCATATATATATAAGTTGTTCTCTCTTTAAAATTTTGAGATACAGTTTCTTCTAACAGATCAAAATATACCCTAAATCACTAGTGTATGGCTTTGTTCTAGTCTCCTGCCTGATCACATTCTCTCCCTATTTTTTTCTTTTTTCTTTTTATTAAATCTTCTTTTTAAAAAAACTTCTTATCTTATCAATTCCTTTTATAAAATATTTTATAATTTTCATCTTTACAGTCATCTACCATCCCTTCATTGTATCAACCCTTATTTTGTACATATATAAGTCTTTCTTCCTTTAAAATTTTAGCAGGCACTTTCTTCTAACAGACCAAAATATGCCCAAAATCTAGTGTGTGGCACTGATCTATGCACTAGCCTGATCATATTTCATCATATTCTGTTTTTTTTTTTTTTGTTTTGTTCTGTTTTTGGTTGTTTTTATCTTTTTTTTTTTCCTTTTTTTCCCCCTCTTTCTTCTTTCTTTCCCTTTCTTGTCCCCTGGTTTCAGGTCTTTTCTGATTTGTATACAGTATATTTGCTGGGGACGTTGTAAACCTGTTAGCATTCTATTCTCTCATTCATCTATTCTCCACTGGACAAAATGACAAGACGAAAAAAATCACCTCAGCAAAAAGAACAAGAGGTAGTACCGTCTGCCAGGGACCTTCTCAATACGGACATTAGTACGATGTCGGACCTAGAGTTCAGAACCATGACTCTAAAGATATTAGCTGGGCTTGAAAAAAGCGTGGAAGTTATTAGAGAAACCCTTTCTGGAGAAATAAAAGAACTAAAATCTAACCAAGTCGAAATCAAAAAGGCTATTAATGAAGTGCAATGAAAAATGGGGGCACTAACTGCTAGGATAAATGAGGCAAAAGAGAGAATGATCGATATAGAAGACCAAATGATGGAAAATAAAGAGGCTGAGAAAAAGAGAGAAACAGCTACAGGATCACGAGGGCAGAATTTGAGAGATAAGCGATACGATAAGACGAAACAACATTAGAATAATTGGGATCCCAGAAGAAGAAGAAAGAGAGAGAGGGGCAGAAGGTATATTGGAGCAAATAATAGCAGAGAACTTCCCTAATGTGGGGAAGGAAACAGGCATCAAAATCCAGGAGGCACAGAGAACCCCTCTCAAAATCAATAAAAATAGGTCAACACCCCGACATCTAATAGTAAAACTTACGAGTCTCAGAGACAAAGAGAAAAACCTGAAGCTCAGGAGAAGAGATATGTAACCTACAATGGTAGAAACATTAGATTGGCAATAGACCTATCCACAGAGACCTGGCAGGCCAGAAAGGACTGGCATGATATCTTCAGAGCACTAAACGAGAAAAATATGCAGCCAAGAATACTATATCCAGCTAGGCTGTCATTGAAAATAGAAGGAGAGATAAAAAGCTTCCAGGACAAACAATAACTAAAGGAATTTGCAAACACGAAACCAGCCCTCCAAGAAATATTGAGAGGGGTCCTCTAAGCAAAGAGAGAACCTAAAAGCAGCAAAGAGCAGAAACGAACACAGACAACAGACAGTTAACAGTCACCTTACAGGTAATACAATGGCACTAAATTGATACCTTTCAATAGTTACCCTGAATGTAAATGGGCTAAATGCCCCAATCAAAAGACACAGGCTATCAGATTGGATTAAAAAACAAGACCCATCCATATGCTGTCTGCAAGAGACTCATTTTAGACCCAAAGACACCCCCACATTGAAAGTGAGGGGGTGGAAAACCATTTACCATGCTAATGGACACCAAAAGAAAGCTGGGGTGGCAATCCTTATATCAGACAAATTACATTTTAAAACAAAACTGTAATAAGAGATGAAGAAGGACACTATATCCTACTTAAAGGGTCTATCCACCAAGAAGATCTAACAATTGTAAATATCTATGCCCCGAACATGGGAGCAGCCAATTATATAAGGCAATTAATAACAAAAGCAAAGAACACATTGACAGCAATACAATAATAGTGGGGAACTTTAACACCCCCCTAACTGAAATGAACAGATCATCTAAGCAAAAGATCAACAAGGAAATAAAGATTTAAATGAGAAACTGGACTCAATGGACTTTACAGACATATTCAGAGCATTCCATCCCAAAGTAACAGAATACACATTCTTCTGTAGTGCCCATGGAACATTCTCCAGAATTGATCACATCCTAGGTCACAAATCAGGTCTCAACCAGTACCAAAAGAATGGGATTATTCTGTGCATATTTTCAGACCACACTGCTTTGAAACTAGAACTCAATCACAAGAGGAAAGTCGGAAAGAACTCAAATACATGGAGGCTAAAGAGCATCCTACTAAAGAATGAATGGGTCAACCAGGAAATTAAAGAAGAATTTAAAAAATTCATGGAAACCAATGAAAATGAAAACACAACTGTTCAAAATCTTTGGGATACAGCAAAGGCAGTCCTGAGAGGAAAGTATATAGCAATACAAGACTTTCTCAAGAAACAAGAAAGTCTCAAATACACAACCTAACCCTACACCTAAAGGAGCTAGAGAAAAAACAGCAAATAAAGCCTAAACCCAGCAGAAGAAGAGAAATAAGAAAGATCAGAGCAGAAATCAATGAACTACAAAACAAAAGAACAGTAGAACAGATCAACGAAACTAGGAGCTGGTTTTTTGAAAGAATTAGCAAGATTGATAAACCCCTGGCCAGACTGATCAAAAAGACAAGAGAAATGACCCAAATCAACAAAATCATGAATGAAAGAGGAGAGATCACAACCAACACCAAAGAAATACAAACAATTATAAGAACATATTATGAGCAACTCTATGCCAGCAAAATACATAACCTGGAAGAAATGGGTGCATTCCTAGAGATGTATCAACTACCAAAATTGAACCAGGAAGAAATAGAAAACCTGAACAGACCTATAACCACTAAGGAAATTGAAGCAGTCATCAAAAATCTCCCAACACACAAAAGCCCAGGGCCAGATGGCTTCCCAGGGGAATTCTACCAAACATGTAAGAAGAATTAATACCTATTCTCCTGAAACTGTTCCAAAAAATAGAAATGGAAGGAAAACTTCCAAACTCATTTTATGAGGCCAACATTACCTTGATCCCCAAACCAGACAAAGACCCCATCAAAAAGGAGAATTACAGACCAATATGCTTGATGAACATGGATGCAAAAATTCTCACCAAAATACTAGCCAATAGGATCCAACAGTACATTAAAAGGATTATTCACCATGACCAAGTGGGATTTATCCCTGGACTGCAAGGTTGGTTCAACACCCGCAAATCAATCAACGTGATACAATACATTAACAAAAGAAAGAACAAGAATCATATGATCCTCTCAATAGATGCAGAAAAAGCATTTGACAAAGGACAGCATCCTTTCTTGATCAAAACTCTTCAGAGTATAGGGATAGAGGGTACATACCTCAATACCATAAAAGCCATCTATGAAAAACCTACAGCGAATATCATTCTCAATGGGGAAAAGCTGAGAGCCTTTCCCCTAAGGTCAGGAACACGGCAGGGATGTCCACTATCACCACTGCTATTCAACATAGTATTAGAAGTCCTAGCCACAGCAATCAGACAACAAAAAGAAATCAAAGGCATCCAAATCAGCAAAGAGGAAGTCAAACTCTCACTCTTTGCAGATGATATGATACTGTATGTGGAAAACCCAAAAGACTCCACCCCAAAACTGCTAGAACTCATACAGGAATTCAGTCAAGGAGCAGGATATAAAATCAATGCACAGAAATCAGTGACATTCCTATACACCAACAACAAGACAGAAGAGAGACAAATCAAGGAGTCGATCCCATTTACAATTGCACCCAAAACCATAAGATACCTAGGAATAAATTTAACCAAAGACGCAAAGGATCTGTACTCAGAAAACTATAAAATACTCATGAAAGAAATTGAAGAAGACACAAAGAAATGGAAAAATGTTCCATGCTCATGGATTGGAAGAATAAACCCTGTGAAGATGTCAAAACTACCTAGAGCAATCTACACATTCAATGCAATCCCTATCAAAATACCATCCACATTTTTCAAAGGAATGGAACAAATAATCCTAAAATTTGTATGGAACCAGAAGAGACCCCGAATAGCCAGAGGAATATTGAAAAAGAAAAGCAAAGCTGGCGGCATCACAATTCCGGACCTCCAGCTCTATTACAAAGCTGTCATCATCAAGACAGTATGGTGCTGGCACAAAAACAGACACAGAGATTAATGGAACAGAATAGAGAGCCCAGAAATGGACCATCAACTCTATGGTCAACTCATCTTTGACAAAGCAGGAAAGAATGTCCAATGGAAAAAAGACAGTCTCTTCAACAAATGGTGTTGGGAAAATTGGACAGACACATGCAGAAGAATGAAACTGGACCATTTCCTTACATCACACACAAAAATAGACTCCAAACGGTTGAAAGACATAAATGTGAGACAGGAGTCCATCAAAATCCTAAAGGAGAACACAGGCAGCAACCTCTTCGACCTCAGCCGCAGCAACTTCTTCCTAGAAACATCGCCAAAGGCAAGGGAAGCAAGGGCAAAAATGAACTATTGGGACTTCATCAAGATAAAAAGCTTTTGCACAGCAAAAGAAACAGTCCACAAAACCAAAAGACAACTGACAGAATGGGAGAAAATATTTGCAAATGACATATCAGATAAAGGGCTAGTATCCAAAATCTATAAAGAACTCACTAAACTCAACACCCAAAGAACAAATGATCCAATGAAGAAATGGGCAGAAGACATGAACAGACATTTTTCCAAAGAAGACATCCAAATGGCCAACAGACACATGAAAAAGTGCTCCACATCGCTTGGCATCAGGGAAATCCAAATCAAAACCTCAATGAGATACCACGTCACACCCGTCAGAATGGCTAAAATTAACAAGTCAGGAAACGACAGATGTTGGCGGGGATGTGGAGAAAGGGGAACCCTCCTACACTGTTGGTGGGAATGCATGTTGGTGCATCCACTCTGGAAAACAGTATGGAGGATCCTCAAACAGTTGAAAATATAGCTACCATACGATCCAGCAATTGCACTACTGGGTATTTACCCCAAAGATACAAATGTAGGGGTCCGAAGGGGTATGTGCACCCCAATGTTTATAGCAGCAATGTCCACAATAGCCAAACTGTGGAAAGAGCCAAGATGTTCATTGACAGATGAATGGATAAAGAAGATGTGGTATATACACACAATGGAATATTATGCAGCCATCAAAAGGAATGAGATCTTGCCATTTGCAACGACGTGGTTGGAACTGGAGGGTGTTATGCTGAGTGAAATAAGTCAATCAGAGAAAGACATGTATCACATGACCTCACTGATATGAGGAATTCTTAATCTCAGGAAACAAACTGAGTGTTACTGGAGTGGTTGGGGGTGGGAGGGATGGGATGGCTGGGTGATAGACATTGGGGAGGGTATGTGCTACGGTGAGCGCTGTGAATTGTGCAAGACTGTTGAATCACAGATCTGTACTTCTGAAACAAATAATGCAACATATTTTAAGAAAAAAGGAAAAGAAGAAGATAACAGGAGAGGAAGAAAAGGGGAGTACGTCAGAGGGGGAGACAAACCATGAGAGATGATGGACTCTGAAAAACAAACTGAGGGTTCTAGAGGGGAGGAGGGTAGGGGGATGGGTTAGCCTGGTGATGGGTATTAAAGAGGGCACATTCTGCATAGAGCACTGGGTGTTATGCACAAAC
>NW_027397088.1:9070397-9105397 GCF_003265705.2 Callorhinus ursinus
ATGTTTATAGCAGCAATGTCCACAATAGCCAAACTGTGGAAAGAGCCAAGATGTTCATCGACAGATGAATGGATAAAGAAGTTGTGGTATATACACACAATGGAATATTATGCAGCCATCAAAAGGAATGAGATCTTGCCATTTGCAACGACGTGGTTGGAACTGGAGGGTGTTATGCTGAGTGAAATAAGTCAATCAGAGAAAGACATGTATCATATGACCTCACTGATATGAGGAATTCTTAATCTCAGGAAACAAACTGAGAGTTGCTTGAGTGGTGGGGGGGTGGGAGGGATGGGGTGGCTGGGTGATAGACATTGGGGAGGGTATGTGCTATGGTGAGCACTGTGAATTGTACAAGACTGTTGAATCACAGATCTGTACCTCTGAAACAAATAATGCAATATATGTTAAGAAAAAAAAAGAAGAAGAAGATAGCAGGAGGGGAAGAATGAAGGGGAGTAAGTCGGAGGGGGAGACGAACCATGAGAGACGATGGACTCTGAAAAACAAACTGAGGGTTCTAGAGAAGAGGGGGGTGGGAGGATGGTTAGCCTGGTGATGGGTATTAAAGAGGGCACATTCTGCGTGGAGCACTGTGTGTTATGCACAAACAATGAATCATGGAACACTACATCAAAAACTAATGATGTAATGTATGATGATTAACATAACAATAAAAAATTATAAAAAAAATCTGTAATGGACAGTTAAGGGAGTACCCAGTCAGAGAAAGAGAGAGAGAGAGAAACACGTGAGCTTGCCAGGCAAGAATTACAGTAGAGATTTTGTCTTTATCTAATAAACTTAAAGGAACTAGTGACAGTTAAAGTTTGAATGGGAGAGCCTGCCATTGTTGTTCCACATTTGATTGTTGCTGTTTACATTCCTTTGTTGAGCCTACATCTTCGTAAGCTCTTTAGCAAGTGTATGGAGAACACCTATGTCTTCCTAAGCTTTTTAGCAGGTGTAGGTTGAACACCTCTGTTCATGGTCAAGACAGGATCAGAGGCCATGGATACTGACAACAGATTTGTCTGTTTTCCTCTGTCTTTTTCCATGACTATATCTACTGCATCGTATTGATTTATAAACAAACCCTGGAAACCCTAAAAAAAAAAAAAAAGACAAAATAGAAGGATTTTTATCTTCGCAGGGTAAGATTTGGGATTCCGGATAAAAGTGTGATTTAAAAAAAATTGTGAGTATACACCATACCTTCCTTTCCAATTATCTATAGAAAAACATGAAAATCTATTTCATGCCTTGTATGAAAAGAAATCTCTATTCATAGTTTTAAATGACCAATTACTTATCCTTGCATTTTTTTTGGTAGTTTTATTTCATGACTTTTGAGTACCTTTTATCCTTAAAAATTCTCACTGATATCTGCTTTGAATTAAATCACATGTGGTCTGAGATGACCCAAATCTTCAATTATAGAATTGCTCTCATTGTGACAATCCTACGTATTTTAGTTAAAAAAAAAATCCCTAAACCCAAGTAATCTTTAGTACAGAATTTACATTATTTAACTTTCAATCGAAGGTATAGGTTTGTAGGTTCCATTTTAATTTTTGTGGAAAACTTTTGTTAATTTTGAACTATGTCCCAGATACTCCACAGAGTGAGTAAGGAAGTGAAAGGCGGGCAGATGGTGACTCATCAGCCCTGGAAGTGGGGCGTCAGCTCCACAGTGTGGGCGCCCTGCAGGGCTGCTCATAAGGCCACCTCCCATCCACTCTGGAGATAAGAATTTGATCTTTTCTAAATGCAGAGGACATTTTACTTCCATTTGGAGGGTTAAAAACGAGGGGCATTTTTACCTCCCGGGACAATATTAAATAAGGTGTGCAATTTAGTGCCCCAAGTTTAAAAACTAAAATTGTAAGACAACTGAATTAAATATTCAGCCTTTTTTTCCCTAATACCAAAAAAAAAAAAAAAAAGTGGTGGAAAGAAAGATAGCAAGAGATAATAATAAAGTCAGGATACAGAACAGAGGGCCTTAGTTTCTGTCCAGAGGGACCACCATCTTTTAATATAGTCGCTTAAAAATACAGGCATTGCTACATTTTTCATTAGCCTTAATTTTTTCATCAATCATGTTAATTTATACAGAGGGCACTTAATAATAGCTAATTAACACTTATGACTTTTGAAATTAAAAGACCTTTGGAGAGATTACTGCTGGTTGGGGAAAGGATTTTTTTTTTTTTTTTGTTCTTCCCATTTTAGAAAAGAGAGAGAAATAGAAAGAAGGTATGAGGCTTGTGTGTTGAGAGGAGATTCTTGCTCCTGCTTTCCTGATCATCTGGTAGATGATAATGACACTGGTCTATGCAGACACAGTGACATTTTTTGACACCTTCTTAGATAAATGACACTTTTGAGCAGTGTTGGTTTCCAATAAACAAAGCAAAATTCAAGATGATCTCTAAAAAGATGGAGACCAAAATGGGACTTATAAATGCCACCAAAGAATGTCAGAGGTAAACAAAAAAAATGAATACTCCAGTGTAGTTACTCGGTTGGAATAAAATAAATCACATTAGAAATCAAAATTTACTAAGTTGAAATAATACTGAAATTTTTAGGGGAGAGTTGATTGTATAGTTTATCTTTTTTTTAAATTTTATTTTATTATGCTATGTTAGTCATCATACAATACATTGTTAGTTTTTGATACAGTGATCCATGCTTCATTGTTACAATTTATCTTCTTCATCAACGGAAGTTTCTGATTTGTATTTTCTGTGTCACATTAACCAACTGTGCTTGTCTGTGTCAGTCCTTTGTAGTTTAGGGCTTTAGGTCATGGTCTCTGTATTAAGAAAGTAGATTTTAACTGTGTCCTTTTCAGTACCTACGAAATACCTTCGGTTGCGTGCTTGTTTTATGTGATTAGGGTGTGTGTGTATATATGTCTGCACACATAAATACACTATTATATACAAATACAAAATATGTATATTATAATTTGTGTATATTATAGTATTTTATATACTTTTATAGCTATATCTATCTATAAATACATCTTTTAAATTTTTTATTTTATCTACCAGTAGATGTCTCCCTTCCCTACTGAAGATTTAAATCTATAGGCCAGCTTGAGGTTTTCAGTGAGTCTTGTTTTTGTATGAATGGAGAAATTAAGGCTTTAAAAAAAGGAAAACTTTAATATAAAGCACCTCCCACCCAAATTTATGTTTTAAATGCCTATTGTGTATACTGTATTCAATTGAAAATGTTGCATTGGGGCATTTGAAGTTTTAAGAGGATTACACAACAGATTCTCATCTCTCTCCGATCCTTTGAGTATTTCCATTTTGACTAAAGGTCTAGGATGTCTAACAACTTTCACAAAGTACCTAGCCTAGTTTTGGGGGAATCTATGAATTTCAAAAATCTGAAGTCAGAGTAGGGAATAAAATGTATTTCTGAATTTTAACATCTACTTGAAAATTGTCCAAATTTAGCAGTACTCAAGAATGAAAGTATTGATTCACTCCTTGGAAAGATCCTTTAGTTTTCTATTCAAGAGGTGGAAAACATTTCCAAATATATTTACATTACCTGTGATAATGGCAAAGTGTTTAGTGCAAGTTGTAGCTTAGGGGAGAAAAGTTTGCATACTGAGAAATAGTCCCGTCTATGCTAAAAATTTTCTCTAGAAAAATTGTGGTGATAAGGCAAAAATTTTGAGCCATTCTTTTGGTGCTTCCAACATCTTCTTTCCCCTTCCTTTAGTTTCCTTCTTCCATTTTCCCTGAATTGCCTATGGGGCTCTGGTCTCATCTGCTCTGGTATCTTCCCTGTGAAGAACTCTTAATTTGGTATTTAGCAGCCAATTGGGAACTTTGCTAGAGGTCGTGAAAGCTCTGTGACCTGCTAGCTATGGAATTTGCCAATGGATGGGATGGAAGAGTTCTTCTTATATCTGTTGATGTATCTTTGAACATGCCCGGGAAAAAGTGATCGGCCTCACTAACTCATTGTGTTGACTGTGTTGTGGCGGGCTCTGCTCTAAGAAAACCATGCCGATGTTATTCTGTAACCATCTAGAATCATCTGGATGGCAGCTGTTTTGTCAGCTAGATCAGTGATTCCAAAACCCTTTTCCGTGGGGAATGCTCCCTCCGAGGTAGCTACAGTTGGAGTATGGGGACTCTCTCATGGGTAAGATGGACGGTGGCTAATGCCCAATCCCAACCTACAATATGCAGTTCTTCTTTTCTCATCCAACTGGTTGAAAGCCGTGTGTTCTGACATCAGAGCTGAGAATTGCTGGTCTAGATAATTCATTGTCCCCTTCTCATACATTGGTTACAGTTCTAGAGGGTGCTTTGAGTCCATTACTGGATCATCAGATTAGTATGCTGTGAAATTACTGTTAACCTACAGGAGAATCTTATTTTTCTAAGTTGAATCAAATTTCAAACCAGTGGTTCCACTTTTTTAAATAGCAATTTTTAGAATTTATTTACACATTACATGAAAGTATCATTGTAACGATCTGAAGTACAATTTAAGTGGCATTATAGTACATTGAAAATGTTGTACAAACATCACCACTGACTGGTTCCAGACATTTTCATCACCCCAAAAGGAAACCCCATCCCCGTTAGCAGTCACTTCTCACTACCTGCCTGCCCCCCGCCCCTGGCCACCACAATCTGCTTTCTGTCTGTATGGGTTTGCCTATTCTGGTCATTTCATTTAAATGGAATCATACAACATGTGGCCTTTGTGTCTGGCTTCTGTCATTGAGCATCATGTTTTCAAAATTCATCCATGTTGGTGCATGTATAAGAACTTCATTCCTTTTATGGCTAAATAATATTCCATTGTATTTCTATATCACAATTTGCTTATCCACCTTTGGCTATGGTGAGGAGTGAAGCTATGAACATGCTTATATAACTTTTTATTTAAACACTCGTTTTTCATTCTTTTGAGTGGAAATGCTGGGTCATGTGATAAGCCTATGTTTAACTTACTGAGGAGCCTCCAAACTGGGATTCCACTTTTGCCATGTGAATGTTTCTTCAGAGAACCATTAATGTAGTATATGTGAGAGGCTTCTTACTTCAATAAAAATGCAGAGTTGGGCATCCCAGGACCCACTGTAATAATAATAATCATAATTATTCCTATTAGATTAGAATCACGCTTATAGTTATAAGGTACACTGTGATTGTTCATATGCTTTGACAATTATTATTTATTTGAGTTTCACGACAATGCAGGGTGGGAAACAAAGCTAGCAATGTATCATTTTATAAATGAGCCAATGGAGCTCTGCAGAGCTTAGATATCTTAGCTTCGCTTTGTAACTAGTAAGTGCTCTGATCAGGACCAGAATCCATGTCTATTAGGTGCATGCCTTTTGTATTGTTTTAAGACATGCATTTATTGCTTTTTAATTTTTCTCCATACTGACAATATTAGTTCAGTCATCGTTTTGGTTGCTTATGACAAATGACACCTTTAGTATGGTGATGACTGGCTAGGGTTTGTGGCTGTTGACAAAAGTGTTCTCCAAGCATTTAAACAATCAATGACTGTATTCCTCGCCTAAGTTTCACCATTGTGCCCATCCTCTGAATGCTGACCAACTAACTGGTGTGCCTCGAGAAAGGGATCCTCTCATCTTCAGATGAAAAATGATGACACGTGCATTTTCATATCTACAGTTAGAAAAACCGCAACAGGGTTTTTAAGCTAATTAATACCTTGACTGGCTATGAAAACAGAAGGCTGACTTTTCTTAAATCTGATACCCAATTTTTATTAACAGAGCCAAGAGCGGGGGATCAGAGGAGAAACTTCTAGAAGGAAAACTCTTCCTTTTTAATCAGTGTTTTTTAATCTAAATCTTATTTAGATAAGAAGCTTTGCTTTGTCTGGACTTCAGTAGCTTTTATTCCACTGTAATCAGTTAAGCAATTAGGACCAAATTGGGCCCACACTGGCTTGTAGGATATAGTGATCCATTTCCTTGGAAGCCCCTCCTCCAGCCAGCTAGGATTGTCTAACACATTTGGAGGTACTTTTGGTAAGAATAGAAAATGGGACTAACTGTTTCAGGAGCATTTTTTTCTTCAGCCGTGAAACTCACTCTTTGCCGAGGACAATCATCATAGTAGCCGTCAACACGCTTTCTTTCATCCTGCGTTCGCTTGGTAAAATATTTTGGCAGCTAATGCACTCAAGGGCTTGCCTGTTTCTGAGTCCTACTACCAACAAAATATGGCACATGGTATATGATTATTCTAAATTAATGTGGGTTTGAAACTTTTTGAGAATTTCATTACAATCCTTAAGAGCCGTGCCATCCGATAGAGTAGCCCCTCGCCATATGTCACTATTTAAATTTAAATTAATTAAAATTAAGTACAATTTAGAATCATTTCATCAGTTGCACTAGACATATTTCAGTTGCTCAGTAGCCACTTGTGGCTAGTGGTTACTGTTTTGGACGGCACAGATATAGAACATTTCCATCATCATAGTGAGTTCTATTGGATGATACTGCTTTAGATAACTGAGAAAAATCATCTGGAGTTTCAAAACTACAGCTATTTTGCAGCACAAAATAGAAAAATGTTTGTTTGATTCACAGTCTCAAATCCTAGAAAAGAGGTCCCAAGGAGCTGGAAGAAGCCTTAGAAATCCTCTGTGACGAGACATCTATTTTAGAGACGTGAGGGAAGGTGGGTTTGGCGTGGGACAGGTGACTTGTCAGGAGTCCCATAACGAGTTACTGGCATACATTTCATAACTTTACCTCATGCTTCTCCTCATAAAGTTGAATTATAAATTGTCCATTAGTGTTTTGAGAGTTCATGCAATGTTAAAAGAGTAAACTACTAGCTTCTTATTCTCCTTCTGTCCGTCTCCAAGCTCTTCGAGAGTCCGTATTCATGCCTCCTCTGTTTGCTGCCCATCTACTCTAGCATCTCTTGCTGTTTAGCTTCAGTCCTTCCTATCACTAACATTTCTCCTCTGAGGACATCGATTGCATCTTAGTTACTAAATCCAAAGGTCTTTTCATACTTTATAATCTATTTTTTTGTATTATATTTTTAAATCTTGGAGTGTTGAAGAATAGATGCCCACGCATTCATTTCTTCTCCTTTTTCCCTCAGCCTTACCTTCTGCTCCACTCTCCTCTCCTGGTCTCCTTCTTGGATTCCTATTCCTTCCCTCATCTCCTAAATGGGTTCGTGCAAGGACTCATTGTCTTCTTCTTATTATTCTCCCTACACTCTCTCCCTTGGCAAGTTTACTTACCATGATAACTTCAGTGACTGGACTCCCCACCTGTCACTCTAACTTTGATCTGGTCTGTGTGAGCATGGGTCCCACAGCCAGCTGCCCCGCAGGAACCTCAGACTCAGTACAGTCAAAGCCCTAATTGGTTGTCTTGTTCCTCCAGCCCTCCTTCCTGTGTATCCTATTTTTGTTAAAGTCACAATAATTCTCCAAGCTACCCAGAACTGAAATCTTAGGACCATTGTTGCCTCCTAAAGATGACCAACCATCTTGGTTTGTCTAGGATTGAAAGATCTTCCAGGCACAGGACTATTAGTGCTGAAACTTAGAGACCCTGACAAGCCAGAGTTGGTCACCCCACTCACTGTTCTTTCTTGCTACTATATCCAATCAGCCAGCAATGTGCTTCATTTCCAGTTCCACCATATTTCTCACATTTGTCTCACATTTGTCCCACCATAACTTAGTTCTATCTCATCAGGTCTCTTGTTACAGCCTTTAATTGATCTCCCTATTTCTAGTCATCCTTCCTTCAGTCCATCGCAAGGTTCACAACTTGGTAATCTTTCTATAACTTAACCATGTCAGTTCTCTAGTCAAAAATATTCCCTGAGGACTTGGGGAGGGAACGGAAGGTAGATTGGAAACAAAAGACAGACAACTGTTTTGAAGAGTGAAGTAAAAGCAAATGTTCTATGAAAGAACAGAGTTTTGTTTCTTTAACTTCTGAGTCCAGAGGTCACAGGCACCAAATTGTCAGATCTGGGAAATGACTTAGGCCTGCAGGCATTACCATGGGGGTTTGGTGAGTGAAATTTTTTTATGTGTTCCATCTTCCCCTGCTACCAGCACTTTGCTGCTTTGCTGGTGTTCTCCCTCTTCCCTTGTCACTAGCTACTTTTGACCAGGAACCATTATTCCCAGGTAACATTTTGCCTGGGGAACTATTTCTCCCTCTCCACATCAAGAGGCAGCAACAAAGAGAGGAAAAATTCAGATGCATTTAAGAAACAGTTCTCCCCCAAAGAGTATCCTCATCCGTACTGCTCGCTTCCCAGTGGCTAATGTGGTTTTTGGCTGGGCTCCGAACAGCTTTTGCTTCCCTCATTCAGACCATTGATGTCCAGCCACTTTGAGTAACTCATTCTTCCCTATGATCACCCTCCCACATACATGTTTGCACGTGGTACCTTTTGCCTTTTGTTTTCTCACTCCCATGTGTGCGTGTCCTAGCCTATCGATGGTTCAAATCTTAGCTCACATGTCATCTCCATTGTGATGTCCATAAGAGAAACCATCTTCCCTTTTCATAGTTTCCACAGCCTTAGAGAGCCATTGATTTTAAGATGACATCATGGGACATTGTGTTCTCCACTCAAAGGAGGCAAGAGGAGGCCTTGTCCAAGCTGAGTGCAGAGAGACACCTTTTTGCAAAAATAGGTAACTTTGCCAGTTGTCTCCTAAGTCGATTTGGTTCCTATAATCATGTAATTAAAAGAGTTAGGAGAGATTTCTGATCCCTTCTCATACTCTGGCTTTCCAAGATTTCAGTGTCATCAATCTGTTAGGAAAAAGCAAGTTATAGCAAGTGTATGTTTCAGTGGAGTGGGTGTCTATCCAGTAAAGTTTAGAAGGAGAAATAATTGTTTTAGAATGCAACTACCCTCCCAGCCTTTCCTGGATGAGAACCAGCTAGTTCCACGGTGGACATCATCTCTCTCTAAATTTCCGTAGTGTATTTTAGATACATCTTTGATGGTGTTTTTCATTTTTGTATCTTACATATTCCATATTCTTCTGTCCATCTTCTGTCCACGTGTGTCTTTGAGAGTCTCTCAGTCTCTGTTTTGAGTTTCTTTTCCTCTATTCTCGACAACAGTTGGAATTTCCCTGTGCTGAGCCCTGAGTCCCCACTTTGTCTCATTCCACACTTCCTTTTGCAGCCATCTTACCCTGGCCCTTAACTTCAATTAATGCCTATAAATGACAACATCCAAATTTATATCTTCATTCCAGACTCTTTTATGTTCAGATCAATATATCTTACCGCTGGCATGACATCTCCACTTGAATATTTCAAATTTAACAACTTGAACACTTGACAGTTTCCTTCAGGATTTACTGCAACTCTAGTGATCACACCTCAGCTAAGGACACCACTACTTACCCAGTGTCTCATGCCAGAAACCTGAGAATTGTTTCTCAATCAATTTGTATGAACTCCTGTAGACTCTATATCCTAAAATGTATCTTGAATCCCTATCTTCATCTCCATGGTCAAAATTATAATCTCCCGCTTATTCAGAAAAGCCTTGTTCCATTACTCAATATAAAAACAGACTTCCCACTCATATGTTATAGGAAATTTACTTTTCCTTCATAGAATTTATCCTTCTCTATTAGCTGTATGTTACCTGTGTGATCATGGGCATCTTTCATCTTCATCATTATCTGTAAGCTCTGCGAAAACAGATCTTGTGTCTGCTTTGCTCACCTTTGAATCCCCAGCTCCAGCCTAGCACTCACAATAAACACTTGTTGAAGGAAAGAATAAATGAAGCTTCCAGGAAATATTCCATATTTGTATTTGCCTATACGTAAATAGACCTGGCCTCAAAACCCGTGTGCCACAGATAGGATAGTAACCAATAAAAATCTAATTGCCAAATGTGTGGAAAAACAATAATGTATTTATAAGGTTAATTGTGCATGACCATCTCTGCTTAGTAACCTATATGGAATGGTTTTGAGCTTTAGGGTATCTTTTCCTTAGTTAAATAATATTTAATGAAATCCATTGTTTATTAGTCACAACAAAGTGTTTATGTGTAGTCTATGATTCCCTACCTTATTATTCTTTTTTTTAATGTTGGAATTCAATTATTTATATAAAGTCCCTTGTAAAAATATGGAACGCTTCACGAATTTGCATGTCATCCTTGCGCAGGGCCCATGCTAATCTTCTCTATATCGTTCCAATTTTAGGATATGTGCTGCCGAAGTGAGCACCCCTACATTATTATTCTTATAAGTAGGGAGATGATAATTCAAAAAGACAGTTGGAGTTCAGAAAAATCTCACAAAAGCAGAGCATCGTATAATGGTGAGTTGTTTTCTGTTTTAAATTTTGTAGGTGACATATAATTCCCGCCCTTTTGCTTTCCCAGTATTTGGCTCGGAAGGTGCTGCCACTTACAATCCTTGCTCCTCTGGGTGGGTGCAAGATATATCTTTCCTGGAGATCATCATCCAATGGCAATGCCCTCGGAGAAGTATGTTATCCGTGCTTTCTGGACACTGAGATTCCCATCCTGATTTTTCAGTTTTCCTCTAATTCTGAAAACTAGAAGGAACCATTCATATATATCTATATATACATATGCATATATATTTATGTATATCTGTTTGTTGCTAAATATAGGCGGAGTTAATTTCTATATTTACAACCAAGGAATCTGGCAATTAATTGTACTGGCATTGGAGAATATACATAATAAACACCTCATAGAAAAAAATCTCTGCTTACGCGGAGTTAATGACTAACTGAACACAGCCTAGGTTTTTGTTTTTTTTTTTAAGAGAGACTGATAAAAAATAAACTGGGATGAAAAAATAAACTGGGATGAAGATGATAGGAGAAAATAGCTAACATAACTAAGGAAAAAACTGTTTCTAATTACCTTCACAGTGTCTATTTACATCAAAAGGAGACAGATTTTATATTCATATTCATTTTTATTGAGTATCATGTGTCTGGAGTATTGTAAAGATTCATCCATGAGTACTTCTGCCCTCAAAGAACTTGACTCTAGTAGACTGGAAACTTACCCAAACACAAATAATTACAAGAAAGAAGAAGAAAAACATTTTACTGATATTCGATATTATAGTGTTTATAGCAACAATGGGAGATAGGTATTATTCTCCATTTTGCAGATGAAGATTATGAGGCTCAGGGAGTCTAAGTCACAAGATCCTCCAATGATTGAGCCCAAATTCAAATATTGATGCTTGCTTTGTCCATGTCACAGTGAGATTTCCAAGTGCAATAAGTGAAAAAGTTTAAGGGTTAGGTGTGTACAGAAAAATGAATTTCTTTCAACCACAGCAATGTCATAAGGCTTCAAGAGGGAGGTAGGAGCTGAGCTTCGAGCTTGGGAAGATTTTAATTTTCAAATATAGAAAAGAAGGATGATTCAGGTAGTGAGAAGAATATGGACACATAGGAGTTTAAACACGGATCAGTGAAAGCTATTGTTTGGAGTGACAGGTATTTTAAGGAAAAATAGAGAAATATCTTAAGAAAGATAGTTTGAACTCAAATCTTGAAAAACCTCAAAAGTTGGCATAAAGAACTAACTCATCATTATTGCAAGTCTATCAGAACCTCTACTATTAAACAGAACCTCTATCAGTATTAAACTTAAAACTACTTTATACACCTATCCTGCATTTAGAATATCCAGCTAACTTAGGGTAGTCATGATTTATTTTGACAGCCACCTGCCTGTACAACCACATTTGGTTCAGATAAAACCTAGTGTTGGCTTGTTCATTCATTCCTTATATATTTGTTCATTCTTTAAACATACACAAATCACCTACTATTTAGCAGATCTTCTCATAGATCCCATGGATATAATCGTAAGATATTCTCTCTAACCTCCATGAGTTGGGGAAACTATAGGCAAACTAACAATTGCAAGAGAATATGATAGATGCCGTAATAAAATGTGGCATGGGTACTATGGAAGCAACAATAAGATTAGACAATCACCTAATTATCTACTCCAGATGGCCAAACGGCCCAAATGAGTGATCAAAAGTCAGTTCTAAATATGACATTGACTTATCTTCTTAAATTGGACCCGTAGCTATTGGTGTTCCCTAGCGTTTTGGCTAAAATACAGTGATAAGCAGAATGGTAGATTCAATGAGGCACTGAAGGTATGTTGAGGTCAGGTTGCGAGGTCTTGGAAAATATGTCTATGTGGTCCTTGTGTAAACAATGCCATAAAAACTTGTTATCATGTGGGACTTAATCACTTAGACTTAAGTTCAGCCTGAAGCTCTTGTTAGAAAAGACATGTGAGGTTCCCATCATAGCACATCATGTTGCACTGTTCTCAAATGATGTTTCCTAACAGTTTCTTTTGCTAGATCCATACACTAATTTATTCTGAATTTGAGGAGTTTTGGTTTCAGCCTCTTTTAGGTACTAAGGAGAATAGTAAGTCCCATGGCTCACTTTTTTTTTTTTTTTTTTTTTTTTTTTTTTTTTTACTTCTTAAGAGCTTTGGACATAGGTATGTGTATTTAAGACTCCCTATGCCTCAGTTTCCTGATCTTTACAATGGAGGTAATAACTCCTGCCTCATGGAGTTCTTCAAAGTAATACTGCCTACAGAGTACTTAGTTCCAAGCCTCACACATGTTAATATTTAATAAATATCAGGATGACAACAGAAGTGCAGATGTCCACTGAAAAAAATTCCATCCAAATACCTGGTGTTCAGTCTCAACTAAGCCTGCTACACAACTGGCTCGTTTTTCCCTTATTCCATGCCATCATATCCCCCATTCTCATCAGAACATCTTCTCAGTGTTTACCATTCCCCTCAAGCTCCAACTCAACCCCTACACCTCTCACTTTCAACAACCTTGGCACCAGAAAGGAGCTACTTAAGCTTCTGGTCCTCCCCGGCTGTAGACCACACCTGTGCCCACCTGTACCAAATCTTTCCAGGCTCAGAGGAAGAGGAGCCCTTTCTACTCAAAGCTACCTTCTCCGTTTGTGCTCTGGTTTCCACTACTTCCTGATTTTGTAGCTCCTCGATGATTTACATTTCTCTTTCTTATAGCGCTTTCAGCCTATAAACATGCTAGGTTCTCTCCCTTTATGTATCTATCTTGTTTCAATCTGTCCATAGGAAATGTGCCATCTGTATATCATATACTCACACACTCACATACATACATACCTCCGTACATACATAATTAGATAGATAGATGATAGATAGACAGAAAAGTGAGTGGATGGATGGATGGATAGATGGATAAATAGATAGATTTAGATAGATTTTTATATCTAAACATATTTCCTTGAACCTAAAGCACAGTCTAGTTAGTTTTCCCTCTTCTTCAACCCACTCTAATCTGGTGTCAACCTCTGTGGCTCCTCTGGAAATAGCCGTGTCATTTGATGACTTTCTAATTGACAAATTCAATGAAAACTTTTCAGTTTTCATCTTACTTCATTACACCTACTCTTACTGTTTTTTTTAAATTTTTTTATTGTTATGTTAATCACCATATATTACATAATTTGTTTTGATGTAGTGATCCATGATACATTGTTTGTGCATAACACCCAGTGCTCCACGCAGAACGTGCCCTCTTTAATACCCATCACCAGGCTAACCCATCCCCCCACCCCCCTCCCCTCTAGAACCCTCAGTTTGTTTTTCAGAGTCCATCATCTCTCCTGGTTCGTCTCCCCCTCTGACTTACTCCCCTTCATTCTTCCTCTCCTGCTATCTTCTTCTTTTTCTTTTTTCTTAAAATATGTTGCATTATTTGTTTCAGAAGTACAGATCTGTGATTCAACAGTCTTACACAGTTACTGTTTAAAAGTCATGATAACAGTAAAAGTCTTCACCGGTATGCAAGAGTTCCTAAGTTATATCACACAGCACAGTTAAATGATTAAGTATGTGGACTTTGGCATCCTAATGCCTGGAATCAAATCCCAGGTCTGTCACTTGATAGATTTGGGATTTTAGATGAGTTTAGATGAGTTTAGGTGAGTTACTTAACTTCTCTGAGTCATAGCTTTCTTATCCATATGAGGTGGATAATAATAATAACTTACTCATAGGGTTGTTGTATAGACTAGTTGTTTAATACAGAAGAACAGCATCTGGCACATAAGAAGTGTTAAGTAAATATTGGTTATTATTGTTCATTTACTAGTTCTGCAAAAAGCTTACTCAAAGATACATAATATCATCTAGTCAATAGAGATACAATCAAAATAAAGAATTATAGATAGGAAGCTATATATACACATCCACAAGTACATATATATACACATATATATTTTTCTATTTTATAAATGAAAACTAAATAAAGAAACTAGAAAAACACAGTTAAGTATAATATTTTAATATTTATATTTTTACAAACTTTAAATATAAAAATAATCCTTGAAATACAAGATACATAATATGCTCTATTTGATAATCATTTAGGTCTAAAATTTCAGATTGTATCATCAGAAACTGCAAGTTCATGAGATGGTAAGATAAGGGGAACTAAAAAAATTCTTAATTTCTCATCTCACATGTTGGATAGATAACTAGAAATAAATGGATCCAAATATGAGTTTTGCAAAAATATGGTGTACTAATTCTATAAATGAAAAAGATATATGCCTTCCCTAATCATAGTGTAGTCCTTCTCAAATGAGATATATCAACATATATTTCTTTTCATATACAGATATGTCTCCCAGACGTCTAATAGTATCTTGTCCCTTTTTAAAACAGGGTCCCCAAAACTTTACTCGCACAAAAGCATGCGTGAAAGAGCAATGCAGAATTTACTCAAGAAATTTAACAGAGAGAGAGGAATAGATTCACATCACACAGCGAACAACCTAATAAATCCCAATTAAATATCATGCATCTGAATATGAATTTTCTTCTTTTTGACACTTTCTACACATGTGAAGTTCAGATGCTCTTTGCTTGTCCCCCTTTCCAGTACTCTTCCCTTTCCTTTTTCCACAGTGGGGCCCACCCAAGATTCACTTCTACCCTTCATTAGGCTTGTGAAAGCATCTTCTCATTGAGGCTATCCTCTCTCCTCCAAATATCATCTGTTAAGAATATATATTTTCTATATCTTTAATTTATAGACACACATGCATAAATGTATATGCATACATGTGAGAGATTTTTAGAAAAAACAGCACGTTAGTGCTGGTTATCTATGAGTTCCCCTCCCTTGGTTATTTCCGCCAACCTCCAACCCTCAGGGCAGGCAGCAGGTCTCCAGGGAATCTCCCTGGGGAAGCCCTCCCTGGGGCCTGACTGCATTTTACATCTGGAAATGAAATGATTAGTATTTTTGTCTACCCTCCCCTTTAGATTATAAGCTCCCTGAGGGCAGGAGCCGTATCTTACTCATCTTCACATTTATAGCTTCTAGAAGGCTCTTCAACATGATCCAAGCTGCAAAATTTGAACTAAATTCAAATGACACTGGTAAAATAATTTTAGCCATCAGCGAATATATGAGGTGGGACAATACTTAGCTTAAAAGACTTTTTTCCCCTCTATTCTATGTGTGTTCAAGAAACTATTTTACTTATTCAAATAGTTGGAGTGTCAAGCAGAAAAGCCTAAAACTACAAGTCTTGTGAGGGAAGGAACAGATGATACCAGTTAAAACAACATCCCTATGTTGTGGTTCTTCGGTGCAAGAGCTCCTGTTGTTTGTTCTATCGATGGCACGGTGAAAGAAAGCTGGGAAGAATGGAATAAGGGACCAGACAGAATTTTAAACTTCTCTTCCTAGTGTGCTTAGGAGAATATCCTTAGCCAAAACTGCTGAGTACAGATAAAATACTTTGCTGCTCTTTAAATCACCCTAATCTTGAAAGCAATTAACTGTGCTTTGATAATTGAATTGATTTTTCCTTCCTCATTGAGGAGCATTGACATCGACTGGGGAACTGATGGAAAATCTCTTGAATATCATTAAAAATTAGCTTTATTGAACAGCTTAGCATATATTTCAAATATATTTTAGAGTGAACTTACAAAGCTAAGTAAAAAAATAAATAAATAAATGCGGTCAAGTGTGCTGCTACCTTCTAATACCATAGTTGAAAAGAAACAAATAATTCTGGACATTTTTTTTTTTTTAAATAAAGGAAACAATAGTTGTTTTTTTTTTTTTCCCCTCTCACATTCATATATAATTCAAAAGCATTTCAACTAATTTGGCTCAGATTTTCCCAGTACAGCTGCCTTTGGCCGAGACTTAGAAGGAAAAGTTTCAATAGAATGGCAATTATTCCTGAATGTATCAGGACTGTTCTAACGATGATACTTAGTGACCACATTATGGTAAAAATGCTTAGCTGTAGACACAGAATTTATATCAATGCACTGGGCTCACATGAGGTGCCACAGAAGTGATTGTTGTTTTTGTAAGATTATAGGAACTACAGAGCACACGCTGCTCTAGATGGCATGTTTGTGTCCCTCCGAGATTCATATGCTGAAACCTAAAACCCACCAAGGTGGTGGTAAGAGGAAATGGGGTCACCGGAAGGTGATTAGGTCATGAGCACAGAACCTTCGTGAATGGGATTAGTGCCCTTATCAGAGAAAGCTCTCCTGCCCCTTTCCACCATATGAGGAGACCATGAGAAGCTGGTGGTCCACACCCCAGAGAAGGGCTCTCACTAGAACCTGACCATGCTGGCACCTAGATCCTGGACCTCCAGAACTGTGAGCAACAAACTTCTGCTGCCCAGGATGCACAAGGCTGCGTCCTAGGCAGAAGCACTGCTCCTGGAAAAGCCTGCTGCTCTTTTGGGCCCACTTGCTTACTCTCTGAAACTGTATCCCCAGACTGCCTTAGTTTCCTGTCCTGTAATTTTATTTTATTTATTTAAGAGAGAGAGAGAGAGAGAACGAGTGGGGGAGGGGGCAGAGGGAGAAGCAGACTCCCTGAGGAGCAGGGAGCCTGTTGCGGGACTCCATCCCAGGACCCTGGGTTCATGACCTGAGCTGAAGGCAGATGCTTAACCGACTGAGTCACCCAGGCGCCCTCCTGTCCTGGTTGACTAACAAAACTTTCTTCTGACATTGATTCAGAATTCTATTGATTTAGAATACAGAGAACCAGGAAGGTGAAATAGTAGGGCTTTTTTCATAGAAATTTATGATGATAATTTATTTTCATAGCCACAGCCCCGAGGCACTGAAAAAGCCATGAAATACTTCATTGATAGGAAGCAAATCAAGGTCTTAGGGTGAGTTTGGTGCTCAGGATTGTTTTTGAATTTATTTTCTTTGAAAATTGGTAATCTTCAGATGGTATAAAATTTCATTCATATTATTCAGTCAACCAGATTCCCTAATGCCCAATAATTCTAGGCAAATAATCATTTGCTGTACAAATGTTAGAAATTTTACTCTACAGATTGAATTGCACAGCTATTGAGTATGAAGTTGTACATTAAAGAGTCTAATTTAAATTAGCAAAATTAAATGATAATGGTCTCAATTATTTTAATTTCATAAAAAGAAGATACAATTTGGGAGGAACTTTTGAGTAGCAGGGTGCCCTTCAAGGACTTCATCAAAAACAGTGCAACATTTATACTCATTTTTTTTCATAAACTTTCCTCTTCACTTAAGAAAATTTCAATTTATTGAGCATTTTACTCTCTGCACCGCACTCAAATAGCTACCTAGCAAGGAAAGGTGGAAGAAGCAAAAATGGATGCTCACTGCATCCTACTACGTGCTAGGTACTGTGGAGAGTGTGTGGAGTCAGGCAGCAATGAATGTCAGCCCTACTGTCTGTTATTTGGGTGACCTTGGGCATGTTACCTAATCTGTCTAGCCTTAGGATCATTATCTGTACTATGAGTATAACAATTCTTTATAGGACTTCAGGTAGAATAAAATGGGCCGATATAACTGAAGCATTTCACATAATAGCTAACACAGGGCACCTGCTCACCAACTGGAGACTAATCTCAGTTTTCCTTCCTTCTCCCTTAAATCATGGTTTTCTCCACTGCATTAATCCTCTCAAACATGCAGTGTTGCTCCCACCTGGAAGGAACTTTGCCTTGACCCCACTTTTCCTGCCAGGTATGATCCCACCTCTCCGCTTCCCATTACAACTATGCAAAAGAGGAGAAGTCAGGCTCTCGTGGTAAGCTGTGATTGGGTGGTGAAAGTGAGTAGATCTCAAGCTTGACTGACAGCAAAGTCACAGAAGCAGCTCAGTCAGCAAAAGGGACCAGGTACATACACATGCACATGCACACAAACACAAAACACACATCATACTACACACACACACCACCACCACCACCACCACCACCACCACTGGTGAATGGAATGGAGAAGGACTAGGTAGAGGTGGGATGACCAAGAGGGTTTAAACAACCTGAGAGTCAGGGATTCAAAGGGAAAGGGTGATCAATGATGTCCAGGGCTGCCAAAAGATCAAGGTGTGTAAAACACTAAGAAAAAAAAAAAAAAAAGGCCCTGCGTTTGTCAATTAGGAGATCATCAGTGACTCCATAAAGAAATCTCAGTAGAGTAAAGACAGAAACCTATACCAGATGGCTTAAATCACGGCAATAATTCCTTTCTTCCCATTATCTCTTAAGTGTAATACAGTCAGGTCATCCTCTTACTGCCCTACTAAACCTGTTCTTATCGAGGTTACCAGTGACCTCCACATTACTAAACCCAGTGGTCAGTTTTCAGTTTTCAGTACATCATCTGCAACATTTGATAAAGTGGATCACTCTCCATCCCTTGAAACACTTTCTTCACTCAGCTTCCCAAACATCACTCTCATGGGTGTTCTTACCCCACAGACAACTCCTTTTCTTGTTTCTACTCACACCTCTTTCCCTTAATGTAGGAATATTCCAGAGTCTTTAGATCTCCTCTTCTCTTCACTAAGTTTCATGGCCTCAAATGCTCTCTAATAGTTGAGGATTCTGAAATTTATATTTCTAGCACAGACTATGCATCTGACTCCAGATTCGCATATTCAGTGATCTACTTGACATTTCCATTTGGATGTGTTTAGGTAACTCAGATTTATTACACTGAAAACTAAACTCCTGATCTTCCTATTCACTCATTGTTGCCCACATTTCCATAAATGTTAACTCCATCCTTCCAGTTATTGTTTCCAGAAATCTTGGCATGATGCTTGTTGCCTCTATTTCTTTTGTACCCTATATGGTGGTTTTAAAATATACCTACTAAATCTGATGCTCCTTCCTTGAAATGGTGGAGCCTAATTTCCTTCCCTTTGAGTGTGAGCTGGACTCACTGTCATGACTCTAATAAATAAAATAAAATGGAAGCGAAGGTGTGAAACTTAAAAGACACTCTGGCTTCCTCTTTCTTCTCTCTTTTTTCTCACTCTGCGTATATTAGTCTATTTGGACTGCCATAACAAAATACCATATGCAGGATGGCTTAAACAATAGAAATTTTGTTTCTCACAGTTCTGGAGGCTGGAAGTCCCAGATCAAAGTCCAGCAGGGTTGGTTTCTGTGAAAGCTCTCTTCCTGGCTTGCAGACAGTTGACTTTTCTGTTCTCACATGGGTTTGGGGCTTCAACATATAAATTTTGGGAGGTGGATACAAACATTCAATTCATACAATGGGCGAAGTTAGTGGTCATGTCATAAAAACGCTCAACTAGCCTAAGAGAGGCCCATGTGGCAAAGAACTGAAGCCTCCTACCAATAGCTTGATGTGAATGAGCCATCTTAGCAGCAGATCATTCAGCCCCAGTCACACCTTCAAATGATACTACCCCATACAACATCCTCACTACAACCTGATGAGAGACCCTGAGCCCGAATTACTCAACTGAACTGTATGAAATTACTGACCCACAAAGTCTGTGAGACGTTTGTTGTTTTAGTCCACTTAGTTTTGGCTTGTTATGAAGCAATAGGTAATTAATACACCCCACATCCAATCAATTGGCAAAGTCAATTGGCTCTATCTATAAAACATATCCAGAGTACAACTACTTTCATTGTTACTACCTAAATATATGCCACCATTATATCTTACCTGGGTTTTTGCAAAATCCTCTTAACTGACTTCCCTAATTCTACCTTGACTGTTACCATCGGTCCTCAATACAACTGAGTGATCCTATTAAGACATAAGTCATATCATGTCACATATCTCCTTCTGCTTTCACCCTCATTCTCTTTGCTTCTGCCACACTGGCTTCCTTATCATTCCTGGACCATGCCAGGTACCTTCCAACCTCAGGGCCTTTGCACTTGCTCTTCCCCTTGCCTGAAGCACACTTCCTCCAGATATCTTTATTGCTTACCCCTTCTTCTTCTTCAAATGTTTGCTTAAACATTAATTTCTTATTTCTTATGCTCCTTCCCTGCTTCTGTAGCTCATATGACCTACCATACTATGTAATTTACTCTTTTTTTTTAAATCCCTTAAATAGAATGTTACCTTCAGGACTGCAGGGATTTTATCTATTTTGTTTACTCTTGTGTCTTCAGTGTTAAAGAGTGTGCCTGGCACATATTATGTATTCATTAAAATTTGTGGAAAGAATGAATGAATAAATGAGATAAATAGGCAACACAATTTTTGTGTTTTTTTATATAAAAAATAAACTTGCTAGAAGTCAGACACCTATGTTGTGGGCTTGTGAAGTATGAACCTAGGTTCCTCTTGAGTCCAGTGTTCATTTCACTCCAATGTTCATTTAATTACAAAACACTGCAGGGCTCATTTTATGCTACTGTGTTTTTTGTTGTTAATTTTCATAAGAAGGATAATTGGAAGAAAAATCTCCCTCTCCTTTGTTTTTTGGTCCATATGAAGATGGGAAGGAAAGATGGTGCTATCAAAAATATGAATGATGTCTCACATGGCAGTGACTTTCCCATTGTCGGAGATACCAAAAGCAGAAGTTGAATAGCCACTAACAGATGATAATGTGGAGGGGATTGATGCAGTGCATGAAGGTTAACCAGGTGACCTGTCCTTGGTTCCCTCTAACCTGAGATTATATTCCAGCAATCCACAAAGAGTCACTGCACAGACATTACATTTCCAGCTCTGTGAAGGGAAAGGATGAGCCAAAGGGAGAGTCAAGTCAGTCTTCAGCTGTCCGTGAGGGTGCCTGTGTCTCTGAGGAGACAGACTCTTTTGTCCCGGGTGTGCAGGGGGATATCGGGTTTGGCTTTTGACATATTAAACCTTGGGAACAACCAAATGGACATATCCTGAGGTATACTGAGTAATACCACCTTCTTCCTCTAGAACCAGAGAGAGGAGAGGAAGGAAAATAGGGGATCTCTGTCTCAGTACAGTTTAACACCAATACCATCTGTGTTAAGAGGGCTGCTTCTTTAGGGACATCAAACCTTGTAAAAATTTCTGATCAAACCCTCCAGGGGCTACATTTAAACTGTTCTGAGTTTTGTCAATAAGGAAGTAGAATTGGTTCTTCATTTTCTGATCAAGACACAGAGAAGAAGTAAGAAGCCTTGCCAGGTTATTTCATTAGAAGAAAGTAACTATCCTGAAGCAATACACTTAAGCAAGACTGACTGCTGCTGAGGTAGAGGGGAGGTATGATACGCTTCGCTCCCGGAACGGATCAGTCAGATCCCGAGTGTTAATTATTGTACAGCTGTCCTGGACGGCAGGTGGGCAGGAAGAGCTCAAGACACAGGTTCATGCGGATGGGGAAGGTAAGTCATGGAATTTCAGTCATGAGAACCTTGAATATGAAAAGCGTGTGCTTGGGCTATCTGATTTAAAAATCAAATGAAATCCAGCTCCCCCCATGCACCCTATCACAGAATGTTGCTTTCTTCATTCTGCTTTTCATAACAATGGGAGGTGTCAAAATGAATGATGTTGAATTGGTTATTGGAAAAGTGCCATGTAGTACATTTGTGTGGTATTGTTAAAATGTAAATCAAGTCAACTTCATTAGAATGCTTAGTAGTTTCAAAATCAGGCGAGAGTCCTTTCCTAGGCCCTGTTCCCAGCTGGAAGAGTAGTTTCCTCTGCACAGCTGTCCCTGCCACTAACTGTCTGAGACAGAGATGGCATTTGAATATAGATTTGAATATACTGAGCAACTGACAGATATTCTCAGTACACAGTCTATGTCAGTTTTCCACATTAGGAAATAAGTTTTGCTCATTCAACTGACCTTGATAAGAACATAAACTCTTGCAGCGTGGGGTACTACAGAAAAGAGATGCCACTGCTGTTCTCACCAATTATGACTATATAGCTATGGCCTTGGGTTTCAATTAGGCAGAGCAGTAAACCCTGGGTAAGCAGCCTTAGGTTGCAGTGCATACTACAGGGGGAAACAGAACTGTTCTTCCTACTTTGTTGGGATAGCGCAGCTTGATGAGAGCAGTCCATCTGAGGAGCAGATGGGGACAGCATTTTCAGGCTCTAGTGGGGAGCTACAACTCGGTTAAAAAAAAGTGTATCTCCAGCTTGACTGACACCATGGCCATAGAAGTAGCTCAGGCCAGCAGCTTGGGACACACACACACACGTACACACACCCACATATGCACACAGGAACTGGTGCATAGGGCCGAGAAGGAACGGCACAGATGGGATCACCAACCTGGTTTAATGATATGGAAGTTAAGAGGAAAAGGATGGTTAAGGGCTGCAGAAAGATCAAAGTGTAGAGAATATGAAAACCAAACCAAAACAAACCTGTGGGTTTGTCAATTAGGAGATCATCAGTGTTGCTAAAACAGAGCTTGGCCAACTACGCTTGTCGCTTGTTTTTGTCTGGTGTGCAAGCTGACAGTGGTTTTCACATTTTTAAGCATAAAATATGTAACAGTGATAACAGCTGCTGGAAGAGTCGAGGGCATTGCTACTTGGCCTGAAAGCTTAAAATGTCTATTATCTGGCCCTTGACAGAAAGACGTTTGCTTGACCCTGCTCTGAAAAGATATCAGTAAAGAGGGAAATAGAAGAACCGCAGACCAGATGTCTTTCACCTCTCAATAGCACAGAATGACCCAGCTTGCTCCTCTCACTACTCAGAGTGAGAAAGATGGAAAAGAGATGCTGGCTTCTGTACCTTGGCTGCACATGGAAGTCCCCTGGGGGGCTTTTACATATGCAGATGCCTTGGTCCAAACCTCAAGATATTCTGGTTTAATAATTGGTCTGGAATGGGGCTCAGGACTGATATTTTTTAAAGGTGGACAAGGTTGAGTACAAAAGGGTTATACTCCTGTTGGAGAGTTAGCATCTGGAGTTGAATGGGAGGATTTTGGAGCAAGCTCAGCTGACATTAGACTTCAGCATGTTTTAATAGATTCAGTTAAGACAGTTGTATTACTTTCTCCACCAAGCGGTAGTGGCAAGGTGGCAAGTCAACCAGTCAACTTCTATTTATTAAGTTGTATAAGATAGAGCAGAAGAACAAGGAGGTGAGGTCTTTGGGGGTGTGGTGAAGACATTCTAAAATGGTTAACTATATGTTCCACAGTATAACGAGAGTCAAGTGAGGTTAGGAAGGGTGAACTGATGGTTGGATGGATGGATGGAGGATGAACAGACAGATGGACAAAGGATGGATGGATGGATGGATGGATGGATGGACGGACACATAGATGGGTGGATGGCTGGATGGTTGGATGGAGAGTTTGGAAGGTCTGAAGTACTGGAGGTTACTGAGAAGAGAAGAGAGGATTCAGCACATGTGAGGAAATAAGAAAAATGTGAGGGTGTTGTGGTAACAGAGGGAACATTCTGATGATACCTCAATATCAAGCAGGTTCAGGTCATAATACATTGTAAGCCTTTAATCTAATTTAAAAATATTTATTTAAAAAATTTCTGGGTGTTTTTGTGTTTTGTTTTTAGTTACTGATATTGCAATAGCACTTTCTCCACCATTTTTTATGGTCAGTATGTTTCTTTGCTGTGTCAGTCTATATAGCCTTTGTGGACAACCTAACTGCCATTTGATGTTATTGCTCTTGGATTAAAATATGTTCCATTGAAATGATAAATAAACATTCAAAATACACTTGTAATCTATTGGTAAAATGGGACTTTCCTGATACATACAAAAACATAGGTCTTCAAGAATTTTCAGAAGACCCTCCCCCATTTAAAGACATCCCCCAGTAGTCATAAGCACAGCTCTTTAGGACTGCTGCCTAGGACCAGAGAGCAGCCACATGCTAGGGGAACACAAGGGCTCCTACTACAGATGGCATTTCCCATTTCTGGTAAAAATCAATCCTTTTATTCACGACCTGCTTTCTTTTAAGTTTGATGACCTCTGAGTACGGCAGATCACAAGGTTAAAACTATCGTTCGATTTTTCTTGCTGAAGATAGTAAACTAGGTAAATTTGGAAACAATCATATGCAGAAAAATGGATGCATACCGATGGCTTTGTTATTTGCTTACTTCATTACTTGGGGGAAATGTGTTTTGCGTTTATGTTTCTAATTACAAAAATAATATGTGCTAGTTATAACAGGTCAAACAATGCAGAGGCTTATGAGGAAAACGTGTAGTCACCCGCACTTGTCCTTCAGAGTGATCCTCCAGGGCAGCCAACATTGACAATTCACCTGTGTACTTCCAAGCTCTCTCTTGAACAAGACTCACTCAGTTTGCATTTGCTCCCTTTAAAGCTGCTCGCAAACGGTTGACCAAGCTCAGATTCCAGAAGAGAGAACTCAGCCCCTCTGGTGGGGGCCAGTGATGGTGGCAGGTCAGAGTGCAGCCTGGAGCCAGCTAGCTGTCTGTGTTCAAATCCCAATTCTGTCACTTACAGCAAAACTGGGGAAAATGATCCAGTTTTTCTTTGCCTCAAGTGACTAATGTATAAATGGGGATATTTCAGCGTTGTATAAGGATTATTATGTTGATTAAGAAGTTAACACCTTTGAGTGTGCATAGCACTTTGAAAATTCTCAATAATAATAGCTATTATCTCTCTGATTAGCACTGCAAAAGTGCAAAGAATGATCTTTTGGTAACTGAGTAGATACGAACCATACCAAGGGTAACCACAGTTACAAAAAGACTGCGTTTAGGCTTAGTGTTATCCAGTGACAAAACACTCCACAATTCACTAATTATCTTATATGAGTAAAATTCTGTATGAATTCCTTTTGTTTTTTAGGAATTATAAGGAACATCAATAAAATGATGAGCACATTTTAAAAAAATGATTTTGTTGAAGAATAGTTACTTATTATAAAAGTCACCCATTTTAAGTGTACTAATGATTCTCGGGAAATTTACTGAGTTGTGCAACCATCACCACAACCCAGTTTTAGAACATTTCCGTCACCCTAATAAGATTCTTCATGCTCAGTTACACTTAACGTCAATTCCTCTTTCCAGCTCCAGATAACCGCTAATCTCCTTTCTTTCTCCATGACTTAGCATTTTCTGGACATTTTATACAAATGGAGTCATACCATATGTGGTCTTCTGTGTCTGGCTTCGTACAGTTACCTTGCTTCTGAACATACTGGAGCACGTATCAGTATTTTTTTTTGTATTGATGAACCATATGCCTCTATATGGATGTACACATTTTGCTTATCCACTCATCAATTGATGGCTCTTTTGGTTGTATCCACTTTTTGTCTATTATGAATAATGTCACTATGAACATTCATGTACAAGTTTTCAGTGGGCATATGTTTCCATTTCTTCTAGGAAACGGGAAATTCCTAGGAGTGAAATTGCGGGTCATATGGTAAATTTGCATTTAACTTTTTAAGAAGCTGTTAAGCTGTTATCCAAAGTGACTGCACCATTTTGCATTCCCACCAGCAATAGACGAGGGTTCTACAGACATAATTTTAGAAGGTTAAAAGAGAAAGGTCTAGATATAAAAAATACAAATTCAAATGTTGAATTTCCATTTTCTGAAATTTATTATCTTCTACATTTCTCCTTCAGTGGAAGGAAAGAGGGAGAATACTGTTCTTGCCCTCCTAGGATTCTGACCTCCCACATTTTGCTCTTTGGTTGGAAGAGGGTTGTCTCACCTTAGTCAGCCCTGCTAATTCAGGGAAATAAACCATGTGCTCCTCCATTCCTAGTAACTCCAAGAGACCATCCAGAGAAAAAAGAACATTTAACAAATGAATATTCACTCCTCAGGTATGGCAAGAGAAGAGTTAATGCAGTTGTAACAATTATTGACTACAAGATCTGCAAATGATTGCATAAAATTTCTAAAATATGCCTGCAAGCTTCTATTATTGATGTGGTGCCCCCAGGGCTGCACATATGGGTTTAAGTGTCTAAACTGTTTTATTAATTAAATTGCTATGATTTACCTCTCCCATGTTAGCATTTATAGTTTATGAAACAGCCCTGTAATTAGAAAATGGCATACTAGTGTTGCTTGTTTACTTTGTGGGTGAAATATTATATACATATATACTTATACATATGTACACACACACACACACACACACACACACACTGCATTTTCCCCCCACCAACCCTCACAGGCTACTTTATTTCTAGTCCAATTAATAGGCAACCTCCAGTGGTGCATTAAATTGCTTTTTAGGGGGAGAGGGAGATAGCGGGGAAGTTCATTTTTCCTGCTGAGGAGTGTTATGGCATCCATGAATGTTTGTTTATTTGTTTTCCCTCTGTAGACAGAAAATTGAAATAATAAGATTTTATTGTAAAAAATCTGTCTAGAGATATACCTAGCAAATTCTAAAGTTGTAGAGCTCTTTTAATTATATAGTGTTTTATAATCTTCACTTCCTTTTTTGAAGATAATATAGCAATATATAATATGTGTAATATATATTACCTATGATCTATAGACAATAAAGTTGTTGAGACACTTTTTTGTTAATTTAACCTTTATTTTATGTGTATTTATTCAAGCCACCTACAACCATATACTGGTGCTGAATCCAATGTTGTATATATTTTTATCAATTTTCTCAACTGTGGGTTATATCTGACTTTTAAGAATGTCAGATTATGATAAGTCTTGTTCAAGCACATCAAAAGATTACTGAATCTTAGATTGGAAGAACTTTGGGAGTTATACAGTCACATTTTTCATATTTCTGTAACATCTCTGGGTTCCATATGAATCAATCATCATTGCAATTTCAAATCTCTTTTAGCTGGAGGTATATAACTTTAAAAGTCTCTATCTCACGGAGATATTAAGGGTAACACGAAATAACAATCTTTAAGATATTTTAATGTATGGGGAAAAGGTTTTCTACACATGCCAAATATTAGTTTGGTTAACAATCTAACGTCGAAGAGGTTTATGAATAATGGGTTGCTCTGCTCTCATGGCTGAGTGTTGCCATCTGATTGTAGAGGGTTAGAACAGTTAGAGCAAAAGAGTAGTAGATAATACAGAACTTAGCATAGGGCTATATGTAAAAGGGGATCTATACAGTTTGACTCATCCGGTTAACAAATATTTACCAAGAACCTATGCTATATTTTGTAAAATAGGAGGCGCAGAAGTGGATACAAAGATTTTTCAGATAGTCTCTGACCCGAAGAGGCTCACAGTTAAGTAAAGGGAAAGGTCCGTTCATAGGTAATTATGCAGAATGTGTGAGATGGCATTCATAGAAAACAATTTCAGATTTCAGAAGATAGAGGAAGCTCTTCTGGTTGGGGTGGTCAGAAAAGGCTTCTTGAAAAAGGTGGCATGAGAGTTGAATTTTGACATATGGGGAGAATTTCAATAGATGAGGGTTTTCAAGGGTAGGTAATTCCAGCGGGGGTAACAGCATTGGTAAAGGTGCAGAAGTTGGAAAATGTAAGATGTAGATAATCATGTACACAGAGTAAAATAAAGAGACCTCCAGCTTTCCTTCTGTGCAGACCTGAACTGCACAGAATAGTCATTTGATTGTAATTGTTAAGTCTCTTGAGATGGAGCAAGCTTCTAGTGGGAGAAGGTTTGGTTCTTATATTGGTTTTCTTGATTTCCTATGAAGAGGAAGTCATGGACAATGCCTTCAGTTTAACCACTCATCTTGCCATCCTGTGATGTGGGTAATTAAGGTGATAGAATGCGCATGCCTCAGAACAACTAGCCAACAATGCTGATAGTCCCATGCCCAGTAACGAAAAGGAAGACTGGTGGAACAGTGAAAATGCACCGTGTTTATAATAAATCATTTTTAAATATGAAAAGAGCATTTAGTTCTTTAAACTGTATTTAGTAAGTTAAAAATCCAAGATTCATAACAATGAGTAATAATAAGTTAACTCTTGGGAGAAAAGGTAGGAAATATGCATATCTTTGTATTTGATGATATATGCAAAAAGAGAAGTTTGGGAGAAAGAAAAAACTAGTAACAGTAGTTACTAGTGCACATGTGTATGTGGGCGCATGTATGGGAGTGGAAGCTTGCAAAAAGGACAGGAATGGGAACAGTGTTTTCTCCCCGTACACAGGCCCTGTACAGGAATCACCCAGGGATGCTGTGAAATGCAGGTTCTGATTTTGTTGGTCTGGATTAGAGCGTGAGATGCTTCATGTCTGACAAGCTCCCGGGTGATGTCCATGCTGCTGGTCTGTGACCCACACTTGTATAGAAAGGGTCCACACAACCTGGGAAATTTGCCTATGACTTTATTATTGGATGATACCGAGGGACAAATATTCCTTTTGTCCGTGTGAGGATGACTTTATGGTTCTGGGTAACCCCTAAAGATGTACAATGAAGGTAAAAGACAGGAGTCTGGACTTTGCTTGAAAATCATCCAGAAACAACAAGAACAAATAGCAACAAAAGGATAGATGAAGCAACTGTGGCTAAATCTTAATAATTAATCTGGGTTCTGGGTATATTGGGGGTTATTTTACTATTCTGTCTACTTTTTAAAAAATTTTATTTCAAAGAATCTGCTCCTGGTTTCATTGATCTATTCTATTGTTCTTTTTAGTCTTAATTTATTTCTTCTCTAATCTCTATTATTTCCTTCCTTCTTCAGGCTTTGGGCTTTGTTTGTTCTTTTTCCAGGTCCTTTAGTTGTAAGATTATGTTGTTTATTTGAGATTTTTTGTTTGTTTCTCGAAGTAGGCCTGTATTGCTATAAACTTCCCTCTTAAGAACAGCTTTTACCACATCCCACAGATTTTGGACCGTTGTGTTTTCATTTTCATTTGTCTCCATGTATTTTTTCATTGCCTCTTTGATTTCTTGATTGACCCATTCGTTGTTCTGTAGCACATTATTTAGTTTCCCTGTATTACTTTTTGTAGGTTTGAAATTTTTCATTATAAAAAAATTTGAAGTTATCTACAATTTCTTTCTTTCTTTTTTTTTAAAGAATTTATTTATTTATTTGACAGAGAGAGACACAGTGAGAGCAGGAACACAAGCAGGGGGAGTGGGAGAGGGAGAAGCAGGCTTCCCAGCGAGCAGGGAGCCCGATGTGGGGCTCGATCCCAGGACCCTGGGATCATGACTTGAGCCGAAGGCAGACGCTTAATGACTGAGCCACCTAGGCACCCCTTATTTACAATTTCTGTTCCCACCTCACAATATAGCATTTTGTAAGGTTCTTAATGATACCCCTTCACAAAATCCAGAGTAAAACTCTTGTCTTCATCATACTTGACTTTCAAAAAGCTTTTGACACATTAAACCACTTCCACTTGATCAAAACATTTTCCTTTTGGTTTGCTGATACCATATCTTTCCAAATTTCTCTGTTGCCTGATCCTTCTCAGTTTCATTGCCAGCATCTTGTCTTTTATTTGACTTCCTGATATGGGAGTTCTCGGGCTCCATGCTTGGCTCCATGTTCCTTTCATTCTATCCTCTCTTCCTCAGTGATCACAATGAGCTCAGTTATCACCTGTTCTCTAGTGACTCCCTGATGTCCAATATGTCTTCAACCCAGACTTTTTTTCAACGAGCTTCACATGCATATATCCAACACTGTGATCAATACCTCTACTTACAGACTTTTGAAATTCAACATGTCCAAGATGGAACCAATTATCTTTCTCTCAACTTGACTTTCATTTACCATTTCTATTTTTGTAAATGACACTGCTATCCACTCAGATACTCATTCTAGAACTTAGGGTGTCATCCTCTACACTCTTCTTCATTGCCACCCTCAGCATCTCAGTCACCAAGTTCTATCACTTCTACTTCCAAAATATTTTTAAAACCTATCTATTCTTGTTGATCTTCACTGCCACCACTGCCCCTTGTACTAGCTACTGAGAGAGCCCCTAAAGCATCCCTAATAAGTTGTGTGGACCCACACCCCCAAGTTCAATCTCCACTTTGGCAGCCACAATATTCTTAGAGAAACACAAAGATTAAACACTCTTCCACTTAAACCCCTTCAATGGCTCCTCTTCAATTCCAATGTCCGAAGTCCTTGCAATGGCCCAGGAGACCCTGTGTAAACTTCTGCATCATCTTAAACTCTTCTACCATTCTACCTCACCTGATACCATTCCCCCCTTTTTGTTACCTTATTGCAACAGTGGCCATCCTTCTAACTGCTATTCCTTTGGGTTTTAGCCTAAACAACCCTTCATCAGAGAAACCTTATCTGACCTCCCAAAAAAGTGAAGTCCTTTCATTATTCACTGCAGTTTTCCTTCGTAACATTTAACACTAATGCAAGTAAATGACTAGATAATTATGAGTTTATTGTCAATCTCCTGAATTGGAATAAAAACTCCAGGTATTAACATATTGGCTATTGCCTGACATGTACTATTTACTCAATTTATAATCTCTTCTATAAAGACACTCTGTCAGAACATGGCCCCTAGTAGGTGCTCAGTGAATTGTTATACTATTATTGAGTGTCATTGATGTTCAAATTAAACACTGGAACAGAATACAAATATTAACATTAAATTCTCTTAATAATGTCTCCTAGGAAAACTGAGCAGAGTAGTGATGAGCTGCCAGGTATTTGTTTTGCTGATTTGCTCTCCCCACACCCTTGGACTTGGACCTTTCCCTTTGTAATTCATGGCATTCTAGTTGCCTCCACCACAGATGCTTCATCAGAAGTGAGCTGGAGGGATTTAGTTTTGTTTTGTTTTGCCCTCTTGAATAAAGGCGACATGACACATTAGAAGTTGGATGTCAGATCTTTTAGCATGAAATTTAAACAATATAACAGAATGTTCGAGAGTCATTTCTGAATAGATAACTTTCTTTCTTACCACTGAACCTAGTCTATTTCAGAGCATGTCAGTCGCTTCTGGTAATTTGCCCAGTGAGGGCACCTCCATCATAGCAAATTAGGACTGAGCTACTGAGTATTTAAGTAACAGAGACCAGCATGTAGGTTTATTTCCAGTTTCATAGCCCTCAGCCCCAGTGTGTCAGGTTAGTTACATGTTGGTTTCCCAATACTGGTTTTGCAAACCCAGAGCAAGGTGAGAGTTTATTCACTTAATTACCAAATGGCAAAAGTATGGGAAAAAACCCATATTTTCAATAAGGTGGATGAATGCAGATTGTAGCACAATGAAAGGTGCAACTCTCTAAGCATGGCAACCATCACCCTGGAGCATAGCTCCACAGGTGTGCTGGATGCAGGTGGACCTGCCAAGCAGCTTTGCCAGTGTTTGCTTTGACAACCCATTTCAAACATGGTAGAAACCCCTGAGTGGCAAAGCCCTAGACCCTTCAGAGATTTTTGGGTACCTTGTGGAGGACCGGGCATGGCAGGAAGTTCAATAAATGAATCCTATATTAAACTGCAGTTAGGCACTTTTGGCTTTTCTGTCCTATTAAGGAAGCCATGCACTTGAGGGAAATAAACCCACAAGATATCTTTGGTGGTGGAACTTAAAAAAATATTTTCTTCCCTCCCGGTTCTATTTGTGGATGGTGCTAGTGGGTTAGTTAATAAAACACAATTGCTTTCCATCTCTGGGGCTAGGATTAATGTATGCCTCTTATTTATCCACAGACACTGCAAGCTGGATTCTTGGCCCTCAGTCCTTTACATGGATATTAATCAAGCACGTGTACTCAATTAAAATTGGTAGGTCGGGACAGCAAGGGGGAAACTCAGGCAGCTGCTCTTTTTGTGGCACCTGGAAGGGCCTGTGCAGGTGATGTGAATTCCCCTGTTACCCTGCCATGTGCCTGGGACTGCACACAAGCACCAGCTGAGGACACCAGCCATGGACAAAGGTGGGGAAAGGCGCTTCTTGGTCCTGTTACCTAGTCGGGTGTGATGCCAGAGTTGGATACGAGCAACCATCTGGTTTTCTCAAAATTAGTTTGTGTACTGAAATACATTTTATCTTTCTTTTAACTGTTAAATGCTGGTAACATGACCCATCACCGTGTCTGCCGGTTTCCTCCGGTGCATTTCCGAACCCCCCCACAACCTGGCTCCTGCTTCTCCCCTTGGAAATTGCTCTGAAATCTGTTGACTTCCTTACTTTTAAATGTGATGTCTCTGTCTTCATTTTCACTGACCTCTCTCTAATGTTTGTTTCTGTTGTTGGTCAGATTTCTTTGTGCACTCTTCTCTCTTGGTTTCCAGACCGTCCCATGAGCCTGGTCATGTTTCTGCCTCTGCTTCTGCCCCTTGGTCTCACTTTCCTTTGCTGTCAGCTCTTCCCCCACCAGGTCATTTGCAGGTTTCTCTGAGATTTGTTCTATGCGGGTAGGTAGCCTCTCTCTGCACGAAGACATACCTCTAGTGTTTTTGTTCCTCAGCTTTTTAGCCTTTCCTGCCCAGTATCTAATCAAATTCTGTCCACTTGTCAAATTATTCTAGAAATAGCTAACGTACATTGTATGCCTCTAATATGCCAGGCACTGTGCTAGGTCTTTAGAAACATTACCTTATGTACATTGTATGCCTCTAATATGCCAGGCACTGTGCTAGGTCTTTAGAAACATTACCTTAATTAATCCTCAAAACCAATCTGAAAAGGAGGTTTTATCTCCATTTTATAGGGGAATAAGAAAAGTTATCCCTTGAGGACTTAGAGAGGTTTAGGAGCTTGCCCCAAATCCCACAGCAATGGGGAAGCCGAGATACAAACTCAGGTTTATCTGTCAGCAAAATCCATACTCTGTACCAAAGGCATTGTAGCCCAGTGGCCAGGCTCTGTCCTTTTGTGGATAGGTGGTCCTGGGTTTGAGAACTAGCTCTATCATTTATGACACCTCCAATATTCAAGTGTTTTAGCTACAAAGTCAAGATAATGATAATACATACCTCAAGGGCTGTGAGTATGTGAGAGTACAGTATAATGCTTGGCCCATAGTTCTCAGACAGTTTAATGTTCATATTGTTATTATTATGCATTATTACTCCTAAGCCAAATGCCCTACCCAAAGCCTAACAAGTCACATTTCTTCCATGATTACTCTCACCCCAGTATCTCCCTACCAAGAGCTTTGTTGCACTTACTGTATGTACCACACCACTTAAACTTGATTATTGTCCTCCTATTTTGTTCTCAAGTTCTCAAACAGTTGTGTATTTGGTCTCCCCAGTGAATTGTTGTATTAATTTTTTCTCTGAGAGTTATGGGCATGATCTAAGGTTTATGTTTGCAAGTTTCAGTAGGCGCTTTGTATGATTTCAAATACATCTCTGTTGTCTTTCCAAAAGCCAGTATCTGCTGGTTTGGTCTCATCCCTACCCCTCCTCCAAATGCATTCTTTAGTCATTTCAAATTATTTGCAGTTTACTAAAGCAGCTTATTTTCTCATGTCTCCATCAATAGTACATATTGGAATCTGCTATGGGGCATCCCTGGGTGGCTCAGTTGGTTAAGCATCCAACTCTTGATTTCGGCCCCGGTCATGATCTCAAGGTTGTGAGATCGAGCCCTGTTTCGGAATTCATGCTCAGTGGGGAGTCTGCTCAAGATCTTTTCTCTCCCTTCCCCTCTGCCCTTTCCTCCGGCTTGCACTGTCTCTCTTTCTCTAAATAAATAAATAAATAAATAAATAAATAAATAAATAAAATCTTAAAAAAAAAAAAGAAGAACCTGCTATGTGCCAAACACTATGCTAAGCACTGGGAATTCAACAATAAACAAAGCTTATGTAGCTCAGTCTAGTGAGGAATTGAGAAAGCAGTGAATCTATTACAAAACCATGTGTTGAGTGTTATGATAGAGAATATGGCTATCAAGGAACACCAGGTGAGCCCCTAATTAGAACTGTGGAGTCAAGGATAGTTTCACAAAGAAGTGAGGTCCATGCTGAGACCAGAAGGTGCCACACAAATTGGAATGAGGATGGGGTAGGGAGAATGTAAATGTTCCAGGCAGAGAAGAGAATTTACACAATGGCTTATAAGCAAGGGAGAGCACATGGAGTCAAGGAACTGAACAAAATTAGTAGGGCTGGCTGGGTCACAGCTGGAGAGGGAAGCACGACCCTGGTCACCCAAGTCTTCTAGACCATGTGAAAGGGTGAGAACTTTACCTAATGCCATATGTAAATGGAATTTTTTTCCTCTTCAATATAAAAATTACTTGGAGATGGGAATAGTCAAGAATAGATTGTGGGAGATTCATTATGAGCAGTTTAACCTAGATGAAAGTTAGTGATGGCCTTTAGGATTTGGAAAATATCTAGGGAATAGAAGTTATAGAAATCCAGGCTAGATTTGGTGTTGGAGGAGACAGAGTTAAGAATGACTCCTGATTTCTGGCCTGGGCAGCTGGGTGGATACTGGTTCTCGTCAGTGGAGAAGGTACATGGGAGGAGGGGAATCTGGTTGGTGGAAAGAAATCTGTGTGTTCAATTTTGCTTAAGTTAATCTTGAGGTGCCTATGGCACATCCAGGTGGAGATGTCCAATAGGCAGGTCAAAATGCAGGTGACTCTTAGCAGGTAGACAGGGGTTAGACATTACAACTGTGTGTGTGTGTGTGTGTGTG
>NW_027397088.1:9110397-9131134 GCF_003265705.2 Callorhinus ursinus
TATCCGTCAAACCTTCCTTTTGAAATGTCACCAGCTTATAGTGTTTTTTCTGATCCTCTTGACTGGCTGTGATCTATTCCTTTTCAAAACCCCATCATCTGTCTTCTTTTCTTTCGTGTTTTCTAGGTTATAGTCACTTACTGTGGTCTTCACTTCTTCCTTCTAAAGTTTTTGAACATGAACACTGTACTTCAGTAGATGCTACCAGAGTACTTAGGACAGAGCCTTGCACAGAAGTGAATACCCAAACCTAGGTGTTGAATGATAAATGACTGACCGACCGACTAGAAGTTCAGTAGAAGGATCCATTACCCGCTTCAGGAGTTTGAGACCCATGAGTTTTGGATCTCATTTCTTTATAAAACTATGCAAAATGGTTAATTTTTCTCCCAAATCATGAAGTGGTTTACAAACCACTTTGAAGAGTTTACAAACTACAAGGAACAAAAGTCTCTGTTTAGCTAGTGAATTTAGAACAGTGTTTTCTAAGATATGTTCTTAGAACACGAGTTGGGCCTGATGTTAGTGTTTATCATAAAAAGAACTATGTGGTCAATTAAGGAAATGCTATGTTAGAGCTTAACAAGGTTTTTAGTATATATTTTTTTGGTTAACAAGGAATTCTCAGAATTTTTTTTTAATTTTTTATTGTTATGTTAATCACCATACATTACATCATTAGTTCTTGATGTAGTGTTCCATGATTCATTGTTTGTGCATAACACCCAGTGCTCCATGCAGAATGTGCCCTCTTTAATACCCATCACCAGGCTAACCCATCACCCCACCCCCCTCCTCTCTACAACCCTCAGTTTGTTTTTCAGAGTCCATCGTCTCTCATGGTTCGTCTCCCTCTCCGACTTACTCCCCTTCATTCTTCCCCTCCTGCTATCTTCTTCTTTTTCTTTTTTCTTAACTTATGTTGCATTATTTGTTTCAGAAGTACAGATCTGTGATTCAACAGTCCTGCACAATTCACAGCGCTCACCATAGCACATACCCTCCCCAATGTCTATCACCCAGCCACCCCATCTCAGAATTTTTAATAAACAAACATGTATGGCAAATCTATAAAGAGGGACTATAGTATCTCATATTTTCCAAATTTAATTGATCATGAATGTCTCTTCTCAATCCTCCCACTCCCTTTTCTTATGGAGCCTATCTAAAGGAAATAGTAATTTAAAAAGCAGTTTTACAATTACTTATAAGGATATCTCCACTACATTCATTTCCCAGGTTAATTCTAACCACGAGTTATTAATACACCTCAAAATCTTATGAGGCAATTTTCCCTGGAGTCAGTTTCTTAATTGAGATTTCTTGATGAGCATGACCAGTTGGGACTCCATTCATGCCTTTGAAGCACAAAGACTCTAATACTGTTGGACTGAGCTCAGGCCCCCAGTCTGGACAATTCAGCTTCCTTCCTTTGCTTATTACCATTTTTGTTCAGAGCTTCATAAATTCATGCTGAATTCTTGTGCCCTCAACCTCTCTTGCTCCTCTCTGTACCTACCCCACATAAGCTCCTATATTCAGCCTCCCCAAACACTGTTTCATCAAACCACACCCTGGTCAGTAGCTCTAAGTGGTTCTCTTTTTCCTGTGCAGTCATTTCCAACTTATTTACCTGGAAGTCTGAGTGCTGTCTGAAGAGCACCACAGAGTAATGATACATTTAATTCCAATAAACAGATTAAGAAAAATATTTGTAGGAGGAAAATTTTCTATTGCATATAAAAGTTACAGACATAAGCACATCACTCTTAAAAACATGCTGTCAATTTGCATTGCCCTGACAGTTAGTGCTGTTGAACATCTTTTCATGTAGGTGTTGGCCATTTGTATATTTAAAGAAAATGTTATGGGAGAAAAACTTTAATTGAGAAAACCCCACCTAATTCATTCATTTGTTTTTCTATGAATTAGCAAATCATCACTACTCCTTGATTTTTGCTAGTTGATACCTATTCTAACTCATGATCTGAGACAGCAGTTTTAATACCACAGTCAACTCCAAACTCATAATCTGTTATGCCATATTCTTTTATTTTTAAAAATTTTAGAATTAGAATTCTTTTATTTTTTTAAAAAATTTAAAATTAAAATTCTTTTATTTAACTTTTTAGTTAGTTAACATACAGTGTAATATCAGTTTTAGGTGTACAATATAGTGATTCAACACTTCTGTGCATCATCACATCAGGAAAAATGCCCTCCTTAATCCCCATCACCTCTTTCACCCATCCCCCCACCCACCTCCCCTCTGGTAACCATCAGTTTGTTCTCTAGAGTGAAGAGTCTGTTGCTTTGCTCTTCACTCACTTATTTTTTCTTTTGCTCATTTGATTTGTTTCTTAAATTCCACATATGAGTGAAATCATATGGTATTTGTCTTTCTCTGACTGACTTCTTTTGCTTAGCATTATACTCTTTAGCCCCATCCATGTCATTGCAAATGGTCAGATTTCATTCTTTTTCATGACTGAGTAGTATTCCATTGTGTGTGTTTTATATATATATATATACCACCTCTTCTTTATCCATTCATCAGTTGATAGATACTTGGGCTGTTTCCATAATTTGTCTATTTTAGATAATGCTGTTATAAACATCGGGGTGCTTGTATCCCTTTGAGTTAATATTTTTTATATTCTTTCGGTAAATATCTAGTAGTGCAATTGCTAGATCATAGGGTAGTTCTATTTTTAACTTTTTGAGGAACTTCCATACTGTTTTCCAGAGTGGCTGCATCAGTTTGCATTCTCACCAACAGTGCAAAAGAGTTCCTTTTTCTCCACATCCTAGCCAACACCTGTTGTTTCTTGTGTTATTGATTTTAGCTATTCTGACAGGTGTAAGGTGATATCTCATTATAGTTTTGATTTGTATTTCTCTGTTGATCAGCATCTTTTCATGTGTCTGTTGGCCATCTGGATGTCATCTTTGGAAAAATGTTCATGTCTTCTGACTATTTTTTAATTGGGTTATTCATTTTTTGGGGTGTTGGCTTTTATAAGTTCTTTATATATTTTGGATACTAACCCTTTATCAGATATGTCATTTGCAAATATCTTCTCCTATTCCGAGGTTGCCTTTTAGTTTTGTTGATTGTTTCACATTTTGAGGAAGTCACAATAGTTTATTTTTATTTTTTTTCCTTGCTTCAGGAGACATATCTAGAAAGAAGTTGCTACAGCTGATGTCAAAGAAGTTACTGCCTGTGTTGTCTTCTAGGATTTAATGGTTTCTTGTCTCACACTTAGGTCTTTAATCCATTTTGAATTTATTTTTGCATATGGTGTAAGAAAGTGGTACAGTTTCATTCTTTTGCATGTTGCTTTCCAGTTTTCCCAACGCCATTTGCTGAAGAGACTTTTTCCTGCTTTGTCAAAGATTAATTGACCATATAGTTTGGTTCATTTCTGGGCTTTCCATTCTTTTCCATTGATCTATGTGTCTATTTTTGTGCCAGTACCATACTGTTTTGATTACTACAGCTTTGTAATATAACTCAAAATCTGTAATTGTGGTGCCTCCAGCTTTGCTTTTCTTTTTCAAGGTTGCTTTGGCTATTTGGGATTTTTTGTAGTTCCATATAAATTTTAGGATTGTGTTCTAGCTCTGTGAAAAACACTGGTGATATTTTGATAGGGATTGCATTAAATGTGAAGATTGCGTTTGGTAGTATAGACATTTTAACAACAATCCAAGCATAGACTGTCTTTCTATTTCTTTGTGTCATCTTTAATTTTTTTTTTATCAGTGTTTTATAGTTTTCAGAGTACAGGTCTTTTACCTCTTTGGTTAGGTTTATTCCTAGGTATCTTATTCTTTTCAGTGCAATCATAAATAAGATTGATTCCTTAATTTCTCCTTCTGCTTCTTCAGTATTGGTGTAGAAATGCAACAGATTTCTGTATGTTTATTTTGTAAACTGCCAAGGAAGGAAGGAAATAATAAAGATTAGAGCAGAAATAAAATGATGTGTAAACTACAAAAAACCACAATAGAACAGATCAATGAAACCAGGAGCTGGTTCATTGAAAAAATTAATAAAGTTAATAAACTTCTAGGCAGACTTATCAAAAGAAAAGAGAAAGACCCAAACAAGTAAAATCACAAGTGAGAGAGGAGAAATAACAACCAACATCACAGAAATACAAACAATTATAAGAGAATATTATGAAAAACTATATGCCAACAAGTTGAACAGCCTGTAAGAAATGGATAAATTCCTAGAAACATATAAACTATCAAAATTGGAACCGGAAGAAATAGAAAACTTGAACAGACCGATAACCAGCAAAGAAATTAAATCAGTAACCAAAAAATTCCCAACAAACAAAATCCAGGACCAGATGGCTTCACAGGCAAATTCTACCAAACATGTAAAGAAGAGTTAATGCCTATTCTTCTTCAGCTATTCCAAAAAATAGAAAATGAGGAAAACTTCCAACTTCATTCTATGAGGCCACCATTATTCTGATTCCAAAACCAGACAAAGATTCCACTTAAAAAAGAGAACTACAGGCCTATATCTCTAATGAACACAGACATAAAAATTCTCAACAAAATACTAGCAAACCAAATCCAACAATACATTAAAAAAAGAATCATTCACAATCAAGTGGGATTTATTCCTGAGTTGCAAGGGTGGTTCAATATTGGCAAATCAATCAACATGATACCTACACTGATATAAGAAAGGATAAGAACCATATGATCCTCTCAATAGATGCAGAAAAAGCATTTGATGAAGTACAACATCGTTTCTTGATGAAAAACTCTCGACAAAATAGGTTTAGAAGGCACATACCTCAACATAATAAAGGCCATCAATGAAAAACCCACAGCTAGCATCATCCTCAAAGGGGAAAAACTGAGAGCTGTCCCCCTAAGGGCAGGAACACAACAGGAGTGTCCACTCTCACCACTGTTATTTAACATAGTACTGGAAGTCCTAGCCTTAGCAATCAGACAATGAAAAGAAATAAAGGCATCCAAATTGGCAAGGAAGAAGTAAAACTTTCACTATTTGCACATGACAGGATATTATATATAGAAAACCCAAAAGATTCCACCAAAAATCTGTTAGAACTGATGAGAGAATTCCACCATATTCTTCTAAAACATAACCTTCCATGACTCTGCTTTCCCATCCCTGGCCCTCTCGCCACTCCGAGGGTGGTAATAGACCAGCAGCCCCAACACCACTTAAGAGCTTGTTAGAAATACTGATTCTTACTGAAGCTGATTCTCATCGCTCTCCAAACCTAATGAATAAGAATCTGCTCTTGAACAAGGTTTCCCAAGCACACCAAGTTTGCGGAGGGTGGTGAGAGGGCAGCCACCTAAATCTCAATTTTCTCATCTGTAAAGAATAATCTCTCTCTCAGGGCTGCTGTGGAAATTAAATAAAACAATGTCTTTTGGTGACTGTGAAGCATGCTGCTAATTTGAGTTGTATGATGCTGGTTGAGTTATATGATGTCTCTGCTCACCCATGCCCCTTTCTGCACCTCACCTGTCCTTCACCTGGAATGCCTCCCCTTTAAGTACCTGAATTATCCCTGTTATGGGCTGAATTTTGTGCCATCAAAATTCATGTGTTAATGTCCTAACCTCCAGTATCTTAGAATATGACTATTCGGAAATAGGGTCTGTAAAGAGATGATTAGTTAAAATGAAGTCATTGGATTGGGTCCCAACCCAAGACAGCTGGCGTCCTTATAAAAAGAGGAAGTCAGGACACAGACACACACAGAGGGAAGACCACGTGAGGACACAGGGAGAAGACAGCCACCTACGGGACAGAGAGAGGTGTCAGAAGAAACCAACCCCACCTGTCAACATTTTCATCTTGGACTCCCAGCCTCCAGAGCTGGGAGGAAATAAATGTCCATTATTTAAGCCTCTCAGGCTATGGTGTTTGTTAGAGCAGCATTAGCCGACTAATACTCTGCCTTCCTGGTTTCAAGAAGTTTCAAGTGCACTCTCTTCCAGCTCCTTGATTCAACATCCCCCACAACCCCAGTCTACACGGCTAGAGGGTAGTTTTATTTAACTCGATACACATACACGTCTTGCGTCTTCAAATATGTATTATGACTCTGGGGACTGGGAAAACTCTATACACTGTCCATTTTACTTGCCTGTGAATAACAATTAATCAATATATACCTTGTTGATTGATTGGTTGAAAGACAAATCCCAGTCAAGTGTGCTAGCCGACCTAAGAGTAATTCTTCTGCCTCTAGATAAGCAAAGCAGGTTTTGCTTTAAGTGCCCATTAAACATACACTGGCGCTAGTCTCATGATTTAATAGAGGTGTTTGTAAATTCAGTTTGGGAGTAGCCCAAACTGTGGGAACATGTGGATCTTAACGGCTTGCCTTGGAATGAAAAATTCTAACTTCTTATTTTATTTGACCTCCCAGGCCTGGTCCACCCCACGACAATATGGGATAAGCAGAGATGTTACCATTCCTATTTGAAGGATAAAAAAACTGAGGTTCAAAAAGGTCAGGAGGCTTAGCGAAGGCCCCTAACTAGTTAGCAGCCAGAATGGCAAGTGGGAGTTTCCTGGTGCTTTGACAACAAACAGGTCCTGTGATGAAGTTCCTAATGAGGGGTCTTCATAGCAGAAAAAAGAAAGGGCTCTCACCCCCTCCCCACCCCATTCTTCCCTCCAAAACTAAACAAAACAAAAAACAGAGCTTGCATGTAAACAAGACAGAAACCACATTTTAAAACTCTGCCACAACTTCTTAAATTTAAAACCAAAGTTGAAAGCAATCTCCATAGAATTTCTCTGGAGAGAAATGACCTACTTCAGCTTATATTCCTCTCTGTATTTGCTCTGAGCCTTGGGAATTACCTTGTCCATGTATTTTCATTCAGAATGAACACTCTAATATATTTCTTTAATCATCTGTTGCATCAAAGAATATTGTTTCATGCATATTAAAGACTTGAGCATGTAATAGACCAGTGTTCTGACTAATAAAAGCACTCAAAGCATGTCACTAGTCTTATTGCTTTTCTTGGCTTCAGGATAGATGTGTTTTATTCGGCAAGTAATAATAATAATACAAATAATAATGATGATAATAGCACTTATATTAAACAAAGGAAATTATTTTATTTTAAAAGGGTGCCATGCTGCTATGAACATTGGGGTGCATATGGCCCTTCTTTTCACTACATCTGTGTCTTTGGGGTAAATACCGAGTAGTGCAATTGCTGGGTCATAAGGTAGCTGTATTTTTAATTTTTTGAGAAACCTCCACACTGTTTTCCAAAGTGGCTGTACCAACTTGCATTCCCACCAACAGCTTATAACACTCAGTGCTCCGTGCAGTACGTGCCCTCCTTAATACCCATCACTGTGCTAACCCATCCCCCCACCCCGCTCCCCTCTAAAACCCTCAGTTTGTTTCTCGGAGTCCATAGTCTCTCATGGTTCATCTCTCCCTCCGATTTCCCCCCCTTCATGTTTCCCTTCCTTCTCCTAATGTCCTCCATGCTGTTCCTTATGTTCCACAAATAAGTGAAACCATATGATAATTGACTTTCTCTGCTTGACTTATTTCACTTAGCATCATCTCCTCCAGTCCCATCCATGTTGATGCGAAAGTTGGGTATTCATCCTTTCTGATGGCTGAGTAGTATTCCAAAACAATGAATCATGGAACGCTACATCAAAAACTAATGATGTACTGTGTGGTGACTAACATAATAAAAAAAAATAAAAGGGTGCCATGGCATTGTACAGATCATTATTCTTTTGAAGGGGTTGGCCCTCTAACCTCCTTCCAGAGTGTTTTATTCCCCACTCAGGCAAATCAATCAATGAATACCAGGAAACTCCTCTGTGCCCAGCATCAGGCTGTGCCGAATTAATACAGACCCAACTGTTACTGAGAATGTCTTCTAGTCTGCTTGGGTCTGTAAGACTTTCACAAAATAACTAAAAGCACAAAACACACACTCTAAGAGTAAACAGAGAAGGGAAGTTCTTCGTAGAGGAATGAAGCTTAAATGGGATTTTGGTAGAAAGAAGGAAGGAGGGGTTTCTGAGCCAGGGGAAGAATATGAACATAAATATAAACATTCACTCTTTCACTCATTTTTCTTGGTGGGAGGGCCACAAAGATAAAAGAAATGGTTTGTGTTCTAGAACGAAAAGTAGAACAGACCTTAGCAGGTCATTGTGTACCGAGTGATGAGTGCCATGCAAGAACAGAGCATGGTATGCTCATTGACCTCAGAAGAGGGTGACAAGACATGACTGGGAGAGAAACAAAAGTAAAAAGAAACTTCCTTTCCCAGAATTGTTCATGCCTAAGAGGAATCTTAAGCCAGGAAGGAATTAGCCAGAGAAAGAAGATCCCAGGCAGTGGGAATCATTTGGTAAGGCCAAGTGAGAAAGAGAGAAGAGAGAGTTTGTCGTGTTACAGTTTGGCTGGAGCAAGATGTATGTGCAAGGCACAGCCAGGAATGAACCTGGAGACACAGGTAGGGGCCAGGCTGAGGAGAAGTTGGTAAATCATACCAAAGAATTCTGACATGACTCTGGAAGTGGCCAGGAACAAATACCATATTCGTAAAGAGCAAGAAGGAGGAGGGCCTGTTTGGAGGACAGGTTTCTGTGGGGGTTTAAGGAAAAAAACAAAAAAAAGAGAGAGAGAGACACACACACACACATACAAGAGAGTGTGAACAGGAAAAGTAATTTTGTTTGTCTTTCACAGACGTTTGGATTTGAGCTGGGACATAATGTGGTCACTGGAACAATATTCTCATTCTAGCATTTCTTTTTGTGAGACTCACTTGACATGAGCTTCATGCACACGATAATATGCAGTCAAAATAATCAAACCAGATTGTGTGAACAGGGGCAATCACAGTCATACTCCCTGATTTTGCTAACATTATTTAACGATGACAAGTGGAAAATTAATGTTATGTCCTTAATGATCTCAACTAATGCTGAGATTTTTCTCAAATAATCTTTCACAAATAATATTTTGTCCCAATTTCTGATGCATTTAAATTCCTTATATAAAATAACAGGTGCTAAAGTGAATCTGAGCATAACTGGTACCTTGTTTTTAGTATTTTAATCACAATCTATAGACTCAAAAATCTTTACAAGTAGATCTACTAGCACTAAATTAGAACTGTGAAAAGTCAGTAGACATTGTCTTCCTTCCTTGATCTCAATCACTCAAGAATATTTGGATGATTTTTAATGATAAGGTAATGGCAAATGGAAATGTAACAAGAGGGATTAAGAGTAGAGTATTTCAATGTAATCTTTTAGCATGGCTCCGAAAATAAATTCACACAATCTTGCTATTCAGTTTACCAGCTTGTAAAATGCCCTTAAAGTTTTCCCACACAAATGCCACAGGGATGAATGATGCAACTAATGACAACTTTCTGTATGACTTCAGGATTTATTGCTGAAAATGGAATGTACTGTCATTTAGAGATTTTATATCTTCCAGGATATTGTCTCCATGGATCCTCCTACAACTTAGGAGTGGGGTCTGGATATAATGAAAGATGAGACTGGTAACATCTCTTTAATCTAACAGGCTCATACAATAGACAAAAAAGCTCATTTTGGGAGAAACTTAAGGGATCAAGATAAAATGAAAATTAATCTAAACTGCTTAAAATTTTTATATAATGGAAGAATAGAATTTTTTAAACATGTAATTTGATTTTATGAAAAGTAGATTATGTATGGGTCATGATATTTGATGACATACCCAAAGAAACTATTGAAAAAACAATACAAGAGGTGATCCAATGGAAAAGTGTTAGTAAACAGTATGTCTGAAATAAATATAAAATTTTAAAAATTCAAAACATGCTCAAATTGTTCTAGCTTATGTAAAAAAAATCTGGCAAAATATTTCATGGTAGAAAGAAGCACAAACAAATATATTACCTTCTAATAAGGTTTAAAAGTGCTGACATTGGAAAATGAAAATAAGCTTTTAAAAATATACATAAGTTCTGGAGATATGCTTGTGTTATTTTTTGTTATGCTATCTTTCCTTGCATAGGAGTTCAGAAAATGTTTTACAATTCTCAACACAGCCCACAGCCTGCTCATTGTATCTGTCTGCTCAGGCTGCCATAACAAAATACAGCAGGCCGGGGGCTTAATCAACAGACATTTATTTTCTCACAGTTCTGGAGGTTGCCGCGGTTGTTTCCTGGTTAGTCTTCTCTTCTTGGCTTGCCTATGGTCACCTTCTTGCTTGTCCTCACGAAATACAGCAATGTCTAGATGGTAAATCCACTCCCAGCCTTTGGACAAAGCTAATTAAACAACTTTGTAGCATTTGCACCCAATAATTCATTCATCACCATATTGATTTTGGCAAACCACTCTAGAATTTAACCAAATTTGCATTTTTTTCAGCAAGTGTACCCTTATTTGCTTTTCCCCCCAAAGAAATCATACATAGTTTGCTTAAGTAGTGAGCAATATTGTGCTAATCTGGCCAAGCATGGCCATAGACTGAAACTTAGATCTTCAGAAGATCTCTGAAGTCTCTCCCTCTTTGAATAAGAACACCAGTCTTATTGGATAAGGGCCCCACCCTTATGACCTTATTTAACCTTAATTACTTCCTTATAGGTCCTGCCTCCAAATAGTCACATTGGGGTTAAGGCTTCAACATAGGAACTTTGTAAGGGGCACAATTCAGTCCATAACACTCATCAGTATGAACTCTGAGAAGAGCTACACCACAAATTAAATTATTAAAACTCTTACAACAATAGCTTCTTCTACTCTCTTATGTATTTATATATAAATATTTTTGGTTACATAAGTATGCCAGGTGTCATGTGTAAACTCTAGATGAATTTATAAGAATATCAGCGACACTGATACCTGGGTGACTCAGTTGGTTAAGTGTCTGACTCTTGATCTCAGCTCAGGTCTTGATCTCAGGGCTGTGAGTTCAAGTCCCACATTGGGCTCCACCCTGGGTGTGGAGCCTACTTAAAAAAACAAAAAACCAAACCAAACCAAACAAAACAAAAAGAATATCAGCAACATTGACATAATTCTTTGAAGATTAAAGTAGCATTCTAATAAAAGCAGTGGATACGAAGTCTAGGCTGGGACACCCAGGTGGTGGAGGAGAGGCTTAATAAAGGAGAGGAATATAGCTAGATAGATGTGGGAATCAACAATAGGGTGAGAGCAGAAGGGACCTTGTTCAGGCTCGTTTCTTCAGGGAGAATAACAGTCTTGGTTTTTAAAAGCTTACTGCTGTTATTTTTCTCTCATCCAGAGCTTTTAAGTGGACAAACATGGCTTCACAGAAGGTAGCCTCTATTCTGCAGCCTTGCAGCCCTCAATTTCCTCTTCTCTAAAGCAAAGTGTACATCACGATAGAACCCTATTCTACTTCTAACAATCTGGCTTGGATTTCCCCAAGACTTCCGTCTGGAGAATGTATATAATTTGGTTCCAATCTCTCTAGAATACTTTCTAGGTAACATATAGAAATATTCCTTTCCCTTTTAGGTGTAAGCAGCTCTGCAATGCCAAGCTTTATGGCCAACTTGATTAAATTCTGAGGTATAATCTGGAAACCACTGTAATCTGAGAAGTAAGGAGGAAGAAGAAAAAAAATAGTATAAAATCCAAGTAAATGGCCTTATTTCCATGGTGCTGTTATATAGTTAGCTCATTTATTTAGAAGTAATTTAGTTTTAATTACCCCAATTCTGTTTCTCTAATGCTCATGTTTAAAAGGATAGATTAAATTTAAGCTTTATGTGTTGAGAATAGAATTTCTTTTTTTTTTTTTTACAAACATTAGAGTTTTATTTGGCGAATGCTGTTCTTAGTTTATTAGACAATTCAAAATATCTACACTTACATGGGACATATCATGTCATCACCACAGAATGACATGGTAGAAACACTTCATATCAGTATAATACCACCATTCATACTTTTTATGATATTCCACATATGGCATCCATATATAGCAGATGTTAATAAAATTATATACCTTACTCAATCTTTTTCTCAGAGTACCATTTATCATAGCCCCCATCAGTCAATATGAAGAGGTGTTCACATAAGAAATTTAGGTCAATCTCATAACCTGACCTGAGAGCTTATTGATTAGCTGGAGATTGATGTGACTTCTGGGTTATGTAGATATAGAGAGTGGGATCTTCTTTAGGGATATTCTTGATAAAGGGGAAGTAGAAGGCGTCTGGTTAGCTCGGTCGGTTGAATGACTGACTCTTGATTTTGTCTCAGGTCATGATCTCAGGGTCATAGATGGAGCTTTCTGTCAGGCTGGGTGGGGATCTTGCTTAAGATTCTCTTTCCCTCTCCCTCTGCCCCTCTCCCTCCTTGTGTACATGAACTCACTCTCTCTCAAAAAAAAAAAAAAAAAAGGAAGTAGAGAAAGCTGCCCTTCAGGAAAAAAGCAAGAGAGAAGCAAGAAATAGCTATGTGAAGAGAAGGGACAGAGGAACTGCTGGGATCCTAATGGCTTTCTTTGTCCTTCTTCCAGTCCCTTCAGTGGAGTCCAGTTTGCAATTCCTGCTCTTGGATTCTTCTAAGAAATACAGCAATGTCTAGATGGTAAATCCACTCCCAGCCTTTGGACAAAGCTAATTAAACAACTTTGTAGCATTTGCACCCAATAATTCATTCATCACCATATTGACTTTGGCAAACCACTCTAGAATTTAACCAAATTTGCATTTTTTTCAGCAAGTGTACCCTTATTTGCTTTTCCCCCCAAAGAAATCATACATAGTTTGCTCAAGTAGTGAGCAATATTGTGCTAATCTGGCCAAGCATGGCCATAGACTGAAACTTAATGAGTTGAATGACTCATTTAATGACTGAAATTTAATGTACCCATTAGTGGTCTGGCACAATTTCCAACAGATACATGCCCTTGGTTAAAAAGGAGCAGTCAGGTTTCTGAAAAGAGTTATCACTGCAAATCCATCACCAGAAATCCAGCTAAAAATGCACAGTGAATGTATGTTAGTAGTGTCAGTATGGGAAATGAACTGTTACTTGTCATATTTGCTTATTGATTAATTTATATCCACAAACACTTAAGAATAACTCCGAAACCTCATTGAGATCAGAACTGCCGGGAAAAATTCTTCATCATAAATTCCTAGGACTGTCTCAGATCTATGGAATGACAACCTGTGGAAGATGAGGTTCCAGGAATCTGTATTTTTATAGTTTCACAGGTAATTTTATGTTTATCCAGCTTTGAGGACCACTTTTCCAGAATACATACAATGACCAGGGGAAATATTGTAATTGAAAATAAAATTCCAACAAATATAGAAAAATCAATTGTATTTCTACATATCAGCAATGAGCAACTGGAAAATAAAATTTAAAAAGCACAATTTATGATAGCACTTAAAATACAAAATATTTAGGTATAAATCTAGCAACATGTACAAGATACACATGCCGAAGCTATAAAAGACCAATAAAAGAAATCAAAGAAGATCTAAATAGAGATATATACAATATTCATGGATTAGAAAATTTTATATTGCTAGAATGCCAATTCTCTCAAGTTGATCTGTAGTTTCAACTCAATCCCAATCAAAATCCTAGCAGAGGATTTTTTTTTAAAGATTTATTTATTTATTTGAGAGAGAGAGGGAGATGTGCGCATGAGCACAAGTCAGGGAGGGGGGCTGGGGGAGAGAATCCCCAAGCATAATCCCTGCTGAGTGTGGAGCCCAAGGCCAGGCTCCATCTCACAACCTGAGCCAAAACCTAGAGTCAGAAGCTTAACTGACTGAGCCATCCAGTCACCCATTTTTTTAAAAAAATTGACAAGCCTATACCAAAATTGAAGGACAGAGAAACTAGATTAGACTAGAGAGTTTTGAAAAAGCAGAACAAAGTTGTAGGACTCATATTGCTTGATTTTAAGACTTATTTTAAAGTTACAATAACCAAGATAGTTCAATATTGGAAAAAAAAAAACAGACACAGAAATTGACGGAATAGAATAGAGTCCAGAATTAGACTCATGCACACAGATTTTGTGCAAAAGTACAAGGACAGGTTAGCGGAGAAGGCAACATCTTTCCAATAAATGGTGCTGGAATAATTGAATATCCACATGCAAAACAGTGAACTCCTGACCCCATACCTCATATTTTAAGCAAGTACTAACTCAAAAAGAATAACTAGACCTACATGTAAAATCTGAAATTATAAAACTTCTAGAAGAAAGCATAGAAGAAAATGTTTGTGATCTCAAGTAAGGCAAAGATTTATTGGAAATGGTCAAAAGCATAATCTACAAAAGAAAACAATGGGGAAAATAACATCATCAAAACTAAAAGCTTCTGCTCTTTGAAGGATATTGTTGAGAAAATGAAGACAAGCCACAGACTGGGAGAGAATACTTGCAAAATACGTATCTGATAAAGAATGTGTATCTAGAATATAAAAGGAGTCCTAAAAGTCAATAATAAAAAAGACAGTCAATAAAAAATAGGCAAAAGATTTGAACAGATACTTTATCAAAATAGATATATAAATGACGAGCACATGGAAGATACTCAACGTCAAAACCATTAGGGAAATGCGGCTTGAAATCACAATGAGATACATTTATACACCTATTAGGATGGCTGAACTATAACACCTTACAATACTCAGTGTTGGTGCGGATGCAGAGCATCTGTAACTGTCAGACGTTGCTGATAGGAACGCCATTTTGGAAAATAGTTCGGAAGCTTAGAGTTAAACATACGCTTACCAGATAGCATAAAGATTCTCTTCCTAGGTCTTCATGTACTCTAATGAAACTTCTGTTTACATAAAAACCCATAGATAAATGTTTGTAGTGGCTTTATTCACAACCACGAAAATTGGAAATAACCCAAATGACCATCAAAAACTCCAAGCCTTCCCCATCTCCCTCTGCAGCTTAACCCTAATTGAGATCCGAGTTTCAGCTGCGGTGAACCACCTGCAGCTCTCCGAGCTCTCTTTGTTGTTAATCATCTTCCATTATCTGTATACACTGCTTCTCCGCCCAACCTCTCAGTCCTGGGTTGGTGAGTCTTTCTTTGCCTTTACTGTCCTTGTCATTATGGATTCATTCAGCAAATGTTGTGTATATATATTTTAAAATTGTTTTTTATTTCCACTTTCTCCCCCCTCAATTTTTCACAACGAGCAAGCAAATCTTTTTTAATTAAAATGTCTAAACTTTACTAAAATATCTTAATAAAAAATACCTTAATGAATAGGTAATGGCTTTCTTTTTATTTTTCTGATATGGTTCAGGTGAATATAGGCATTGTAAAAAATCAAACAAGTTATTATTCTTTAAATCTACTCATATTTTCAACCTTTTAATTTTATGAGTAACTCACACCATCTCAAAGCAAAAAGCTTGGCGGGGGGGGGGGGGGGTGGGGGGCGGGTGGCTGTGGATTTACTCCCAGATCTCCAGTAAGAGATTAGGGCATTCCTTGTCTACAATGGTTGGCTTCTTCAGTCCCTTCTTTCTTTTGTTCAAAAAAATAATTAATAGGCTTTATTTTTAGTATAGTTTTAGATTTACAGAATAATTGAGCAGGTAATATGCAGTGTCCTAAATATGCACCCCATTCCTCCTCCCATGCCCCCACCCCCACCACCCCACACATGGTTTTCCTATTATTAACAACTTTCCATAGTGTTATATTTGTTAAAATTAATGTATCAATATCTAATTGATACACTACTATTAACTATAGTCCATAGTTTACATTAAGGCTCACTCTTTGGGATGTCTAGTTCTATGGGTTTTGACAAATTTGTAATGACATGTATTCGATGAGAGTTTCACACAGAATAGCTTCATTTGTGCTTTATTCATCTTTCCCTTCCCTCCCCTTCTTCTCAACCAGTGATCTTTTCACTGCCACCGTAGCTGTCCTCCAATATTATGTTTTGAGCCAAAGATTGGGCCACCTTTTTAAGCAGATCTGTTTTCTTAAAATGAAGAAAAAATGTTTTCATGAAATTTAAATTATTTTGTAAAAATAGTAAATAGTCACAGATTGAATTTTTTTAGTTACTGGCAGAGATTTTTCAAGGACAAACCGGGTTGCATTTTCTATTCCCATGAATCTTCAGTTAATACATTGTTGGTCTATGAAAGCTGTAAGAAGAAGAAAGAAGACACTTGGGGAGAAATGAGGGTCCAGACAGACCCAGAAATGACCGTGAAGGACACCGATTTCTCTTATCTGTTACCAAATTGCAACCAGCAGTAGTGCCGACGGCTTGGTAAGAGTTTATCAATTTCTCACATATGGCAATTATAAGATAATCTAATATACAATCTAGGCGATTGCCATGGTCAGTATTATTATTTTCTGTATTATTTCATCAGAAAAATCTCAGTTGTGAGAGTTCATTGCAAACCTCAGCAATGCTCAATTTCAAAGAGACACAACCTATTTCTAGATGCCGCTACTCCCATTTAAATTTGATAGCATAGATACTGGAGAATGGAGTGCATACTTACAACTCTTTGTTTTGGAGTAAATGAGCTCAACACCAGTTTAATAGGAAGGCTCAGTGCATGAATCTGAGTGTTACCACATGTAATTCATAGGCTAGAAGCCATGACCTTTGCTTAACCACATTTTTTTTTTTTTTTTTAGAGAGGGAGCGAGAGATGGGGGAGGGGCAAAGGGAGAGGGAGAGAGAGAATCTCAAGCAGACTCCCCACTGACACGGAGCCTGATGCTGACTCCATCCCATGACTCTGAGATCATGACCTGAGCCAAAAGCAAGAGTCTGACACTTAACTGACTGAGTCACGTAGGTGCCACTGCTGGACCACATTTTAATCATTTGATGGATGATTAAGGGGACTTTAATAACTTTAAGGGGACATGGAACGATCAAAAGTCTTCATGGGATACAATCAAAGTTAAAAGAGAAATTCTTTTTTAACTGTGAAAGCAAGATAGTTTGGGGAAGCCTTGCTTTTAGGGAAAGTGAAAAAGGGAACCTGTGTTAGAAACAGAGTGAATGGCATGACCAATGGTGGAGAAGAACGTGCTCATACTAACAGCGTAACAGAAATTAATCCTTTTATAGTGCTTTATAGTTTTCTAAGTGCCTTTTCTCACATCTGCTTTGATACGTTATCCTTGCCAGATATGTTATTAACATAGCAGTGTCTTAAGATATTGAAAATCTGCTTCTGAGAGCAACAGATTAGAGTGATCAGAAATGATCCCATAGTGAAAATATAATGGCTTTCTTCTTCCTCTTTGCTTTAGTGAAATGCTTGAAAGCCTACTCTTTGAGCTGCAAGTATGATTTGCTATTCCAAAACGATTTTAGTCTCAGCAGAGATGGGAGTTTGCACACGCATTTTCTATAACTGGGGCTGACTCACATTAGGGGAGAAATAAAGTATATGATTCATAATAAGAAATTGCTGCCTTTGAAATCACTTCCTACCATAACACTGGCCACCTCATTACAGTGGTAATTAGAAAGAAAAAAACCCAGAAATGGCCATTTGAGGGGGAAATTAGTGCTTAATTTCCAAGACTGTTTTATTCTAATGAATGCAACACTGGCAGGATTTTATACTTAAATTGCAAACTGAAGAATGATAAGACTGGTGTTTTAGATGTGTCTTCTAAATGGAAAACTTTTAATGCAGTATGTGATGAAAAAGTATCTTAATGACTGAATACTTCCCTTCAAGTCTAATATACTGTCTTTGAAGGCGGGTTTAAAAAATAAATACGTATTTAAAGGTAGGCGTGTCTGTGTAAGTTACACCCATTTAATCAGCTGCTGTCCTTAAGCAAGGAACAGCTCTTTTCATGTGCACCATGCTAAAGATACGCCGATAAAGAGACGACACCATTAAAAGAAAATCTTATGTTTTATTAAAAATATCTGACACAGTCTCAAATGAAGGAATGGATTTTTCACTGAAAGAGGAAAATGAGACTTAAGACAAAGAAATAAGCATAGGTTGGTCTAGGATGCCCCATTTTTTAGAGAGCTGTTGAGTCATCTTCGAAAGAATAAGTTTTTTGTTTTCCCCCCATTTCCTCTTTTAGAAAACTGTTTCATTGTGGAATGTAAGACTCATACAGAAAACCATACCAAATAAAAATAGACAGCTCAATGCTTTATCTGAAAGGGCACAACTGTGAAATCACCACACAGGGCAACAGGACATTGCCAGACACCATACATGTCCCCTTCTGCCACCCCTTCTCCCGTCCTTACCCCCTAAATACAAGTCTTTTATCACTTCTTTGCTTTCCTAGATAATTTTACCACCAAAACATGCATCTCTAAACATTAGTTTTGTTTTGCCTTTTCTGGGGACCTTTGTATAAATGGACTCATACAGTTTATATTCTTTTGTACTGTGTTTTCTCATGCAACGTTATTAATTTGAAATTTATTCTTATCCTTTATTTTCATTCCATTTATACGTATATAATACTTTTTTTTTTCCTTCCCATTCTACTGTGGTTGGCTGCTCTATGTGGGTGGCTTTCAGTTTCTGATTTTATGAATGATGTTGCTCTGAATTATTCTTTTGTCTTTTAATATACATGTGCACACGTTTCTGTTGTATGTGCATATGAGTGGAAATTCTGGGTCACTGGATAGGCATATATTCAAATTTGGCAGCTAATATCAAGTAACTTTCTGAACTGGCTGTATCAATTTCTATTTCTACCAACAGTATATGAGAATTCCTCTTCCGCTGCATGGTTGTCAAAATGAGGTAGTTATGATTTCTTTAATTTTTGCCTTTCTGGTAAATTTGTAGATTTTCACTTCAGGGTAAATTTATATTTCCCTGGTGACAACTGAGGTTGAGTCCTTTTCCTTTGTTGAATGGCCATTTGGCTATCCTCTTTAGTAAAATGCCTCAAGTCTTTTCCCAACTTTTGTGTTGGGCTATCCTTTTTTTTTTTTCCAAGTTTTAATTTAAATTCCAGTTAGCTTAAAGGGCTGTCCTTTGTTCTTATTATAGAAATTCTATTCAGGGGCACCTGGGTGGCTCAGTACATTAAGCATCCGACTCTTGATTTTGGCTCGGGTCATGATCTCAGGGTTGTGAGAAAGAGCCCCACATGGGGCTCCCTGCTCAGTGGGGAGTCTGCTTCTCTCTCTCTCCCTCTTCTTCTTCCCTCCCCGCTCCATGCTGTCTCTCAAATAAATAAATAAACCTTAAAAAATTTTTTTTATTGTTATGTTAATCACCATACATTACATCATTAGTTCTTGATGTAGTGTTCCATGATTCATTGTTTGTTCATAACACCCAGTGCTCCATACAGAATGTGCCCTCTTTAATACCCATCACCAGGCTAACCCATCCACCCACCCCCCTCCCCTCTAGAACCCTCAGTTTGTTTTTCAGAGTCCATTCTCTCTCATGGTTCGTCTCCCCCTCTGACTTACTCCCCTTCATTCTTCCCCTCCTGCTATCTTCTTCTTTTTTTTTTTCTTAACATATATTGCATTATTTGTTTCAGAAGTACAGATCTGTGATTCAACAGTCTTGCACAATTCACAGCGCTCACCATAGCACATACCTTTCCCAATGTCTATCACCCAGCCAACCCCTCCCGCCCATTCCCCACCACTCCAGCAACCCTCAGTTTGTTTCCTGAGATTAAGAATTCCTCATATCAATGAGGTCATATGATACATGTTTTTCTCTGATTGACTTATTTCACTCAGCATAACACCCTCCAGTTCCAGCCACGTCGTTGCAAATGGCAAGATCTCATTCCTTTTGATGGCTGCATAATATTCCATTGTGTAAATATACCACATCTTTATCCATTCATCTGTCGATGGACGTCTTGGCTCTTTCCACAGTTTGGCTATTGTGGACATTGCTGCTATAAATATTGGGGTGCACGTACCCCTTCGGATCCCTACATTTGTATCTTTGTGGTAAATAACCAGTAGTGCAATTGCTGGATCATATGGTAGCGCTATTTTCAACTGTTTGAGGAACGTCCATACTGTTTTCCAGAGTGGTTGCACCAACTTGCATTCCCACCAACAGTGTAGGAGGGTTCCCCTTTCTCCACATCCCCGCCAACATCTGTCGTTTCCTGACTTGTTAATTTTAGCCATTCTGACTGGTGTGAGGTGGTATCTCTTTGAGGTTTTGATGTGGATTTCCCTGATGCCGAGTGATGTTGAGCACTTTTTCATGTGTCTATTGCCCATTTGGATGTCTTCTATGGAAAAATGTCTGTTCATGTCTTCTGCCCATTTCTTGATTGGATTATTTGTTCTTTCGGTGTTGAGTTTGATAAGTTCTTTATAGATTTTGGATACTAGCCCTTTATCTGATATGTCCTTTGCAAATATCTTCTCCCATTCTGTTGGTTGTCTTTTGGTTTTGTGGACTGTTTCTTTTGCTGTGCAAAAGTTTTTTATCTTGATGAAGTACCAATAGTTCATTTTTGCCCTTGCTTCCCTTTCCTTTAGTGATGTTTCTAGGAAGAAGTTGCCGCAGCTGAGGTCGAAGAGGTTTCTACCTGTGTTCTCCTTTAGGATTTTGATGGACTCCTGTCTCACGTTTAGGTCTTTCAACCATTTGGAGTCTATTTTTGTGTGTGGTGTAAGGAAATGGTCCAGTTTCATTCTTCTGCATGTGGC
>NW_027397088.1:9146134-9171213 GCF_003265705.2 Callorhinus ursinus
TATAAGATTTATATGTATTAAAACTATCTTATCTAATTAACCATAATATAAAATTTAAGATTATTGTTAACACCTGATTTCTATTTTGTATTTCCACTACTTAGTTTTCCTTCCAAAATATTTAAAATCATTAAATTGTTAAACATTACAAATCTTACTGTCTACATTTGAATTTTTACCAATTTAAATTGGTAAATGAACCAGTATTTCTAAATAAATTGAGTCAAAATAGCTGCCAACACACTGTTATTCATATGGGTTGCAATGGCAAATGAGAGAATCAGTAAGACAAGTAAGAATGAGAGAACTTTTTAAAAAAAATTTTTTATTGTTATGTTAATCACCATACATTACATCATTAGTTTTTGATGTAGTGTTCAATGATTCATTGTTTGTGCATAACACCCAGTGCTCCATGCAGAACGTGCCCTCCCCAATACCCATCACCAGGCTAACCCATTCTCCCACCCCCTCCCTTCTAGAAACCTCAGTTTGTTTTTCAGAGTCCATCGTCTCTCATGGTTTGTCTCCCCCTCCGATTTCCCCGCTTCATTCTTCCCCTCCTGCTATCTTTTTTTTTTCTTAACATATATTGCACTATTTGTTTCAGAGGCACAGATCTGTGATTCAACAGTTTTGCACAATTCACAGCGCTCACCATAGCACATACCCTCCCCAATGTCTATCACCCAGCCACCCCATCCCTCCCCCCACACTCCAGCAACCCTCAGTTTGTTTCCTGAGATTAAGAATTCCTCATATCAGTGAGGTCATATGATACATGTCTTTCTCTGATTGACTTATTTCGCTCAGCATAACACCCTCCAGTTCCATCCACGTTGTTGCAAATGGCAAGAGAGAGAACTTTCTTTTTAATTAGTTTTGGCTCCTATCAAGATGGTGAACGCTATAGCATAGGCGGCTAAAACAACCCTGGAGGAATTATAGAAGAGACAGAAAGGCAGATAGATAAACATATGGATTCTGGGAAAAAACAAAAACAAAAAGTGAGATGTCGTGGGGTCACTAAGACTGTCTTAAATCTTTCAATATGAAGAAGTAGAAAAGGGGTGGGGGTATGTGCAGCACAGTGTGGGAGGGAGGGTGGGGTGCAGTGTGTGGGGGAGCACAGTATGGTGGCAAGTGCGGTGTAGCAGGCAGTGAGAAGGCCGGGGTGGGGGGGAAACAGGAAGTTGAAGGTTAATGCCTATAGAAAGGTGTGTAATAACTGTAAAAGAAACATCAGAAGCGATGATTCGAACAGAGAACACAGGAATTTAAAATAACCATGATAGGAACAGAATCGAGAGCCCAGAAATGGACCCTCAACTCTATGGTCAACTCATTTTTGACAAAGCAGGAAAGAATGTCCAATGCAAAAAAGACAGTCTCTTCAACAAATGGTGTTGGGAAAATTGGACAGCCACATGCAGAAGAATGAAACTGGACCATTTCCTTACACCACACACAAAAATAGACTCCAAATGGTTGAAAGACCTAAACGTGAGACAGGAGTCCATCAACATCCTAAAGGAGAACACAGGCAGCAACCTCTTCGACCTCAGCCGCAGCAACTTCTTCCTAGAAACATCGCCAAAAGCAAGGGAAGCAAGGGCAAAAATGAACTATTGGGATTTCCTCAAGATAAAAAGCTTTTGCACAACAAAAGAAACAGTCCACAAAACCAAAAGACAACCAACAGAATGGGAGAAAATATTTGCAAAGGACATATCAGATAAAGGGCTAGTATCCAAAATCTATAAAGAACTTATCAAACTCAACACCGAAAGAACAAATAATCCAATCAAGAAATGGGCAGAAGACATGAACAGACATTTTTCCAAAGAAGACATCCAAATGGCCAACAGACACATGAAAAAGTGCTCCACATCGCTTGGCATCAGGGAAATCCACATCAAAACCTCAGTGAGATACCACCTCACACCTGTCAGAATGGCTAAAATTAACAAGTCAGGAAACGACAGATGTTGGCGGGGATGTGGAGAAAGGGGAACCCTCCTACACTGTTGGTGGGAATGCAAGCTGATGCAACCCCTCTGGAAAACAGTATGGAGGTTCCTCAAACAGTTGAAAATAGAGCTACCATACGATCCAGCAATTGCACTACTGGGTATTTACCACAAAGATAGAAATGTAGGGATCCGAAGGGGTATGTGCACCCCAATGTTTATAGCAACAATGTCCACAATAGCCAAACTGTGGAAAGAGCCAAGATGTCCATTGACAGATGAATGGATAAAGAAGATGTGGTATATACACACAATGGAATATTATGCAGCCATCAAAAGGAATGAGATCTTGCCATTTGCAACGATGTGGATGGAACTGGAGGGTGTTATGCTGAGTGAAATAAGTCAATCAGAGAAAGACAGGTATCATATGACCTCACTGATATGAGGAATTCTTAATCTCAGGAAACAAACTGAGTGTTGCTGGGTGGTGGGGGGTGGGAGGGATGGGGTGGCTGGGTGATAGACATTGGGGAGGGTATGTGCTATGGTGAGCGCTGTGAATTGTGCAAGACTGTTGAATCACAGATCTGTACTTCTGAAACAAATAATGCAATATATGTTAAGAAAAAAGAAAAAGAAGAAGATAGCAGGAGGGGAAGAATGAAGGGGAGTAAGTTGGAGGGGGAGACGAACCATGAGAGACGATGGACTCTGAAAAACAAACTGAGGGTTCTAGAGGGGAGGGGGGTGGGGGGATGAGTTAGCCTGGTGATGGCTATTAAGGAAGGCACATTCTACGTGGAGCACTGGGTGTTATGCACAAACAATGAATCATGGAACACTACATCAAGAACTAATGATGTAATGTATGGTGATTAACATAACAATAAAAAAATTAAAAAAAAAGGTTAGGAGAAAAATTAAAAAAAATAAAATAAGCATGATAAATATAATAAGGGAAAATACTGCTAACATCAAGCAAAAATAAGAAATCATTAGCAAAATCCAAGTGGAAATATTAGGTATGAAAATGTAATAGTTGGAATGTATATATATATATATATATAAAACACACTATACTGCATGGGGTAAATTGTAGGTTGAATAGATGAAGAACAAGTAGAAAGATCAGATTGAGAAAATTTCCGAGCCAGCAAGAAGGAATACAGTAAAGAGATGGAAACCATGAAAGAACAGCTCAGGGATTTATGAAGCAAATAGAATCGACATCACTTAAAAGAGTCCTAGAGGGAAGGAAAAAATAAACAATTCGACTTTCTTAGAGACTTTGTAAATAGGCCCTCAGAATTAAGGGGAAAAAAACAAAACAAAACAAAAACCCAGTTTCATTCTTCTGCATGTGGCTGTCCAATTTCCCAACACCATTTGTTGAAGAGACTGTCTTCTTTCCACTGGACATTCTTTCCTGCTTTGTCGAAGAGTCAAACTCTCACTCTTTGCAGATGATATGACACTTTATGTGGAAAACCCAAAGCCTCCACCCCAAAACTGCTAGAACTCATACAGGAATTCAGTAAAGTGGCAGGATATAAAATCAATGCACAGAAATCAGTGGCATTCCTGTACACCAACAACAAGACAGAAGAAAGAGAAATATTGAGTCGATCCCATTTACAATTGCACCCAAAACCATAAGATACCTAGGAATAAATCTAACGAAAGAGGCAAAGGATCTGTACTCAGAAAACTATAAAATACTCATGAAAGAAATTGAGGAAGACACAAAGAAATGGAAAAACGTTCCATGCTCATGGATTGGAAGAACAAATATTGTGAAGATGTCAATGCTACCTAGAGCAATCTACACATTCAATGCAATCCCCATCAAAATACCACCCACTTTTTTTCAAAGAAATGGAACAAATAATCCTAAAATTTTTATGGAATCAGAAAAGACCCTGAATAGCCAGAGGAATGTTGAATCACAGACCTGTTCCTCTGAAACAAATAATACATTATATGTTAAAAAAAAAAAAAAAAGAAGATAGTAGGAAGGGAAAAAATGAAGGGTGGGATATCAGAGGGGGAGACGAACCATGAGAGATGATGGACTCTGAGAAACAAACTGAGGGTTCTAGAGGGGAGGAGGGTAGGGGGGATAGGTTAGCCTGGTGATGGGTATTAAAGAGGGCACATTCTGCGTGGAGCACTGGGTGTTATACGCAAACAATGAATCATGGAACACTACATCAAAAACTAATGATGTAATGTATGGTGATTAACGTAACATAATAAAATAAAATTAAACAAAAACAAAACAAAAACCCAAAAAACTGCCCATGCCTCCATTTTATGAGAATGGCAAACTGCTAAGAATGGAGTGAATAATTAAATATATGCCAGTAAGATTAACTTTGAGAATTCATGAGCTAGCAGGGACACTAAAGAATGAGTTTTTTTATTCAGCATATGACTGTCAGCTTGTGTATGGCACCACTTGAACTAGTCCCATAACTGTGCACTAGCTCCATGAGCCACCCCGTGTCCACAGTGACACCGCACTCCTCTGGTGCAAGTGTCTCCTGAATCCTGAAACAATTCCTAGTGGTTTAAAGATAGGCTTGAGGGCTGCCTGGGTGGCTCAGTCACTTAAGTGCCTGCCTTCAGCTCAGGTCAAGATCCCAGGGTCCTGGGATAGAGCCCCGCATCAGGCTCCTTGCTCAGCGAGGAGTCTGCTTCTCTCTCTGCCTCTATCCCTTTCTCCCTCTTTCAAATAAATAAATAAAATCTTAAAAAAAAATAAAGATAGGCTTGAACTGGCTGTGGATGTTTGTAGGCATTTTACAATAAATTACCCCCAGCCCCACCCCATCCTATTAGATCAAACCTTAAGAGCAGACGTTTCAATCAATTTCTTTGATTTCATGAGAGGTCTTCAAATATCAAAACAGTCCTGATGTGGAAAACAAAGGCAAAAGAAAAATTAAATTTCCTTACTACTTGAAGCCCATTTACAAGTCCTTGAAACAGGCAGAGTGACATTCCTCTAGGAACTCAGCTGCTTCAATGTTAATATTTTGCTAAGGGCAAAAGGCAATCTTAGCCCGATCTCCATGATCCTGTAAGTCTACTTTAACATATAAAAATTCCTTTGGAAACTTCCTTTATCTCTATCCCCCAAGAAATATGTTGGCCATCACCCCCAAGCATATGACTCACCAATATACATCTGAAGTTCTCATGACTAAGGTTTTATCGGACAGTAATAAAGGATAGCTAGCCCCCTCAAGGTCCTGGAAACCTTGCTTCCAAAATTCCTTAGAGACTTAAGCTCTCCCTAACCCCCTCCCAACTTGAAAGTATATAATGGGTCCCTCCTCATGACCCCATGCAGCTCTTTCTGCCCACGGGGCCTGTCCCCGTGTTTTTTTTTTTTTTTTTTTTTTAAAGATTTTATTTATTTATTTGACAGAGAGATAGAGAGCACAAGTAGGCAGAGAAGCAGGCAGAGGGAGAGGGAGAAGCAGGCTCCCCACAGAGCAGGGAGCCCGATGTGGGGCTCGATCCCAGGACCCTGGGATCATGACCTGAGCCGAAGGCAGCCGCTTAACCGACTGAGCCACCCAGGTGCCCCCCCCGTGTTTTAATAAAACCACATTTTCGCACCAAAGATGTCTCAAGAATTCTTTCTTGGCCCTTGGCTTCGACACTAACATCTTTCCTACATCACTAAGATTGGCATGTATATTGCAGACTAACATTATATCAATTAAAATGTGGTTAGAAACTAGAGAAAAGATGATCACCTGCCTTTATTTTTATTTTATTTTTTTGATTACCTGCCTTTATGAGTCATCTCTGGGTATATATATATACACAAAAAAATCCTACGCAATTAAGATATATAAATGGGTTTTTCTCAGAACACACAAAAAAATTAATTCCCAAATGTTTATATTCTCTTGAGTCAGAAATAAAGCACAATATACACTTGAACTGATCTGCTTTTTATTCCTTTCATTGTGACTGGCATTAGGAGAAAAAAAATGGGAGATGAGTCCTGCAAGGAAATCTATAATAATCAGACTCCAAGGTCTCATTTCTATCATTATCTATTGTGAATAATTATCCACATTTTACTTATTTCATCTATTTAAATCTTATCAATTGTGTTAAACTGATTAAAATGGACTAATTAATTATGTTTTAGAAATTTGGGGGGTATCATAGGATTAAGATATTTAATAAAACACATTTTTGTGATTAAAGTCTCAGAAGAATCCCTTAAGTGTTAAGTCCTATTTCCTGAACCCCTTGTAATATACAGTTCATTCTGAAGCAGGAGTAAATCACTGAAGTGAACATTTTCTTCATAATGTCACTACAAAATAGCATAAAAAGTATTCTAACTACATGCCATGAAATTAAAACAACAGACCATGACTGGTAGGAAATTATGGGTTTATCTTAGTTTCGTGAAGATTTAAAAAAAAGTAACATTTATGGAGAAAGTAATGAATATTAAATCTTTCATACACCTACAATGATTAAAGAACTCTTTTCATGCTAGCAACTCTGCAACATGGTGAGATTTTTGACCTGTTTGAACAAAGAGACTCAGATGTTAATTAGTGTCAGGTCGTACAGAATGGGGAGTTTGAAAAGCAAATAAAATAAAATAAAAAAAAAATAGAAAGAAAAGCAGATGGAAGGGAATCAGGTGGAAGTTACTCAGATAGTTTAAGATGTCCTGACACTGGAAACAGGACATGGATCTGGTACTCCAAGACTGATACTCAAGTGTGATCCACAGACCAGCAGTGGGGGTATTTCCTTAGAGCGAAGTCTCAGCTCCAATACAATCTTATTAAATTAAAATCTTTTTAAAGAAGATCCTCAGGTGACTCGTGCATATATAAGTTTTGGAAACACTACCACTATGGGGAATTATTTTGGAAACTTAAGGCTAATAAGATACCCCGTGACTGGAAGGAAACAACATAGTTCTATGTATTTTTATATAGCAATCACAATAAATCTTCTTCAGAATGGGTGTTCCTTAAAGAGTGAGGGTTGTATTTTGTTTTTTGTTTTTTTTTTCTTTTGCATCCTCAGCATCTAGTATACTGCCTAGCTCATAGATGGAGAGTGAGAATGGATGAGTAAATTATGTTAAAGTAAAAATGGAGCAGTCGTCAGTGATGCTACACTATTTGTTAGAAACATTAAGATTGTTGGCTTAATGGGCAAGTACAAGGACATTTAATAGGGACCCATGAAAAGCAGGGTTAAGTGAAAATAGGAAAAAAAGTTTCGCTCAAACACATAATGGAAAAAAAAGACTGTCATGTGCTTAAATTAGGAAGAAAGCACACAAAGTTACTGGGCATCATATGCATAACTTGATAATTTGGTAACTTTAAAGGGCAAATGTGATATTGGAATGAAAAAATATTTTCATTATGGTAAGCCCTATTATTGGCCCATTATCCTGGTCAAATTTTGCTAGAATTCTGTGCTCTTTGAGCAAGGAAGAATCTAGAATGTAAAGTAGATTTAAGATAAAAATCAGTTGAGAAAATTAAGAGACTAAGAGGATATCCCAGAGAATACTCAGTTATTTTAAAACATTTGTTCAGCATAAAGCCGGCAGTGCAATTCTGACAACCCAAATTCGGTCCAGTTTCGCAGGCAGAGTCTCCGAGAGACTGCCCCCTCACTTTCAACACCGGCTGCAAGCTCTGAGGATCCCAGGCCACTTGTACTCGTTACCAATGGGGTACAAATTGGGCAGTCCCCACTACCCCAAGTTCAGGTTCTAGGGTGCCAGAAGAATTCACAGAACTCAGGGAAGTGCTGTACTTCCCCCTCCTTTTGTTATAAAGTTTCGGAATCAGGACCAGACATGGGAAGAACCCCATGGGGCAGGGTCTGGGTGGGTTACTAACACTAAGCTTCCACATCCTCAGGACACATCACCCTCCAGGCACATCAGTGTGCATCTCCAACCCAAGAAGCTCTCCTGAGCCTTCCTGTGTCGTTTTTACTAACCCTCACTACAGAGCCATGATTGCTGAATCACTGACTACACAAATCCCTGTTTCTTCTCTGGAGGTTGGACTGATATCCTGAGGCTCAAAACCCCAACTCCATAGTTGGTCACAGGGTTAGTCATTCCCGCATGGCCAGCCCCTACCTTTGGCACAATCTAGGACCCACCATGAATATCAAAGACATGCCCATCACTTGCGAAAGCTCCTTCTCAGGAACCAAGGGAAAAGGCCAGCTAAATTCTTTATTATACAAGTTAGCCTTCCTGAGGATTCTGGCTAGGCTGGCTTACTTCCAGGTCAAATCTAATACAGTGATCCACTGGAGACGGTCAGGTTCTTCTGCTGTTATTTTGTTGTTGCACTAATTATACCAAAAAAAAAGGGACAGAAGACAGAATTCAGAACATATATCATCCAGTGTAGTTTTTGGCCTAATGGTATTCTTTGATCTCTAGTCTTGTATGACAGATATTATACTGAGTGCATACTATGTGATAGGCACCTAATATGAACACCGCTGAAGAAACAATTTATATCTACATACGGCTTAAACAAATACATGTATCTGCATTTCACCAATGTTCCAATCAAGTGATCCTTGCCTATTCATTAAAGTATGTCTCACAAACACTTTACAAAAAATATTTCATCATTTATTATGTTACTTTGGGTTACTTCTGTGCTCATAGTAGGGTATGGTAGACAGAAAATACACTTTGGGGTATGATGGAACTGGGTTTGAAATCCAGTTGATCATGAGCTAGTAAGTATTTACTCTGGTCCTCAACCTCTGTATCTGCAAAACCGTGAACATAATCACATCAACTTAGAGAGGCAAAAGAGTTGGTTAAGAGCCTGACTCTGGGACTAGGCTGCTTGACAGACAGCTCTGGTTCTTTCTAGCCATGTAAGGTTAGCCATGTCACCTAACCTCACTGGCCACAGCTTCCTCATCTGTAAAATGAGGACAATCCTTGCCCTCATAGAGATGTTGTGAGGATTAAATAAATTATTAAATATTTCACTTATAATAGTGCCTGGCACCTGATAAGCACTTAAATTTTAGTGATTTTTAGTGATTACTATTTTTAATTCCCTTATTAATTTTATTACTTATATTTCTCGTTGCAATCACGATAGTATTTATGAATGCTATTATAAAACGTGACACAAAGCACACAATCAAATGTTGATTTCCTTTACTATAGAAATTACTGGGTTTCACACTATTCATTAAGAAGAGTACTCCATGGACACAAATAAGTGAGATGAGGTTTGCCCTCATTTGATGGCAGGTTAAAAAAAAAAAAGGAAATGGGAGTATAAAGGGTTACGTGGGCAAACCAATTTTTGAGCAATGCAAAACTGTTTAAAAGTGGGGGGTGGGAGGAAGAAATCTTAATAGGCAAAGGCAAAAAATTAGAAAAGTGTGGGCATAAAAGGATGCCTTGAAAAGTTAAAATTACAATCTTTTGTCAAGAACTTGGGAAAATTGTTTTCAAAGCACAAATCCTTGCCGTCTTAAGAGTTTAAGAAGGCATAATGAAGTACCAGCTAAGATCCCTTTCATTTTAAAATACGAAAACTTAAAAATGATCACCACTTGGGGAAAAATACCCCCACAGTATTTTAATACATGACAAATGAAAATCAGTCAGAATTCCTTATGCTAGACCCTTAAATTATTATAGGCTCTGTTGTACCCACATATGCACCTACTAATTAAGGTCACCATCAGAAAACAATGGAATTTTAAGAATGAGATTAAATATTCCAAGTATATTATACTCGCAAAATATAAGTGATATCACCAACGCAGAAACTAAGCTGTTTTAACTAGCATTACTTATACTGAAAATGCAGATAGAATTTTTTTAATACACTGGAAGCAATTCCAAAACTCACGACTAAAAACGTTAAGGGCTAAAAGTTTTGAGTTTCGACTCAAAACTGTGCAAACAACATACTGTATAAATCCACTGTGTTTCTTACATTTACCCTATTTAATCTTCAAGCTGTCAAATTAAATTTCAGTTTTATGAGAAAAACTATGATAATTTTATTAATTTAAGACATGAATTATTTTCTCTTTATTTAAAAAATCCAAATCATTAAATCTTGTAGCACTTCTTTGATGGATAGTAGCAAGTTTTTCTTGTGATACATACTTATAGGACGCAGGGTGATGACTCCTTCTGTTATACTGTCTATAGTCCACAGAAAACTTAAGGTGTGTTTTCTCTAAAGAATACTTTTAAATGATCAGAGAAAAGCCCAAGGTTTGAAGTTTATGTAAAGCCTTACTGTAACCTTCACTTCCCTCTTCGTAACAAAATTCTAACAACGCATTTATTAAAAAAATCACAGAATAATTTTTATTTATAATGAAGTTATTCTTTCTAGACTTTAAATCATATGTTCACTCTTATAACAGAGAATCATTTAAATAACACCACCAAAATGAATGAAGACCAATCGATTGATATTATTATATCAATTTCTTTGAAAAATCGTAATGATATCCAATTAGTTTTGCAACATGGTCCATTTTCCAGTGAAATTCTCAACAGACTGCTAAGAATTAGTCCTTTACTGACAGTGTATTCTAAGGTGTGGCAGATGTGGCTCTCTTAATTGCTTCAGAAGTCAAACAGTTAAACAAGTGATCTGCGGAAGAGGCTGACTTCATAGGTGACCCATCCACAAATGGATAGCATGCCTTTCAGATCCTTTGGTTTTTATAGTAATCCCTTTGGAAAATTAATTATTTGATGATTGTTCCCTTAGAATTCTATTTTAAGCAGGATGAATCACTGCCTATACAGTTTGTGCCAACGTCGTTGACTTTCTCATTTCCACTGTTTTGTTTATCAGATCATATAGTGATGGTAGTCTTATTTTATCCATATTTTTGCTGTAAACATTGAGAAATATACCAAGGACAACTAACAAACCAGACCACACGTACCTAAGAAGAGAAAGAAGGAAAAAAATATTAATATCAAGGTAACAATTTATTGTTAACCACAGAACTTGGTGATAAGTTCACAATAATTCTGCAATAAAATTTTGCTATTGGAGGCCTACAATAGCATTAAAATAAAAAATAGTATTTTTAGATCAATTTAGATAGAATTCCATCTCATTTGTATTAAGTATATTCAGAGAGACTTTATAAAATACTAAATGTAGTTCATTTGAAGATAACAGCAAATTCAAGTCCACGTCCTAATCAACAGTCTAAGAATGTACTTAAAGCACGGAGTACATTCTGCCAATGGCCATCCTGGGAATTCAGTTTGGCAGTCCGACGTTTATCCCAGTTGGGTAGCACATAATGAGATAAAAAGAAGCACAGCCTGAGAAAACTGGGGAACTGGCATAGATTGCTGTAATATATACCTAGCATATGGGGAAAGAGAAACTAATTTATAGAAAACAAGACACCGACTGAAATCTATCTTGTGGTTATCTTTAAGCTTACACATTGATAATTTCTAAGTTTGAATCTTCTCAATCACTAAGTAGCATAAATTTAAATGATAATGATTTCAAATGCATACTAGATGGTCGAGAAAACAGTAAATGCTTTACAAGAAGCCATAAACTAAATAAACTTAACAGCATTAATTTTCTACCTCAAATCCTTTGTGGGAGAGGGGGACAAATAACAACTTTAAAAACCATATATATGGTTTCATATGTATGTGTGTATATATCAAGGCAAGGTGGAATCCCTTAATCTCAAGACATCACTCATGTTCATTTATATTGGAAATGGGATCAAAATTGCATTGGGACTCTGGTTAGGCAATTTAAGTGTACAATATGATTTCTTCAAAATAAATAGCAGAAGACATATCAATAAACTAGGGCTCCAAATGAAACTGATTTTTTATAAATAAATTAAGGCTGCTTAGGAGGAAATGTGAAACCAGGCATGTACAAGTAGAGAAACCTGTTGAATTAAAAAGTACTTACTGAAACGTGAATGGTTTAGCAAAGAACATAAATGAAAGTACGATGGTCATGGCTTTTCTTCCTGTTGTCACTGTAGGGAGAAAAAAGGTTGGTTTATAATCTACCTACAATCTTGGTAATATTTTGGAGATCATTTTCAACAAATATTTACAGAGCCTACTATGTGCCAAGATCTACGTGACATGCCAAGAAAACGATGGAAAGCAAAAACCAAACAGAAAGTCACTGTTGCCACTGCTATGGCGTTTACAGTCTAGGAGGGGTACAGACATTAAACCATATAGTTAAATGTTAAAGTATAACTGTAATAAGTACTTGATAAAGGCCATGACACTAGGGAGGCAGGTCATCCCTTAGAAACACTCAGTCTAGCAGGAAAAATAGGCTTTCCCAAGGAAGGTAGGATTAGGTAGAGCAGGGGTTAGTCTTTAAAAGAAGTAAGCTAAAGCACACACTAATATCCTATTGTGGTCATCTCTGAGTAAGACAATGAATAATCTTTACAGTCTTCTTTACATGTCTGTATTAACTTTTACCTGTCTTTCAAGTACGACCTTGGTCTGTTGTCAGGTTTGAAACCCTCCTCCCTGTCCCACCCACGTAGGGGTAGGACCTTGGCATATGTCTCCATCATAGCCTTCCGTCCAACTTTGCATTTTCAGTTGCTGTCCTCCTCTAGATGGTGAGCTTTACTTAGTTTCTTGTCTTATTCATCCTATATCCCCAGACTCGACAGCTCCTGGCACTTACTATCCAAGGTATATATAAATGAGCTCCAAATGAAGACTCTGTTTTGGAAATGTGTCAGAGCCTGATTCCCCAAATCTATTTTTCCTTCTGTGTTAGTAAACAGACCCGTTTTAACCCCTACTTCCATCTATGTTAGTAAACGGACCCCTATTATGGGCATACCCTCCAGCTTTTCCTACGGTTAGGTGTTGTCATGTGATGAGGTTTGGGCCAAAGAAAAGTGAGCAGAAGCGCTGTTTCTAGGAAGTGTACTTTCTAGGAAGATTCCATAAAGAGAAAGATGTGTCCTTCATCTTCTCCCATCCCACTGCCTGGAATGAGGAAGAAGATGGCAGAGAAGACAAAAGGAGCCTGGTTTCCTAATGAGTGTGATGCCACCACAACAGCTCAGGAGGCAGTGTAACATGTGGGCTAAGAGCACAGGTCGGGACCCAGACTGCCTCACTTGGAATCCTGATTCTGCAACTTACTAGCTGGTTGACCACGGGGCAAGTCACTTCACCTCCCTGTGCCTTAGTTTACCCTTTGTAAAATGGAACAATAACAGTGCTTACTTTTTTATGGGATTATTGCAAGGTCAAAATGAATAATGTATGTAAAATGGCTCCTGGTACATAATAACGGATATGCATGCTGGCTACTATTACTGCTGAATTTCTTTTACACGAGACAGAAATAAACCTGTCTGCACCTTTAAGACAAGGACAGCATCTCACATTTTTTATACCAACCACAGGGTTTAATCAATACATATTGATTAATATCAAACCCTTTTTGAACAGTTATTATCTTCCGAGCAAAACTGGAACCTGAGCAAATATATGAATTTGCAATCTTTCTTGGTAGCGTGAGATGACTTGACAGATTACGGCTATGGCCTGATCTACAATTACATGCCCTCTGTTTACCATTAGCAATGTAAACTTGAAAAAGGGAAGTTATAAAATAAGTAAAAAGGGGAGTCCTATGTGAGCAAATAAAGAGAAATGTTACGAAGCAAATAAACTTTTACAAAGAGAGAGATATTTATTCCTTTGCTTAATTGATTCTAGTATTAGAGTGAGTATTCCCCTAAAACTATGAAATATTAAAATCAGGTAAATGACTAATGCATGTTTGCATTATGATGTAAATCCTATGTATCTCTGATAGAAATGGTCAAGTCCAACCCAGTCTCTTCACAAGAGAGAAACGAAGCCCAGGGAGGAGGAGAGAGTTACTCTCCAGGTGATGTGTCATTAGACATCAGAGCTGTGACTGGGCTCTCCTTCTCCGACATCTCAATCCAGCACCCTTCATGACAATGCCACACTGTTTCCAATCCTGGGCTTCACTCAGGGCTCTCTCCATACAGGAGAGGCTCAGAGCATTTGTCATCTGGACCATTCACTGGGCAAATGATACAAGGTTAGCACATGAAGTCATCTGTCCTCCTCACTGGGTCTCACTTGTTGCCCCTCATCTGTTTTCCTGACTCCCTCAAAGCAAAACCAATACAACTTCCATTCCTCTAAAGTGCCAAGCAAAGTTCCTGCATAAAGCAGATACATGATAATTATTAGGGACAAGAAAGGATAATCTGGTTAATACCCTAGAAAGTGTACAAATGAAAGCTCCAAAAAGCTTTGTTTAAAATATACCTGCCATACTTTAAGTGCATCAAAATGGGAGTTTTCGGTTATAAATTAAAAGTGCATATAAAAGCTGGATTTTTCTCTAAGGGTATTCAGCGTGTCATACTTTCTAATAAAAAGTCCTTTTAATGTATTTAAAAGTTACTATTTAGATAAATGTATATATTTGATTTTAAAATAAACCCTTCAAATAAAAAATTATGAGCAAACATCATTTTCTTTAGAATTTTAAAGAAATACCGTAAGCCAAAAAATAAATTGATGAACTACAACAATTTTCTTTTTAATACAGAGTAGATGCTGCCTGTATCTTTTGAAAAGCAGCATCAGAGAAAATTTAAATGCTTACTTCATAATCTAAGCAGGTGTATCATTCCTACCTGTTACAGCAAGAAGTGCACCGAAAATTTTAATCAGAGCCAGAACAAAGGAGATTCCAAAATACCCAGTGAGGGAAAAAAGGAAAGCATAACCGTAAGTCTGGATTGGATTCTGCAACATATAAAAAAGCCTGTTAGGAAAATGCAAAACAAACCCTGAGGTATTACAAATGAAATAAAACTACAGATTTTAATCAACTTCCTGAGCAATAATAAGCCATTCAACAACGCAGTCAAGCAAAGATTCTTATTTAGTTCTGATTTAATGGAAAAACAATGACGAAATTAAAAATCCCCAACTTTCACATTATGAATTGCTTAAAAATTAACTTATAGGATAGAGCAAGGATACAATAAATTTAAATATAAATCATTTCATTTCTGAAATAATTTCTGATCTGCATATATTATACTAAAGGAGTTATCAAATTACATAAAAAAACAATCTTTTTGAACAAGAAATACAGAGGGAACTATTTAATGGAAGATGTTTATTTTTAAAAATGTGATTAGTGTTTACCTTTGAACAAAATGTTACTGCAGGGCCTAATCCACTAGTGCATGTCAATCCCAATAAAATGTACACAAAACCGATTGAATACGAATATAAAACCTATGGTAGATAAAAATAAAGTGGAAAAAAATGCTATCAAACCAAAAGCAGAAAATGAAGGATTTTCAATATATGGCTCAATTAATCTACTCAATTAAATCTGAAGAACCACCATTTTTAAGTGACATCATTGTTTCAATATGGCCTAGCTTTCTGGAGATGATGATTGATCCTCTTTATAAGTTTATGGCTTATTTTACGGACATCGTAACATAGCAGTACTGATTCTTCCATGTATACAGTTACATAATATTCATTTTTTTGCCTGGCTTGATTACTGATTCAAACCACATTTGAATTTTGGGGTTCCAAAAACACACATAAACAAAACAAAAAAAACCCTTTAAAGCTACTTATTCAACATCAGAAAACCCAAATGTTAGGTTTGTAAATATATTAACAGATAATGAAAATAAACAGGGGCATATCTATTGCTTGATTTCCCAGTTTTCCTACCAATCTTTCTATCCCAGTTCCTTATAAGCACAATCAGCAGGGGCATCATCACACTTGTGCACCTGTGATATGTTGGCTACTAATAATGCTAATCATGTGCTAATAATGCTCTACATGAATTATTCCACTTCTCACAACCAGCCTATGAGTTAGACACTCTTAATGATCACTCCTCAATCTGCACATAAAGAAACTAAAACTTAGAGATAGTAAGTCATTTTGCCCCAATAAGAGAACTCGTAAAGCTAGGATATAAAAGAGATCTTAGCCCAGAGTCTGTCTAAGCTCTTAACCACTGTATTATAGTAATTTTCTAGCTACTTAAATTTCCTTAATTCTCTGCTCTTTACCTTATCTAGGAAGAGTGGTGATGATGATCAAGAAAACTTCTGACCAAGATTAAAGACTCCTTAAAGATGCCCACTCTGCCGACAAAGTAACAGGAAAGACCATTCCTGTATACCCTTAATGTGGTATGCTCTCTTTGTCTAGCAAGGGGTTAGCTATGAAATTAATGTAAACATACACACGGTAACTTTCCTATATACAAATACCAACCAGGGAGAAGATATAAGGAAAGAAAGGACATTATTTGCAGTAACAACAGCAAAAAGATGAAACCCCTAATAACTTCAATAAGAAACATGTTGGATTTATATGAAAAAAACTTAAAAAAATCTAAGGGACATTTAAAAAAAGCCACTTGAATAAAAGGAAAATCATGGCCTTGGACTGAAAGACTCAAGTATATAGATGCCATTCTCTCTAAATTAACTTATAATTCAATTCCATACCAATCACAATTAACAATGGAATTTCCTAGTTTATTTGGAGATATGAACATCCAAGAATAACTAATGGTAGTAATATTCTGAAAAACAAAAGGAATATTGCTGGCTAGTTCTAACAGATGGTAAATGTATGATAAAGCTGCTGTCATCATATGGTTTTGGTGCAGAAGTAAATTCAAAAGAACACAATTCTGAATCCTACATTAGAATATTATATGATAAAGAAGGCACTTAAGCTGGAAAAGTGGATTTTTCAACAAATGATACTGGGACAAGTGGAGAGATGAAGAAGAAATTTTTTTAAAGTTTTGGTTGGATCAAAGATTTAATTAGGGTTGTCTGGGTGGCTCAGTCGATTAAATGTCTGCCTCTTGATTTTGGCTCAGGTCATGATGTCAGGACTGTGAGACTGAGCCCCACGTCGGGCTCTGTGCTGGGAGTGGAGCCTGCTTAAAATTCTCTCTCCCTCTCTCCCTTTGCCACCCTCCATCTTGCTCTTAAAAAAAAAAAAAAGATTTAATTAAAAAGGCAATCATAAAACGAGTAGGCAGCATGGGTAAAATTCTTAAAAGTTGGGAAAGTCCTTTTCAATCATAATAGGTAGCCAGAACCCATGAAGGAAAAGATAAACCACATCAAAATTACAAACTTCTAAATGGAAAATAATACCAAATACAAAGGGGGAGAAAAGGGATGTAACACAGGATCTTTTTAATATGTAAAAAAACCCTATAAATAAGGAAAAAATTTATCAAATATTATACAATAAGCTCTTAACAGGGGTCATGGTATCTTTTTTAGTTTCCATAATGTTTGAATGTATTACTTTTACGAAAGTGATGACGACAAACTAGTTTAAAAATGCCATGCAAGTCTTTAATATCGTAACTATTTCATAAAGTTAAGCACATCACCACTTTTGAGTCTGTCTGCTGTGAAGAAGCAGCACTGGAGTCCTTACCATTTCTGAATTAGAAGCATTATGCAGTTTCATAGCTTTCTCTTGAACATTTCCAATGACAGCATCTGCACACAGTGCCAGGGAAATAAGGATCACACCTTCAAGAAAGCATAAGAGAAACACAACCTCCTTATTTAAATAGGTGAACGATAATCAAGATTTATCAGAGATTTAATTGGGTTAAAAAACAAAAGCAGATCTTAAATCACACTGTTTCAATAAAAATTGATGATTTTTATCAACTACCAGCTGTAATAGGCACATATGTGATAACGTTAAAAACACAAGTAACTGACACTAATAAACTACATTCAAGCTTATTGTGTTTCCCTATTAGATCAAATAATAGTTCTGCTTTTAAATTAGATGAAATGTTAGAAAGGAACACTGTATTAAGCAAATACAGAAGAAATTCTTAGGAGCTCTGTCAGGACTGGTGGTTAGTCGGTTAATTGAAAAAAACAGACGAGGAGAGAAATCATAAAAGATGTTACCTACATTATTAAAACATTTCATTTAAAACACATAAACATGCATGCAACTGCCAAGGTATTTTCTCTGAGTATGTGTCCTAACTAAAATTCTGCACCTTCTCTTCTATATAAACCATACTCGTAACACACATTGTTAATGCTTTCCCAGTTGTTTTGTTAAAAAGCACATGGGAAACGCAGGAACTTCTCAAATAGTTGGGGTGCAGAACCCTTTCACAGTTGTATGATATCCTGCTCTTTTTACAGTTGTTTCCTGCATACTTAATTCAATGGTGATTTTATTGACTAGTCAACCAAACTGTTTCAATTAACTTAACAGAAACAATTCTGTCTCTCTTCAAATTATTTTTGAACAATTTAAGTAATATTATTACATGGTTATAGTAACAGGTACAATTGGCATAAACAAACCTGGAAATCAACACTCATGCAAATGAGCATATCTACCTGAGAAGCAGGCTGTTAACTGCAAGTGTTTGGGACACTGGTCACTAGCCATGATGCTTTACAGAAAGAACAAAAGGCAGCCTTGGTTAGTCTGTGAGTCTGCTGGGATTTAAGGAAGTTTCCCTTTTGCATTATTTTTTAACAATGTATTAGCAATCGCAGGGAGCAGAAAAATATATGTACATGTGTGCGCACTTGAGAACTTTCAAGTTTTCATGCTTATTCTTCAATTTGCCTTCTGATCATCTAACTTTGTGGTATTTATGACCTAATCATACATTTTTATCCACCAAACTTGATTCTGAATGCTCTTTTACTTATTTCAAATACCAAATCTGTCCTTAAAACAAAAGACAAGCTGCTGTTGAAGACCCTGAATACAATATCCTAGCTCCTAACAGGCTATTCGAAGACATTCCAAAAATGTTCTGAACAATGGCAACGGCATGAAAATACCTGAATTGCACGCTGAGGGGAATATTTAAAGGCAGACATTTATTTGAATAAGTAAATTCTGATGTATTCGCTTTATATGTTCAAAGTTTTATTTATGTCTACGTTAAGTAACTATCTTAATAGTGAATCTAATCTTTAGATAATAAACTGTTACAGATCAGGGACTGTGATAACTGCTCATCAGTTTTCTTAACGATGAAGTATTATTAGGTTCTAGTTCTCTTACCAAATATTTCCATGGGAGTCAGAATAGGTTGACACTACATCAGCACGAGAAGTTGCAGGGCTACTGACACCACCTCAGTCCATCATTATCGCCCCCCGGCCCCAGCACTCACATGCGCTTTCATATCCATTATTCCATCACCTCAGTCAACCCTCCCACTGCCCTTGTATGAGGCGAGCTATCATCATTATCTGTTTTAAAAGGGAAGCATAAAGGGGTCTGACAATTTATCCATGGTTATAATTTTAAGTGATCTGAACAGAACTGGAAGCCATCTCTTTGACTGCCAATTCTGTGCCTTCTCTACAACTGCTTTTTCATAAGTAAAAGAGTCAATTATCTCAGTTTTCATATATAGTTTTCCTTTTAGTGTTGCTGACATGAAGTGTTCCTGAAAAATCTAAGCCATGTTAGACACATCTATAACTATAAGCTTTCTCAGAGTAAAACTCATTGAAGTAATGATCACTTGTACTCTGAACAATCAAAATTGAAAGAGATATAATAGGTTCCACCAGAATCTTTTGGTTGTTAAAAGGGTTGCTCCAAGAGGCTGTACTGGTTACATTTAAATCCATTAACTTAGCCTGTTTAACAAAGTTAGTAAAGAAGGTTGACTCATTGCCAGTAAGAAAAATTTTGATTCTTAGAACAAAGCTGATATAAATGATTTTCTTCTTTATGCAACACTTTTTTTCTCATGAATAATTAAATTTTTTTCCCATTTTTCAGAGTTCCTCTGAACACCTTTTTATTTATTTTCCCCCGCTGAGGATTTACTGGTATAAATGCAACCATATAAAAGCATAAGTTATGAAAAACAGTCATGGTGCGACCTCCCCAGCCCAGACCCTTAAAACCCCCTCTGAGAGAGGAAAGGGAGGAAGGGAGAGCCCCAAAACTGCCTAAGAATGCTACAGCCCCTGGAACCATGCAGGGCTGGTCTGGCTGGGGTGGGAGAAATCGGGTGCCAATAGTAGTCAGTGGAAAGCTCACACAGCTGGCCCGTGGAGTCCAGGTCAATGGTGAAGTCCAGGTCACGATTACTCTTGGCACTGGGCCGCATGCCAATGGTGCCAAAGATCTCCTCACCAGTCTTCACTGTCAGGTAGTCTTCCACATAGAACACTACCTGCTTGCAGCGTACATATGGGGACTCGGGGCTGGTGAAGCCCAACCTCTTGCAGCGGCGAGGGAACTCGATGTTGACGTAAGCCACAGGGCATTCCACTTCACTTGCAGGCAGAAGGGAGAGGTGAAAGTCAGGTCTTCTATCTTGACAGTGTAGATGTCCACCTCTTTTTGAGGCCTTGGTGACCAGCTGCGTGGGGTCCACCACATCTACCAGGGGCTCCTTGATGGCCACATCTTTGATGCAAGACATGTCAGAGCCATATACATTCTCCCACCAGTGGCTCTTGTCTTTGTACTGCTGGTCTTCAATGGCTGTCACGTGTAGCGTGGCTCAATCTGGGAAGATTAGGCCATCAGGTGCCAGCCACTTGTCTGGGGCATAGAGCACCACATTGAGCACTGATCCATAGAAGAGGCAATGGCCCATCCACACTGATAACAACGTCCACCTTCTCCACCGAAGCGCTATTTCCTCCACCTTCCCCTTGATGACGGTCACCATGTGGTCTAACTTGTTGGCTTTGACAATCTTCACCACATAATCAGAGATACTGGAACACTTGATCCCAATGACCTTGTGGGCTCCAGCCTTGGGAGCAAGCTTAGAGGATCCCTGTGCCTGAGCCTACATCCAGCACCACTTTGTCCTTAAAGAGGTACCAGTTGTGAAACAAGAGTTTTGGTACATGAGGGTGTGTCCCTCATCTTTCAATATCTCTTCCTGAATGCCGAAGTGAGCACAGGAATCAAAGTTGTAATCTCTGGACGTCATGTCCTCAGCATTGGGCTCCTCGCTGCTTTCTGCCTGGCTACAGGAGACCTCCATGATGCAGTCTGCGGCCTTGGGTGCCACCATCTTCATCTGTACCTACCCCTCCTCTTGCCACAAAGAGGTCCCTCCCAATACCTAAGTATTTTATTTTTTAATTTTTTATTATTATTGTTTTTAATACCTAAGTATTTTAAATACTGTTTCTGTCAGGCTAGGAGATGGGATGATAATAAGCTTATGAATAAAACTCAGTAGTATAAGAATGGTAATACTGTATATATAATAAGTTTTCTTCAAGGTCTTTAGAATAAAAACAATATTCTAACACCTTTATGCTATTTAGTTCTAAATATACTATAATACCTATTCTGCCTGTGAAAAATCTTAATTTTATAAAATTCCACCTGGCACACTATGAAGTAACTTCATGGTGGAAAGTTCAAGCACTTTAAGGTTCTAACCATACTTAGAGCACACAGTTCAATATTAACATACAGCGTAACTTTCCCTCTTTAGCTAAAACAATGACAAGTAAATGTACAATTTCAATTTAAAAAAAAGAATAAAAACAGTTACTAATGTGATTCTTCTATAACTCATGTGTAAACTTCCAACTCAGCCCATGAGAAATTGCTATATCATGTACTCGATCACAGAAGATTTTGACTGGCCAAACAGCCCCGTTAGGTCAAAATACAAGAGCACTAAAAAATAACTGTTACATTTCCAGGACTGTAATATTTTTACTATATCTTACATGGAAAGTCTGAAAGCTTTATGTTAGATATGAAAATCACAGATGTCACACCATCATTTGAAATCCTTATGAAATTGTAAAAGTTCTTACTCTTAAACCAAAATGCCTGCAAAATCCAGGAGTACAAATAATTTCCTTACCTGTCAGGTTGAAATTTGGTGCAATCGTGCTGTCAGCTAGGGTGAACCATATCAGACCAAGGCTCATACATACTGCAGCTGACACATCTGCAATGTTATAACGCTTCCCTGTGTAAAATAAATGTAAGCCAACCTCATTATGCAAATGCCCACTTGGCACCGTTTTAGATCTATGTGTCTAACCAAGTAGAGCAGGATCTGCTTTTTATATCCAAAGTCAAAAATATATGAAGAATGTTTAGATCAATGCCTGAGATAGTCACAGAAGGACTTCTGAGAATTAAATGACCATGAGCACCAACATGTCCTCATAAGTCAGATATGAGATCCTACTTTATATGTTATGGTAGTGAGTAAATATGAACATTTAAAGTTTGTGGACACGAGTGCCTCCTTTACTTCATATATAATAGAAGGTATGAATTTTCTTATAGCTTATACATTTAAAAGTAACCAGAGCAATTATTCAGGTTATATTAACTGTTTAAGTTTACAACTACCATAATCAGATAACTTCTAGGTTGGTGAGAATTAACCTGTTATAGTATACCCACATTATTTAAATTTTATTTAAAAATTATGTAGTGTAACTTTTTCATAAGGATCACTAAGGAAATATTATACATGCATGTGGTTTTTAATAAGGATTGGTGTCAATGCTTTTTCCTGCATGAACAGCTACCACTGATATTATATGTGATATAGCCAACAGACACTTTCATTACAGAGGGCCTCTGTGGGAAGGCATCCAATGTAAGAAAATGAAGTTAGGCTGTTTAAGAACTTTAGTGATACAGGGGCCCTTGATTATCAAAACAAATATTTCTCATGACAGTGACATGAACAACAAAAACTTGTTCTACTTGCTATTAGTTTCCTCTTTACTCCTACTTCCACATAGCTTGTAACTTAGTTGGGGCTCTAGGAAGCCAATAAGCCAGCAGAGTTGGTAAAAAAGCAGTTCTGCTCAGGTTAAGCTTACTTCGTTGAGAGAATTGTCCATTTGTATAATGGAGGTAGAGGGAGGAGCCCTGAGGAGCAGAAGAATGAAAGAATTGAAAAAGGGAGTTTCCAGGTATTTCTGAGCTATGCCTTCAATACTTGAATGCAGTATTTCCGGAAACGTGGTAGATTCCAGATTAAAAGAAAAAAATAATAAAACAAAATACTATTTTTATTTTTCTTGAGTCCGAATTACTGATTTCGAATACTAGGGGATATCACAGAAGTATCAGTGTTTTTATAATGCCTTATTTTTTTTTAAAGATTTTATTTATTTTTTGACAGAGAGACAGCGAGAGGGAACACAAGCAGGGGGAGTGGGAGAGGGAGAAGCAGGCTTCCCACGGAGCAGGGAACCCCATGCGGGGCTCGATCCCAGGACCCTGGGACCACGACCCAAGCTGAAGGCAGATGCCTAACGACTGAGCCACCCAGGCGCCCCTATAATATCTTATTTTTATAAGATGTCACTCAGAATTGTTCCAATATTGAGAATGTTCATTGAAAATATTAATTGGAGTTTAATGTTTTTCCTAATGCTAGATGCCATAACATATCCTATTAGTTTCAAACAGTATGAAAATATATCATTACTATACCTTGAATAAAAACTCCTCCTAGCATAACAGGAATCAATTTGCAGCACTTGAAGATGACTTGGGTAGGATAATTCAGGTAGCCCAAGGAAGTATTTGATAACCCCATAGTACCCACAGTTAGAAAAGCTATTATCATGTAGGTTTTTCCTGGTATTCTGTAAAAGACAATTTTTAAAATCTTCATTTCGGGACCCAATTCATACTACTGTAAGATAATGTGTTTACAATGTGTAAATGTCTAATTTCTGTTGAATATTTCTAGCAATATTGGTGAAATAGCAGTATTTTAAAAGTTATCACACTTTACTTGTATAAAACAATGTTGGTAAAAACAACAATTTACCCTTATTTAATCAATCACAAGTGAGAACTCTGTGAAAAAATGGTGTACCAGAGTTACACAGATTCGTCCTGATGGTATTAAAAAAAAAATGTTGGTAAGAGGTTTAACATAAACTATCTCGACTAAATTTAGAAAAAAAGAGTTGAGTTTTAAACAATATTGACCTCCACAACGGTAAACGGCCCCTAATTTTCAACTTCTAAATTGTTGTTCTGTTTCCTAATGTTCCCATCTAGCATTAGGAAAAATACATTCAGCCCTTCTGCTAAAATAACCTGAGCAGAATATCTCCAGATATTCTGGAGTGGTGGCTTAAAACTCTAAACATGATTTTTATGTCCACAATGTCCACTCTAACTCTGTATTCCATAAGATGTTACAATAATCAACTTCAAGATGAAGAACCTGATTCTCTCCTTGGGATCCCAAATCACTACTTTGGGTTCTATCTGAATTTCCTAAAGGGGTTTTTAATTTGGCATCTTTAGAATTTTGCACTATTATTGCGAGCATATGCTCGCTTTGACTAGATATTTAATGGTCTAAAATAATCTTGTACACTGGTGTGACTAACACATGAAGTACTATTCACATAATCAGATTATGCTGCATACTTAGAAGTAGCTTCCATTTTGGGATTTATGTTCCGTTTAAATCAAGACAACAAAATTCCTCCACATTTTTTATTTGGCTAGATATAAGGCAAAATAATTTACTGGAAAATTCAATTAAAATCTATCTTTTCCACTTATATTTCAATTTCAAGGCCTTTCCTACTTAACTACTAATACAGCAGTCAACATTTAAAGTCCATGTGGAAATAACTCGGCATGTATGTATGCATCAGTGCACGCAGACACTGATTTGTATGCTGTCTGTGGGGTTTAATCCTCAGTGAGGTATCATCAGGGAAGGACAGCACTATTCCTCCAAGTAACGACAGAAGTCACAGTGGTCAAATTTCCTCAGACATAAATTGCAATTAGTGGCCAGAAAATAATTTTTTTTCTGCCTCGAGTCAGAAAAAAATCACAAGGATGGTGATTACAGAAGTAACATAACATAGGTAGATAGCAGCCTAAAACTCAGGAGGCCTGTATTCAGAGGGTCACAACTCTGAGAGCTACTTGCTGTACAGACCAACAAAAACCCCAGC